>NC_030823.1:73221096-73526571 GCF_001704415.2 Capra hircus | reverse complement strand
TCAGTTCCTCAGTTGCACAAGCCACGTTTTAACAGTGCAGAGTCATATAAGGATTAGTGACTGCCACACTGGACGGCGCAAATATAGACCATTTCTCTCACTGTGGAAAGCACTATCAGATGGCCCTGTTCAAGGGCTTTCGGTAAAAACTGGCTCATGGGATGTAAGTTGACCAACTTCATGCAGGTGAGATCAAACAGCACTTGTCTTTGGTCCTTACCACTTATCTCTTACTTTTTGCTGGGGAGCATCATGCAGAATGTAGGTGAGAATGTGTTTTTCACTCATACAGGCCCAACCTGGAATTACAGGGGGATATTCATGGGGCTTCTCTTGACCAATGACAAATTGGAGTCAAGGGATACATTCTTCTCCTTTACATTTGAAGTGTATTTAGTAAAAGTCCCAGAATATTCAGTAAAGTTAGTTTTATTTTTATTTTTTTTCAAATAAAATTTTATTTTTAATTCATTTTCTTATTTCATAAATATGTAATTGACCTACAGCACTGTATACGTTTGGAGAAGGAAATGGCAACCCACTCCAGTATTCTTGCCGCGAGAATCCCATGGGTGGAGGAGCCTGGCAGGCTACAGTCCATGGGGTTGCAAAGAGTCAGACATGACTGAGTGACTTCACTTTCACTTTTTTCAGTGTGTAAGTTTAAGGTGTATCAGCCACCCAATCTTTAATGCGTTGCTACAACAACCCTAGGAAACAAATGTACCCATAATCTATCACTGAGCAGAAAATGGAGTCCCAGAGTCATAAGCATAACATACATTTACTTTATCCATAAAACTTTGTTGTTTTTATTCTCAAGTGCTTACATGTACCTACAAAGTTTCTGAAAGAATATTCACAAGGCTGTTCAACAAGACTACCCCTGAGAAGGGAACACGTTGGGTTAGGCCATCATGGGGATGTCTTGTTATTTTCCTATTTTCTATTTTCCTACAAATTGACTATTTCATTTTTTACTCCATTACTTTTGTAAAGATATATCCCCTCCCCAAATTCAACTCCCTTGTGCAACACTGGACCTTCTTCTTCTGGAGGTGGAGAAAAGAAATATGAGCTAGAGCAGAGAAGAAGGAACCTGGCACAGGGCAAGAAAAACGGGGGCTTCGAGGCCTGCCCACCCGGGCCTCGGAACTAATTCCTAGCCAATGAAACGCACCATACCTCTACAAATGACCCAGTTTTTTCCTTTTTAGTATCCTATTGTATACATGTTGCATATCTTCTTTATCCATTCCTCTGCTGATGAACATTTAGGTTGCCTCCACATCCTGGCTATTGTGAATAGTACTGGATGGACCTAGAGAGTGTCATATGGAGTGACAGCTAAGACAGAAAGAGAAAAGCAAATGTCATATATTAACACATATATGTGTAATCTAGAAAAATGGTGTAGGTGATCCTATTTGCAAAGCAGAAGTCGTCTCACAGATGGAAAGAACAATTGTATAGACACTGAGAGGGGAACTGGGGGGATGAATTGGGAGATTGAGATGGACATATCTGATCCCATGTATAAAATACACATACTTTTACACTTTATACATAGAACCAAATCTGTGTATTTTATACATGGGATCAGATGTGTCCATCTCAATCTCATGCCAAACAATGCCAAAGAATGCTCAATCTACTGCACAATTGCACTCATCTCACATGCTAGTCAAGTAATGCTCAAAATTCTCCAAGCCAGGCTTCAGCAATATGTGAACCGTGAACTCCCTGATGTTCAAGCTAGCTTTAGAAAAGGCAGAGGAACCAGAGATCAAATTGCCAACATCCGCTGGATCATGGAAAAAGCAAGAGAGTTCCAGAAAAACATCTATTTCTGCTTTATTGACTATGCCAAAGCCTTTGACTGTGTGGATCACAATAAACTGTGGAAAATTCTGAAAGAGATGGGAATACCAGACCACCTGACCTGCCTCTTGAGAAATCTGTATGCAGGTCAGGAAGCAACAGTTAGAACTGGACATGGAACAACAGACTGGTTCCAAATTAGAAAAAGAGTACGTCTAGGCTGTATATCGTCACCCTGCTTATTTAACTTCTATGCAGAGTACATCATGAAAAACGCTGGGCTGGAAGAAACACAAGCTGGAATCAAGATTGCCGGGTGAAATATCAATAACCTCAGATATGCAGATGATACCACCCTTATGGCAGAAAGTGAAGAGGAGTTAAAAAGCCTCTTGATGAAAGTGAAAGAGGAGAGTGGAAAAGTTGGTTTCAAGCTCAACATTCAGAAAACGAAGATCATGGCATCTGGTCCCATCACTTCATGGGAAATAGATGGGGAAACAGTAGAAACAGTGTCAGACTTTATTTTTGGGGGCTCCAAAATCACTGCAGATGGTGACTGCAGCCATGAAATTAAAAGACGCTTACTCCTTGGAAGAAAAGTTATGCCCAACCTAGATAGTATATTCAAAAGCAGAGACATTACTTTCCCGACTAAGATCCGTCTAGTCAAGGCTATGGTTTTTCCTGGGGTCATGTATGGATGTGAGAGTTGGACTGTGAAGAAGGCTGAGCACCGAAGAATTGATGCTTTTGAACTGTGGTGTTGGAGTAGACTCTTGAGAGTCCCTTGGACTGCAAGGAGATCCAACCAGTCCATTCTGAAGGAGATCAGCCCTGGGATTTCTTCGGAAGGAATGATGCTAAAGCTGAAACTCCAATACTTTGGCCACCTCATGCAAAGAGTTGACTCATTGGAAAAGACTCTGATGCTGGGAGGGATTGGGGGCAGGAGGAGAAGGGGATGGCCGAGGATGAGATGGCTGGATGGAATCACGGACTCGATGGATGTGAGTCTGAGTGAACTCCAGGAGCTGGTGATAGACAGGGAGGCCTGGTGTGCTGCGATTCATGGGGTCGCAAAGAGTCGGACACGACTGAGCGACTGAACTGAACTGAATAAAGTGTACTGTTGATTCTCTGCATAAAGTAGACTGAGAGCCGACTGCACAGCATAGGGTACTCTACTTAATGCTCTGCGGTGACCTGAATGGGAAGAAGTCCAAGAGGGGAGGGGGTAGGTATATATGGGGCTGATTCACTTTGCTGTACAGTAGAAACAGACACAACATTGTAGAACAACTATACTCTAATAAAATTGATTTTTCAAAAAATGTGCCACTGACAGAACTCTTAATGCCCTGGAGCTGCCAAGAGTGGGAACTGAATCTCTGCATGAGGAGAGGGGCATGGGCCCCCTTTCCACTGGGCAAGGGAGCCCCCTTCCTTAGACGCTTCCCCTGGCAGCTGCCATCCACCCTGCCACTCTGCACCAAGCTGGGAGGGTGCAGCGTCGGTGTCAGTCTGAGCCCTGGTTTGAAATGTGTCCCAGGCTTATTTCTGGATTATCTGGTCGTCACAGCAGGGCCAGTGCTGGAGATGGTTGGCACAGATGACCTGAAATCCTGCCTCATCCCACCTCCTTCTCTTCCCCAGCTCTGAAGAGGCTGCTCGGGGGTAGGACGGTCTGGAGCTGGTGGAGGGTGGAGAGGAGAAAGGCAGGGAGAGACGTGGGGGTTTCTGACGACAGAGGGGAGGGGGCACAGTTAGCGACGCCAGAGAAGCGAACCTGCACCATCGAGGAAAGCCGCTCTCAGGCCTCTGAGCAACTCCGTCTTGGCCCCTTTCTCCTCTTCCTGCCCCTTGCTTCCTCACCTCTTGCTTCACAACACTTAGCACCTTCTTATTTCCTTTTCTCCTCCTTTCAAACCAGAACAGGGTTTGATCTCCCCAAGAGAGTGAGATAATCGCCGATCATCATTAGACAAGTAGCCTTTTCCCTTCTGCAGTAGCGAAATCTGGAATTAAACTTCAGATGCTGAAGGGACAAAGCCCTCAAGTGGTGAAGGAGGATTTTCAGAGCTTTAAAAGCCTCCCCAGGAGTCTCTGACATAATATATCTAGCCCTCGTTTGATGAGAATGAGGAAAAAATAGGTGATACCTATATAAATATCCATATACTGCAGTCCTTTCCACAACCTGCTGGGGTAAGCTATTCCCCATTTTATGGAGGAGTGACTGAGTCAAAAACATTAAGTAACTTGTCAACATGTGACGGAAGCGGGGTTTTAACCCGGGATGTCTGGCTGTGGGTTTTGGTGCTTACCAGCCTATTATACTCTTTCTTATAAGTGTGTCTGGAGCGCTGATCTCCGGAAATCATCAGTGAACCTTGTGAACAAGGGACTTCAGGAGAGCCAAGGGATAGGATGTGAATCAGAGAGATACTTGGGATGCACAGAATGTAAGCAGTTCCCTGGCAGGAGCACCCCATGGCAAAGGTCTCATTAGACTGTAGAATGTGCCATCGTAGTGCGGCAGAGACACAACGTGCTTGAGGGGAAGTGGAATCCCAACAGCAGGTGGAATTAGGTCTCCAGAGACTAGGAGCAACCATTCCCTCTTTTGACTCCGTTCCATACTAAACGTGACATTTAGGAAACCATCGCTTGACCCTACAGAATCTGCACACAAGCCTGCCTTTCTGTGTTCCCTCTCCACTCTCCCAGCTCATTCTCAAGTTCACACTTCATAGGCTGGACAGGACAACGCCTGCGACCTTCATCCCTGTTTCTAGGATCTTACTGCCCTTGAGGATTCAACCCACGGTCTCTGGTTATCATAGCATTCCAGGATTTTAAATGCCTCTTTAAAAAGTTGGTGGATGGAAAAACCACATCCACCGTGGAGTTTTGCAAGTTAAATATTTTTACAATTTCCAACCCAATGGCAAGGAGATCAAACAGCAGAGTTGAGAAAGAAAGCTGAACAAGGCAATTCGATTCTAGAAGCTGCTGGCCGGTATTAAAATATTCCATTGTCCTTTGTCCTTTCCCCACCTTGCTCTCTTCTGGAATAAGAGCCTTTGACTCTCCAGGCAGCCTGAAAGAAGTTTATGGATGAGACTGAAATTTAAGACTCTGGCAAAGTATGACCTTCAGCTTCCCAATAAGCGTCAAGGACAAACGGCAGTGCTTGGGACTTGAGACTTTAATTCCCACCAATTGCTTCCCTCTAGTCTATTATGCATGAGAAATGCAACCGGCTCAGCCCTGGTAATCCGGGGCCGCCTTTGAATCACAGACCCATAGAGTGTCAGAGCTGGCTTTGGAGATCACTGAGTGAGTCCAACCTCCTCATTTTCTAGACGAAGAACCTTGCTTCAGGTGTGTGTGCCTCTCAGGTTGGACTCTCTGCCCTGGCTCGCCTTTCCCAGAGACACAGAGCAGTCGGCGGGGTTATGCGGTTCTCAAGCCGGTTAATGTTGCTAACGAGCAGGCAACGTGGGAGTAGGACAGAGCCAGCAGGCAAGGGCAGAAACCATGGGCCTGGTTTTCAGTCAGGCTGAACGTGGACCAATTCCTCGCTACTGTGAAACTGAAGGAAAGGATGACGTATGAGCCAGAACCTTGAGAAGGTTCTTCATAGAGGCGGGAAGGAGGATCTTTCTGTTTGTCCCATTTACTTCTTAACCTCTTTCTTGTTTGGCAGAGGAATTCTGAAGTTTTCCACATTCCTTCCAATCCAACGAGGAGGCTACTGTCCCTCTAGCTCTCTGATGTCTCCCGAGCATGATTCCGGCAGCAAATCATTTTGCGCTTTGCATGTGCAGAGCATTCTGAGGGCTTTGCATGTGTTCACTCACTGAAAGCTCATAAAACTCCCAGGAGGCGGGTGTGAAGATGAGCCTCATTTTATAGACGAGGAAACCGAAGCAGAGAGAGATGAAGTAACTCATCCTGGGTCACACAGTGATACCATCAAAGTCTTGAGGAAGGAGAAATGCTTTGTCAAGAGGGGCTTCCAATCTGGGGTAAACTTCCTGAGGCAGTGGTGAGTTAAGCTTGACCAGGGGTCTCACTGAAGCAGAATACTCTTATAAACATGCATTCTCCAGGTGAGAGATGTATTCTAGAAGAAATGCAGACTTTAGAGCCTGGATAGGTTGCTTGGGATTCTAACTCTTGCTAGCTATATGACCCTGGGCAAGATATGTGATGTCTTCAAGCTTCCATGTTCATATCTGTCAAACAGATGTAACAATGATTTTGATGCTTATAAGGGTAATAAGAATATGTACCTTGCAGAGTTGTTCTTAAGGTACAAGTTATCATGTAGGGTTTGCTGTTGGTGGGCATTAAAAAAAAAAAGGTAACCCTTGTTAAGCAGCCACCTCCTTTCCTCTTGTTTCCAGGTAGATGTGTTTCCATTTCTATAATCCTTCTGAGTTCTCTCTTCTTCATTTACTCAGTAACTGAAGCACATAAAAGTAAGTAGCTTTCCCAAGGTCACCCAACTAGTAAGAGGGGAGCTATGATTTAAACCCAGTCTGGCTTCAGAGCCCACATGCTTTGATGCTTCATCATTCCAACTCCTCAGAAGACCAAGTACACATGATATCAAGTGTCTTCTCTCTCCCTGGCAGGAAGAAGGCTGAAACCACCAACATTCTGGAAAAGGCAGCATGGGGAAGCAGACTCAGAGCTCATGACTCAAACCTCTCATTTTCCAGTCTTATTTTATATCCCCACTTCTTGTTAACCCGAAGAGTGGGGATCTTGGGAGGCGGTGTCCACTCACCCCCAGTTCGCCCAGGAATCTTTGGGAACATCCATTTTTCTTATGTGACTGTCAAGGTCCTTCTTTCACTCTCAGAAGCATCTGAATTTGGAGATACATTCAATGGTTGTTCTATGCAAAAGGCATACGAAATGCTTAGGCAAGTGAGAGGAGCAGGTCATAGACAAGACTATAGGCATCTTCTCTAAGGCAGAGGGAAAAAAAAATTGGCCATATTCTTTTTCTGAGGGCTGAGTTAGTTGGCGCTCCAAGAAACGAAGACCGCAAGACTTCTTGGAATGTAGGCTTCTTGAGTTTTGCCTTGGCAGGACTATCTTTGTTCTGGCTCTTGAATGAGTCCCACTCACGCATTCCCAGGGCCATCAGAACCCTAAATGACAGCTTAACAGCAGGCAATCAAATTGTCTCATGCCTCTTTCAACATGGTCAGGAGCAGCCCTCGGGCAACCTGTTGCCAGGGACAAGGACAGGAAACCTAAAGCAAAGAATGACCTGCACAGCCTAAACCCTGGAGTTAAATTTACCGGCATAATTGCCAGATGTAATTTCCCTGCACCTCTTTCTACTAAGTGCTCTCAAAGAGCAAAGCACTTAGTAAATTATAAGGAGGAACCAGCACAAAAGTGCTTACAAATAAGAATTATGGAAAATCAGAAGCCAAATGCTCACAACAGCATTTTTTTTTAATTTAATCAGAAACAGAGTCAGAACCTATACAGGAGGGGTGAAGTCTCTCAGGCAAGCGATAACATAAGCTGTTCATATACTTTAAGATCTAATCTATCATTTTAAAAATTATTTTATTACAGGCAGTTTCATAAAAAAAAAAAAATAGAGTCTGTGTTCCATTCTTCTACTGGGTATCCCAAGAGAAGCCCAATAAAGGGTACTGATAGAATGACTGGGAAGAAAGTTTATGGCATTAACTCACCAAGTGAGAGAACAAGCAAGAAGCAAAGATGGGTGGACAAGGGAATTCAGCTACCAACCGGTCCATGCTGATTGGGTTTGGGAGCTGTTTCTACCGGTTTTCATTTCAGGAAAGGGAGTTCGTCACACAGAAGATGGCATCTGACCTCAGCTGCAACGATGGCAGAAAGAAACAAAGCCCAGGCTTTCTGGAATCTTAGGCAATCCCACAGGAAGACTTTGAGTTTCTTAAAAACAGAGCCTGGAGGAGCCAGCCATCTATCAAAGTGATTGTGCTTTTGCCGGCTCCACATCAGTCACCTCCTGGGGGCAGATCACGAAGCACAATCGGGCACACAGTTTTTTTCATGTCTCCCCATCACAGCTGGAAATTGTAGCTCTGGGTTCATGGGAGGCTATGTTTGGGAAAAACAGCCGACCGGGCATCTTTGAAAACCACAGATCACATATATAAACATGTCTAGTACAGTGTGTAGAATACAATAGGCACAAAAAAATGTGAGCCCATTTTCCTCGCCCTTCCCAGCCATGTCTCTGCTGCTGCTGCTGCTAAGTCGCTTCAGTCATGTCCGACTCTGCGCGACCCCATACACGGCAGCCCACCAGGTTCCCCCGTCCCTGGGATTCTCCAGGCAAGAACACTGGAGTGGGGTGCCATGTCTCTAGAACAGCAAAATAACAGAAGAGGCCTAGAGATAAGACTTTGAGGGGCTCTTGGGGACTCAGCCCACCTCTCTACCTCTATCCAAGTTCACAATGAACTCACCCCACTTGGGAAGCTCACCTCTTCTCAGAGTGAGATGTCTTCGAACTCCTCCTCTGCTTTCAGTGTCACCCAAGCCCCCGCTACTAAGGTCAGGGCTACGCGCGAGCTGTAGGCTGATTTAAGGCGGAACTGACCTGAAAGCCTTCTCTTTCACTCTTAGATGACAAGAGCTTCCTTCTTTAAAAACAAAACAACAACAAACCTTTCTGCCCTGGTTAACTTTTTTTGCTGTAAATCCAACAGGCAGCCCTGAGGAAGAAATGAGTTATGGAGAAGAAACTAATGTTCTCAGTACCTAACAGGAATTCTTCCGTCGCCAATGGGAACTTCCTAAATGCAAGGCTTTAAAGCCAAGATCTCTCTTTCTCTTGCCAGAGATTCCTTTCCTGCATTTATTCCCAAAGTCTCAAGCGGCACTGAAGGCTTCCAGCATCCTGAGTCACAAGAAGACTCACAACAGACAGTGTACAGGCTGTGCATCTATAGAGTGCGGCCCCAAAACCCTGAGATGGGCCGTCCTGCTCTCTCCAGAGGGCGCTGTGCCGCTGACCAGCTACCAGTGAGCCGGCTCGTCCCTGCTCCCATCCCCAGGGAGAAGCGCATTAAAAAGCATTGTGGCAGAGTTCATTCGGAGAGAATGCTATTGGCCTACCATCTCTTTTCTCTACATCATCAAAATCGGTCAGTTTGATAACGCTTTATATCCTTTCCACACTGTCAGGTAAGATACATTGCAAATGTATATGGCTTAACAAATATATGGTAAATAAGCATTTTTTTCCTGTCTTTTCTATTGATAAAAGATTCTATGGAAAGTTTGAGGAAAGAAAGCCGCTTTGTAAAAATGATAGATATGGTATAAAACCCCATGGTTTAAACATCTAACTTGCTGAGTTTTAATGGGGTTGTCATCACCGGACTGTTAGCTTAACTTATGAAAATCAAGAAAATGCCTTTTTGTTGCTTCATAAATCCTGATGAACAATAGTCCGACAACAGAAAACAAGCTCTGATTTTGGAATGATTGCTCTCTGTGTATCGCCAGTAATGAAGTATGCAGGAAATCGAAGACTTATTGCTCGCAGATATTAGCACAGACCCAGATGGCTCAATTTTTTTTTACCATAATAGATAATTCTTGAATTATGTGCCTAACAAAGACAAATTCTAGAACCATCGGAAAGCATTTATTATATTAACAAGTGTGTTTTCGATTCCTTCAAAACAGAATGTAATTTAATCTCAGCTTCAGAGACAGATTGGAAATGTTAAATGTCTGCTTTTCAGAAGTGATTTCTGTAGGGAGAAAAGTATTCACCATCAGCTTGAGCTGTGGAACTGGGGGAAAGGATGTTTATCTTAACAGCACAGAAAGGGAGAAGTTGTGGATTTTTTTTCCATTTTCTTTTTCATTTTTTAAATGGAGAGCAGATTGTATATATCCTAGTCCTTCCCCAGGGCAACTTCTGCCTTGCTGCACATAACATATTCCACTGTGAGAAAGAATAATTATCTGATAGTGATAGGGACCCTTCTTAGTGTTCTGTGTGTATAAATGAAAACCCAGGACCTACATATTACTCTAGGGACTCAGGTGGATCTGGCTGGGGTCAGGTTTGAGATTTTTCAGGGAGGTCCCTGTTAATAATCATCGCGGGAAGGATAGCTGGAGCTGTGGAAGCTTTGGAAATCACACCATATGAAAAACAGCAGAAGGACCGAGGTTGTTGGACTCGGAGAAGAGAGACACTCGCAGGTGGAGTGTTGGCGGGAAAGGGGATAATTGTGGGGGGTTGTCCGTCCTTCATGGAGGGGCACATCGCTCCACACTGGGACCAATGTCTGCATTTCCTAAGAGAAAACACTCTCACTTTAACTAACGTCCCAACTCACCTTTCAGAGAATCGAGCATCCAGAGTGCTCTACCAAAACTTGAAGGACTTGAATCTGGGTATGGAATGGGGAGGATGGAGTCAATGGAGGTGTGAAAGGCGGTACCTAGGGAGAATCAGGGAGTGAAAGTCAGATAGTCCTAAGGAAGCCTCCACCCGAATGATGGAGATCTGATGCCAGGCGGTGGAGTGGAAACAGGAGGTGGTGGGGCTCAACTGACGACTTCAGAAAGAAACCAAGAAATGCCAAGGGGGACGACTGCCATCAGCGCTGGACACACCCGCAGTGCTTGTCATAGAACATCTGTACCCTCCCCTGCGGACAGGAAGGGGACAGTCAGAGTGCGGAGGAGCCAGTTTGGATGAGGAGGAACTTGCCAGCAGAACTGCCAAGGTGGAGCATCAGTGAGCTTGTGAAGAAGCGGCGTCTGGATACCTGCTCCCGGTCTTGCAGGAGCCAGCTGTGTCTGTGTCAGGAACACTGCAGAGGGATGCCAGGCTTCGGTGGAGGCCCTTTCTGGGTGGCATCTGAGGTCCTGCCAGTTCCGAGTCAGTGCCAAAATGCATCTTCTTGGCCACCATGATTCATTCATTCAGCATCTCTTTATGCAGTCCCTACTCTGTGCAAGGCAAAGTGCCTGGCCCTGGGGACATGGGGGGGGTCAACACACAGGGGTTGAACCTTGCTCCCAGGGAACCATTCCCGGGGGGGCAGCCAGGGAGTGAGCAGGTATTACAAGGGTGCTGGTGATGAAGACGAGGGGCAGGTGCTGGGGTGGGTGCCCTAGGCAGATGGTGTGACAAATGAGGGCAGACAGCGTGGAGGGAGTGATTGTAAGACTGATCTATACTGCCTGGGGGAGTTACGCAGGAACAGGGAGGAAGAAAGAAAAAGAGAAGACCCCATGCAAAGAGAACCACACATTTTACAATATGGAGGGAAGACAGGGAAGTCCCACCGTGGGATCACTCTTTACCTGGGAAGTTAGAACGAAGCAAACCATCACCCTGCTGGCTCGGTCTGCTCAGCTTAATTAGGTACATTAAATTAAAAGTTAAAGTGGGGGAGAACAGGGAAGGAGCATGCGCATTTTGAGGTGAATTGGTGTGACCTGGAAGGGATTAAAGAAATAGGGATTATTCCTTGAAGGCTGAGTTTGACTGCATAAAGCAGGAAAGGAGTTTGGGCTGCAGCTGGAGGTGTCCCAGGGTGGCGAGAGAGCTTCAGAAGTGGCAAAGCGCTAGAAGCAGAGGCACAGGGAGGAGTCCCCGTCGCTGCCCTCAGCCAGAAAGAAGACGCAAGACAAAGTCCTCCCCAGAGCACGACTCTCCCCGGCGTGTCTTTCAGGCATCACAACCCCTGTTTGGCCATCCTGCCCTCCGGCTCATATGTGGGGAGATCCTGCAGTACAAGTAAATGGGGGATTTGAAGACAGAAAACTCCATGCACTCGGTTTTCTTTCAATGCTTCCGAGCTTGCAAAGTGTATCACCCATTTGAAGAGGATCGATCTTCGCTCTGCAGAGAGGACTTGAGATCCAGACATGGGAAATGACTTACCCAAGGTCATGGCTTGGTTCTGGAGTGGAACATTCTATTTCTGCTCTGCCGACTGGTTTTTACGCCAAGCATTCCCATTGCAGGGGCATGAGAAACAATGGTGCCTCTCCATAAAAAAGAGCCCTTGACAGGGAAATCAGTCAGATAAGTGAAGGGATGGTTCTGAGGGGGCTCCTCTCCCCTGCAGCCATCTGTCCTTGAAAAGGGTGACAAGGGCTTTTCTGAGTGAAGGGAAATACCCGCAACAATACCTCACAACGGTTGATAAGCGCTTGCTCTTCTATTCTGGGTCTTTTCCCCCCTTTTCCTCAATGCACTGCTGTGGCGTTGAAACTGTCTGAATCAGCACGGAATCGTTTAGCAGGAAATGATGAAGTCTGTCATTTTCCTCTGTCTGCACGGTAACACACAGCGGGGAGAGCTGACGAGGATGGAGGGGCCGTCTGACAGTGCCTCCGGCCTCAGATTGGAGTGTGGGTGGTAACAGCCCAAGGTCTAATCAGCAGCCCTTCCCCGGGGTGGGCCTGGGACTGTGAAAGAGAGGCTGTCCCTGTAGCAGGGATGCCTGGACCCACAGGAGGACCCTGGTGAGGGGAGGAGGCAGAAAGACAACCTGGGGGGTCTCCCTCCAGGAAACAGACCCCCTGAGGATGGGGTCACCAGTTGCTCATTGCAGCTATGGGAAAGGGTGCCAGGCAAGGGGCTTTGTGACAGGGAGGGGTTCCCTTGGTTTCCAGTAAGTAACAGGGAGCCTTGCTGAAATAATACCCCCTAACCTCATTCGTGGGTCGTTGAGAGTGCTTTTACCACACTCTCAGGATTTTTCATCACAGCTCTGTAATGTTACCATGTGACTTTACCCCGGGAGCCTCAGTTTCCTCTTTTGTAAAACAGAGATGTTGGGACCTAGGGCTGTAGCATTACTGGGCTGAATAATAACATAATGACTGTGATAGCGCTTTGATCAGTGCACATCATTATATTATTCAGAATCCAGAGCCTCTGGGGCACGTTAGAGCCCTTATTCTAACACTCCTAAGTAGGCAAACAAGCAACGCTCTCTCTCCCCCTCATCCCTAGCTTAATGGGTTTAATGCAACTGTGGGCATAAACACTGACCTATATGTTCCAATTTGAGAGGGGTGTGTGTGTGGGGTGGCGGGGGGGTGGGGAGGAGGGTTAATGGAAATGAGACAGTCCCCCAAACCCAGAGTTGCTTCTGCGTTCTTTGAGGTTAAGAGACTCTGTAGCAATGACCGTGCTTCACTCGATATCCAAAAGAAACGTGAGCAATGTATGACAATTTAGAAATGATGTTCCAGAAGTGAGGGAGGAGAAAGTAATGGAAAGCATGCTTGCTATTTTTGTTTAAAATTGAGCAGGCAGATGTACAGCCCAAGTAGCCCCTAAGAAGGGGTGGTGCAATGTTAGCGCACAGGGCGGGGCTGGCAGAAACACTGAGTGTGCGGCGGGCCATTATGCGATGGGAAGATTCAGCTGGATCGAAGCGACATTCACTCAGGATTCTCATGCCACTGAAGCCCTGCCCAACAATTTTTTTTTTCTGTATCAATCAGCATTTAACAATGATATCCCATTTATACTATTAAAAAAATCTTTCTGGAAGGTCACTTTGGCCATTGTGTAGGGAATGAACTTCAAGGACATGCTCTCAGAATAGAAGCGAGGGCTAAGTGGGTGGCTACTCTAGATGAACTTGGATGGTGACTAGAGTCGGGGTAGTGGCTGTGGAAATAGAATGGATACACCTATTTGTCACTAAGAAATTAATCAGCATAACAAGTTAATTAGCATTAATTATGCTATTAATTAGCAAAGCTATCTATTTTATCAGTAGATAAAATATGGTTGAAGAGAGAGAAAGAGGAAAAAAAAGGGATCAAAGATGGAACCCAGGTTTTTGGCTTGGGCAAATAGGTAGATTGAGGTTACTTGATTTAGATGGGGAAAACCAGGGAGGAAGTGATCTGGGTAGAAAAAGCAGAATCAAGAGCTCTATTTTGGGGACATGCCTAGAAGCCATTCAATGGGAGATGCCAAGCAGGCAGTTGAGTATGCAAGTTTGGAGCTCAGCTGAGAGAGACGTCAAGGCTAGGAATACAGATATGGAAGTAATCTTTTAGATATCTAAATCTTGGAAACTGAAAGGGATCACTTAGGGAATAAGTGCTTACAGAAGAAAGGGACCCATCCCAACATTGAGAAGAGGGAAAGAGAAACAGAGACCAGAAAAGGAGTTGAGAAGACATGTCCAGTGAAGGGAAGGAAACCAAGATAGTCTGTTGTCCTGGAAAGGGAGGCTGCTCTATATAATTGCTAAGGTCCTTTTCATATATATATATGCAGAGTACATCATGTGAAATGCCAGGCTGAATGAAGCACAAGCTGGAATGGAATCAAGATTGCTGGGGGAAATATCAATAACCTCAGATATGCAGATGACACCACCCTTATGGCAAAAAGCGAAGAGGAGCTTAAGAGCCTGTTGATGAAAATGAAAAAAGATAGTGACAAAGTTGACTTAAAACTCAACTTTCAGAAACTAAGATCATGGCATCCAGTCCCATCACTCCATGGCAAACAGGTGGGGAAAAAATGGAAACAGTGAGAGACTTTTTCTTGGGCTCCAAAATTACTGCAGATGGTGACTGCAGCCATGAAATTAAAAGATTTTCAATGAAAAGACACTTGCTCCTTGGAAGAAAAGCTGTGGCTAACCTTGACAGCATATTTAAAAGCAGAGACATTACTTTGCCAACAAAGGCCCGTCTAGTCAAAGCTATGGTTTTTCCAGTAGTCATGTATGGATGTGAGAGTTGGACTATAAAGAAAGCTGAGCACTGAAGTATTGATGCTTTTGAACTGTGGTGTTGGAGAAGACTCTTGAGAGTCCCTTGGATTGCAAGAAGATCCAACCAGTCCATCCTAAAGGAGACCAGTCCTGGGTGTTCATTGAAAGGACTGATGCTGAAGCTGAAGCTCCGATACTCTGGCTACTTGATGGAAAGAACTGACTCATTTGAAAAGACCCTGATGCTGGGAAATATCGAAGGCAGGAGAAGGGGACAACAGAGGATGAGATGGCTAGATGGCATCACTGACTCAATGGACGTGAGTTTGAGCAAGCTCCGGGAATTGGTGATGGACAGGGAAGCCTGGCATGCTGCAGTCCATGAGGTTGCAAAGAGTTGGACATGGCTGAGCGGTTGAACTGAACTGAAGGGTCCCTTCTAATACAAACACTATGATTCTTGCTGCTCTTTGCATTGTATCTTCTCTTGTTGACTGCACAGGTTGATAAGTCCAGGAACTTGGATTTCTGCTTGCTTCGGGAAAGGGACCTCAGGCTGTATAGGGTAACAAATTATCTGTGTATCACGACTGACACTATTACCGTTATTCTTTATTATTTCTTGCTATTATTTCCTCTGACTTTTGGAAAGTTGACTGCAGCTTTTAATCTAGATGCTCAGGCTCCATCAATAATCCACTCCTTCCTCTGTCTACCTATTCCCACTCTTCTGCCAGGAAGGTTTCACCGTCATCTCTACCCAGTGAGCCTTTATCCATTTCATCTGGTTTCTCTGCTGATAGTCCTCAAGGTTCAGTTGTTTCTCCACTGTGATTTGCAATTTATCTGATTCCAAACCTGACATTATATCTTGCTGTGATATACAGTTGTCTAGCTATTGTTTATCTAGTCAAAGTGTATTTTTCGGCATCAACTTTTCTCCCTCTCTTGGAACTTGAGGATTGTGTCTATAACGTCACACAATCTGATGTCTACAAATCATCCACAAAACTGCAGAGATAAGACCTAATTCATTACCATTCATGTTACCCTCACCTGGGGGGAATTTGGGTCAAATTGCTTTGCCCTTGGATGGCACTTCCTTTTAATTTTAAGCCACTCTTTCTCCTACTCTCTCTCTTTCTTATTCCCACCACGTCAATTTCCTCTCTGACTGGAAGACCATTTCTACTATGGTAGGCATAGCGTAAATATTTTATTTTGGTGATTTGTTCAGCGAGATCTATGCAGAGTGAAGACAAAATGCCGACTAAAGTCCCTGTGTGTGAAGAACACCGTGTTCAGCTTTTTACTCCCAAGGCAAATTATTTGCTTAAGTAGGGGTTTCTTCCTTGATTACAGCTCTTATTATTGAGATCATGTCTGAATTTCCCAGGTGTATTTTGAATTTCACAATCTTGCACTGTACTCTCCAGAACTAGTCTCAGAAAATATATTTGCATGTGTTTTCAGAGACGGAGTCCTTACCTAGAGGAGTAGCCTGGGAATAAAGAGCTATCAAGAAACACAGTATCTTGACATGTTAATTATTTTTCCTGACTGAGGCTATTTGCTGGCTATTAACTGTGATAGCGACATCTATTAGGTGTCATATTGTTTGTTTTAGGAGATTGCCACTCTTGATTTGCTAGATCTTAGAGGATAATGAAGTGAATAGGTGAACGTGGAATAAGCTATATTTGATTCATTCATCTAAACAATATACATTGCATACCTATGGTATGCCAAGCAAAACGCTAGTCATGGGGACCCAGAAATGGACAAGAAAAGTAGTCAGTCTGTAAGGGACTCCTTATAGAGTCCAGAAGAGAGACATTTAGGCAAGCAATTATAACATGTTGATAAGCCCTCTGACAAAATGCTATGGGAGCCTTGAAGATGGAGTTACAAATTGCCAAGGGGTGCTGGGGACAATATGACAAAGAGTGCGTTTTGTGAGTGACTGAGTGCATGTCAGAGACAGTGGGCCACTGCACTCTAGAGATAGGCAGCTCTCAAGTGTGGAGAGATGACAAGCATTGCAATGGAACCAGGCAGAATGTGGGTGAAGGTCAGAGGGAGTAAAGGGGCATCTTGGAAAACTACAAGGGCCTGACAGCTGATGGTGTCAGGCCTCCTCCTGTGTGAGGGCCAGGCCTCGTCCTGTGTGAGGGTCAGGCCTCCTCCTGTGTGAGGGTCAGGCCTCGTCCTGTGTGAGGGCCAGGCCTCCTCCTGTGTGAGGGTCAGGCCTCGTCCTGTGTGAGGGCCAGGCCTCCTCCTGTGTGAGGGTCAGGCCCCTGATTCAGGGTGCCTCCTGGTGTGACAGGGGAAAGGGGAAATCATGGACCTTGTAAAGGGGCAGCAGCAAAATTCAATGCATCCAAATAATTCAGCCACTCCTTACACAGGGTTCTGATTTTTGCTCGGAAGATTCTACAGCTGGTTCTTGAGCTCCGATTTCTCTTTTGGCTTTGCCTTTCCCATTTGGCTGCCACAGATACAGGGACTTACCAATGGGTTTGGTTATTAACTTGGCTTCATAGCATCCCTTTTTCTGCTTAAGTGACCCTGGCTTGTATTTATCTCTATTATCTGTCTATCTGTCTATCCATTCATCTATCTATCTGCTTATCTATTCATATCCTCTCATATAACCCTTTTGATTCACGGCTATGTTTTCATTTTCCCATCTTAGCAGTGACTATGTATGGCAGAGCTCAGTACTACCCTGGGAACAGACAATCAGAATAGGCAAAGAACTCTCTTAATAGGGCTTATTGATATCTACTCATAAAAGGAAATGGGTGGGGTTTATTTAACTTTGTCAAGAGTCATACTATTCTGGCATGAGGATAGCTAGGAAGATGTAGAGTAGAGTGATAATAGTAATGAGATCTGAAAGGAAAGTTTTCCTTGCAATACCAAAGAAGGGCAAAGCCAAAGAATGTTCAAACTACTGCACAATTGTACTCACTTCACATACTAGCAAAGTAATGATCAAAATTCTTCAAGCTAGGCCTCAACAGTATGTGAACTGAGTACTTCCAGATGTACAATCTGGATTTAGAAAAGACAGAGGAACCAGAGATGAAATTGCCAACATGTGATGGATCATAGAAAAAGCAAGAGAATTCCAGAAAAGTATCTACTTCTGCTTCATTGACTACAAAGCCTTAGACTGTATGGATCATAACGAACTGTGGAAAATTCTCAATGAGATGGGAATACCAGACCACCTGACCTACCTCCTGATAAATATGCATGCAGGTCAACAAACAACAGTTAGAACCGGACATGGAACAACTGACAGGTTCCAAATTGGGAAAGGAATACATCAAGGCTGTATATCGTCACCCTGCTTATTTAACTTATATGCAGAGTACATCATGTGAAATGCTGGGCTGGATGAAGCACAAGCTGGAATCAAGATTGCCAGGAGAAATATCAATAACCTCAGATATGCAGATGATACCACCCTAATGGCAAAAAGCAAAAAGGATCTAAAGAAAAAAAAGGGAACTTGAGGAAGATGAAAGAGGAGAGTGAAAAAGCTGGCTTAAAACTCCACATTCAAAAACCCAAGATTATGGCATCCAGTCCCATCACTTCATGGCAAATAGATGGGGAAACAATTGAAACAGTGACATACTTTATATTCTTGAACTACAAAAGTCACTGTGGATGGTGACTACAGCCATGAAATTAAAAGACACTTGTTTCTTGGAAGAAAAGCTATGACAAACATAGACAGCGTATTAAAAAGCAAAAACATCACTTTGCCAACAATGGTTCGTATAGTCAAAATTAGTTTTTCAAGTAGTCATGTACGGATGAGTGAGTTGGACCATAAAGAAGGCTGAGCACCGAAAGATTGATGCTTTTGAATTGTGGTGCTGGAGAAGACTGTTGGAGTCCCTTAGACAGCAAGGAGCTCAAACCAGTCAATCTTAAAAGAAATCAGTCCTGAATATCCACTGAAGGACTGATGCTGAAGCTCCAGTACTTTGGCCACCTGACGCAAAGAGCTGACTCATTGGAAAAGACCCTGATGCTGGGAAAGATTGAAGGCAGGGGGAGAAGGGGACAACAGAGGATGAGATGGTTGGATGGCATCATTGACTCAATGGAAATCAGTTTCAGCAAACTCAGGGAGATAGTGAAGGACAGGGGAGCCTGGTGTGATGCGAAGAATTGGACACAACTGAGTGACTGAACAGCAGCAGCACTATCACTGGTAAATAGTAGAGGGAGAGATTTTAGAGAGTAAGGGAGCTTTCAATTACTAGATATGAAAGATATTGGGAGATTAAATGCAGTCATTGTAAGTAGCATGAAGAAACAGAAGATAGGACAATAATAGGTTTGGTAAGTGATGACGCTTAGACTGTTTTGTTAACCATCAGTTCCCTTCCTTCTACCTTCTCAGCCATATCAAGAGTACCATCAGAGCTAGAGTTCAGAATACAAACAGAGAGCTGGGGGGAATGTCAAGCTCACATTCATTATCTCTGGAACCCAAAGCATGTTAAAAATTTTAAGCCAGTGGTTAGCTCACAGAAGCAGAAGCCAACTGTGGGGGGATGGAGGCTAGACTTGAGGAAGTCGCGTTGCAAGGCACTAAAATAACACAGCGAGGGCATTAGATTTCTCTTCACTGAAATCTGTTAGAAGAGGGGAGAAAACCATCTGTCTGTAAAAGTATAAATATAGTCATGCATATGCCCAGGGGATGGACTTTTTTTTTTCCTCTTAAACAATATTAACTAGAAGTTTTATGTAAAAACTCTATCAATACTTACTTCCACATTGCTGCAACCAGAAAGTACTTTGTATTCTGCTTTATCTTCCCTTTATTTCATTTACTTAGCATTACAGCATTAGCATCTTTCATAATTCTACCTAGTCTTCAGGGTTTTTTTAACGGCTATGTAGTACCCCAATATATGGTTGGGTTGTTAATTTAATAATGTATCTCAGGTTAGCTTTGTAAATCCCTTTCTAGCTTCATGTTGTGCATTTTATGGTTTTCTTAATTCCTCTATTCTATCCAAATTAGTCCACCTTTCCTTTCTCAAACATTCTCATAATTCCTTCTACAACCACCCCACAACCACCAGCAGAATGTACACTCAACTTCATCTCTGCTGATCTGTAGGGAGGAAACATGCTATAAGGGTAAAGCTTTTGGTGTCACACCAGAAATCACAGTTTCAGGTTTTGTCACTTACTAGTTGTGTGATCTTGGAAAGGTTACCTGATTTTGACAGGCTTTGTTTTGGTTTTTTTTAATCTTGAAAATGATTCAGGTATAACATATAATTACAAATACCTTGAAACTAAAAGTGAAAGTGTTAGTCGTTGGGTCCTGTCTCTCTTTGGGATACTATGGACTGCAGCCTGCCTCCTCTGTCCGTGGGATTCTCCAGGCAAAAATACTGGAGTGGGTTGGCATTTCCTTCTCCAGGGGCTCTTCCTGACCCAGGGATGGAGCCCAGGTCTCCTGCATTGCAGGCAGATCGTTTATGGTCTGAGCCACCAGAGAAGCCTTATATATGCCTTTAAGGATTATGATTATATATACTATATGTATCTTAAAGGGTTGCATAAGGATTGAAAACAATTTGTAAAGCGCTTCTACAGAGTAGATGGCTAGAGACTCTGCTTGCTCAGGTCCCCGTGGCAAAACTTTCTTTGAACTTACTGTCTATTCCACAGAGCACTTTCCACATCCTGCCTTGTATTCTAAGTTATCCTTTTATGTGAGTAAGTTGAGCCTCCTTACATTCAGTTAAAAACACACCGCGAGCAGAGAACCTTATTCACCCTTGCATCCTCCCATGGTGCGTAGGGCTTTATACAACTCATGCTCGTTGGTTGATGACGTAGATCTCCGCTGAACACATGACATTATGATGATCGCTGTAGCCTTACCCTGTGATGACTGCGGAGTGGAAGACGTTAGGGACAGGGGCAATGGAGGAGGCCAGGCTCTCAGGCGGTGCCTTTCCAAAGTCTTGAACTCTTCCCCACTCGTGGCTACCAGGCTTCAAAATGGCGGCAGAGCACCGCGCAGCATGGAGCTGCAGCCCCACCTACAGGAAAGGCGATTGGAGGAGGCCTCCGCGGCCGCTCTACCGCGCACCTACCGGTTCTCAGCAGCGGCGTGGGCACCCGGCATGAATACTCAGTGCGCATTTCACACCGTGACAACTTTAGAGACCAGGTGCACCCAAGATGCAGGGGCAGATGAGACCAAGAGAGGACAGGGGAGGAGGGAACCCATCCACCAACTGACCCGAGTTCCCCGTGCCTCACAAAACATTTGCCTTTTATAAGCACTCAGGTAAATCCCAGCAGAACAGGAAGTGCCAGGAGAGAGAAGCTGGCATTTGAAAGGCTTGCAGTATCAGCTAATTGGTCTCAAACCTAAATCATAAAAAGACCTGTAATTATGCTGCTCAGAACGAACACAGGAGACTGTTGGGTGCGCGATGCTGGAGAGGAGGGGCGGTGATGGGGAAAAGAGTCCGTTTTTTTAAGTGAATTTATACTATTATAAGACCTGTCGCGGGTGAGTAATAAAAATGGCGATGCTAAGTTAAGCCTTGTGTTATCCTGTTTGCTCAGATGCTGCTTATGCCAGCTGTAGCCAGCAGAAAGCACTTTTCAATTTATTTTTATGACTCTTCTCTAAAAGCATTCCATTAAAGGAATATTACCCTGTATGAAGTTTGGAGGCACCAATCGCAGTTTATTTGCTTGTTGTGCTGGAAAGGAATAAACAGTTATCTGTGGTACCCATTATTTCAGTTTTGTCTTTCTCTCTCTCCAGTAAAGGGTCAAACGTGGATTCTGCCTTCTCTTCTGAGGACCTCCCCTCCTTCGCAGAGTTTGCCTGAACCTCGGCCACATTTCAGTCCGGTCTGATTATCTGAACGCTGAGTCTAAAGTTTGCAGCTTGCTCCTTTCATTTCTGTCATCCCATCGGTGAGAAGAAGCGTCTGCAGCCATCCTTCATATTGGGAGGGATGAGCTGAAGGAGGCAGGGAGATGTCTCCTAAGGAAGAGTCTTTCCCAGCTATCATGGCTTTCAAACCTGCTTATCTGGTTCCTTTGGCAACACATTCCACAGAAGCTGTGATGTAAAAGTAGGGGGACTTCCCCTTTCTCTCTCACAAATAAAACAATTTCTGGAAGGAAAACAAAGCCTAGTGGTTGAGAGGAATGGCTTTTGGAGTCAGATTGCCTAGGTTTGAAATCTTACCCTGCCATGTAGGACCTGTTATCTTAGATGACTTACTTAACCTCTCTGCTCTTAGTTTCTTAACCTATAAAATGGGGATGTAATCGTTCTCATCTGATAGGTTTTTGTGAAGGTTTAGTGACATCACAGATGTAAAGTGTTTAAAGAAGTAACTGTCCCATAGTAAGAGCTGTAAATAGTAGTCAATTTTTTTAAGCTAATATTGTTACTGAGATCTCAATAAATCTAAGGGGAGACTAGTTTTCTGGCTCTGATTTCACTACTAAGTTGCCACATCACCTTAAACTTGTTACTTCACTTCTCTGGGATAGTCATTCAAGCCCCTTTCTCATTCATGGAGGGTTATGAAGACTAGTAAATGGCAAAAATCAGGATATGTGAATGGCCTTATGACTATTTATATGATGTTTTTATGACCCAGATGAAGATGGTGCTAAGTCATGGTGTCAGCATGTTCTTTAAGCATGTTTTAAAGATCTAGCACTGGGATGTCAATTTCCTAGTGAAGTAGTTTTTTATTTAAGTAATAGAGTCTTTCAGTTGCAAGAGATCTGAGAAGCTATGAAGTTTTTATTTTTAGGCAGGAATTCCTTCAATGACTGCAATTTATGGCTGTTCGCAGCCTATGTTCTAGTCTGCCCTAGGATGGTGGATTCACTCTTCTGCAGGCTCATCTTTCCTACTTCTAAGTGATAGAACGCCCTCCTTTACAGTATCTGAAATCTTCCTCTTGCTGTCAGTTTCATACAGTTGTGTTGGTTCTATCCTGTGAACCTTCACAGTTGAGTCTGATTCTTTTCCGCATCACAGATCCTCAGATATTTGCAGAAAGTAGTTCTTATGTCTTTTCTGTTCTTTGCAAAACTCCTCCAAACATTTCTTATATGCCATGATGTCCAGAGGTTTCATCATCCTAACTAGCTCCACTAGATGGAGGGATCCTTTATTGTCAACATCCTTTATAAAATGTGCCTGAAACTGACCACGGAATTCTGATTGTTGTTGAGATTCCTTGATTGTGAAGTCATTCTGTGTGATCAAATCTGTGTGATCAAAGGTGAAAGAAAGCGAAAGTTTAGTTGCTTAGTTGTGTTTGACTCTTTGCAACCCCATGGACTGTAGCCAGACAGGCTCCTCTGTCCATGGGATTCTCCAGGCAAGAATATTGGAGTGGGTTGTCACTTCCTTCTCCAGGGGAATCTTCCAAACCCAGGGATTGAACCCGTTTGCAGGTAGATTCTTTACTGAGTCTCCAGGGAAGCTTGGTTCTCACTTTTTTAAGTTGCTACAGAACCTTGGTCAGGTCGTTTACCCTCTGTGACCACGTGCCCCTGCTAAAGTGGGAATAGTAAAACCTGCCTGCTGCAGCCCTCATGGAATTTGTGTGAACCTCAAAGGTGAGCAGGTACATGAAGGGGTTTGAAAGAGCCCTGGGAGGAATATTTGGATGAAATTTTACGGCTGTTGAGTTTATGTGATCTGCTACAACTCTTGTGGTCTCTCCCCCATAAGCACTGCTGTGGACCCATTTGTTACTCCACGTTCATAACTGTGTAGATTCATCTTATTAACGTTCCCCGTCATTTGGGTTTGTAGAATCATTTCAGAGTCTTGATTTTGCTAATCAGTTTACTGGCCATCACGCCCTGCTCTGTGTTATCCACAAATTCAAGAAGCTTGTCTTTAGTAGCTTTACCTGAATGGTGCATACAGATATTGAAACTTTCCCTTCATGAGAACTTCTGTTAGGTTCTCCTTGCCCACAACATACACAACTAAAGTAACAACTGCCTCTTTCCTGTTATCTCTCCTAGCACACATACATTTCACTCACAGAAACAATTTCTCTTTTCTTTTAAAGATATTTGAGTAAGTACCTCCTCTTTGCCTGTAGACAGTAATACTCCTTGAGGACTGAGAATGTGCCGTGTTTACAGTTGTAGCGCCAAAGGCACTAATCTTACCTTGCATATAGAAGTTAACTTCAAGAATGTTGGACCACGAACATTTCATATCCCCCAAAGAAGAATCAATCCTCAATGGCCAGTGATTTGACTTGTTATGCTTACGCAATGAAACCACCATAAAAAGCCAAAGAGATGGGCTTTGGAAAGCTTCTTAGTTGGTGAACACATGGAAGTTTGGCCAAAATGGTGCACTTTCAGAGAAAGTGATATCCTTTCATAATAAACTAATAATCTAGTAAGTGAAAAGTGAAAGTCACTCAGTTGTGTCTGACTGTTTGCGACCCCATGGACGATAGTCCATGAAATTCTCCAGGCCAAAATACTGGAGTGGGTAGCCTTTCCCTGCTGCAGGGGGTCTTTCCAACCCAGATATAGCACCCAGGTCTCCCACATTGCAGAAAGATTCTTCACCAGCTGAGCTACGAGGGAAGCACAAGAATACTGGAGTGGGTAGCCTACCCCTTCTCCAGGGGATCTTCCTGACCCAGGAATCAGACTAGGGTCTCCTGCATTTCAGGTGGTTTCTTCACCAGCTGAGTTATGAGGGAAGCCCCATAATCTAGTAAGGAAACAATCTAGTAAAGAAAATGTCATTTTGATTCAGTAAGCCACTCTAGCAAATTAACCAAACCTGAGGAGGAGGGGGTGTCAGAACCTTCAATCTGTAGCCAGTTGGTTACAAGCCTAGGTGACAAGTGGCACTTGTGACTGATGTCTAAGGTGGAGGGGATGGGCAGACTTGCAGGGCTGAGCTGGTAACCTGTGGAATCTGACGCTCTGTCCAGATAGATAGTATCAGAACTGAGTTGAATTGTAGGACCCTCAGGCGGTCTCACAGAAAACTGGTTGGTGTGGGGACCTGCCCTCTGCTCCTTGATGGAACTGATTGCAGTTATCAATGTCAAAATTTATTGTGTTCCAGTTTGAGGGTAGCCTGCTCCTTTGTTTCACTTTCGCAGAGGTAAAATATTGTCTTGGAGGGAGTCACTGGCAGTAATTTTTGAAGTCATCAAAAAATAATTTTGATCTAGTGGGATAATAAAGCAGTGTATCAAGTTTAGTAGTATGAAAACATAAATAAAAAATAAACTAATAACAATGTGTTGAAAATTATAATAGATCATTAGCTAACATTTTCTTGGGTTTACAGAATGTCTGTGAAACTTACCAAGCAAGGAAAGAGAGAGAGAGGAAAGGAGGAAAGAGAGAGAGAAAGAGAAAGAAAGGAAAAGGAAAAAAAGAAAAGAAAGAAAAAGGAAACCATCAAGCAACTCTTTGGTGAGTTCTTTGAAGTCTAGTACTTCTTTGGTTGTACAATTTATCGTGACAAAAATTTATTGAAAAAATCATAAATGATATCATCACTTTGTAACAGTACCTTGTAACATTTTCAAAGTCTCGCCCAACGTTGTGGGGAGTTTTTGTTTTTGTGTTTCTGTAGAAGAAGCTAAGAAGCAGTTATTTGGTCCTCAGAAATGTTGCAGTGTAATAGGGAAGATTAAAAGAAATAGATATGCAAAACAGAGAGATGCAACATGCTACAGAATCTATGGGCTAAGAGAAGTTCATTGTGAAGGAACTGTCAGGGCTGCTTGTATATTTAATAGAAGAAAGTGCATAATTGAGGGCTGGAAAGTGTCCATGTACTAGAGAAGCTCATCGCGAGTTAGGTTCCTTTTCCATTTGCCAAGAGAATGGAGGAGGACTTCCCTTTACCGTGGGCAATAATTTTTCCAAAGTTCCAAGCTAGGTTGGCATTCTTAGTTTTCTCTGGATCTTCATTTCCACACCCCAGAGCAAGCTATTGCTGAGACAGGGAGACATGGGAAATTTGGTATGAGTTAAATGAAAGTTAAAATAAGCAGGGGTTGGGGTGATGAGAGGTTCATGGGAATACAGAATGAGCCACAAGAGAAGGCAAACAGAAAGGAAGATGTTCAGACAATTGAGGGAATGACTTCCTTAGTCAATATATGGTTTTTCTTTGTTCAAATCCAAATAAAAGACTGTTATAGAATTTTTGTCCAATAAAAGTTGAAAGCATAAAGCAAATTGTTTCTTCTCAGGCCTCTGAAATCCTTGATGCCCAGATTAGGTGGGTTTGTTTTTTTTTTTTTTTTGGCTTGCATTTCAGTCACTGTATTTTCATTTTTATGATTTCATATAATTTTTGTCTCCCCTAAGCCCGACTCCCTTCTTCGATTGCCAACTTCAGAATCCAGCACACACAATTGGGAGAGGAGTCTGGATATTCATCCCCTCTGGACTGTAAAGATGACAAATCTCTCTCAACTCTTTGGTTAGAAAATACAATTAAGTGGACTGGAGTGGGCTCTCTCCAAAGAAAATTGGCTGGATTGAGATGTGAGTATCCTAGAAGCTGAACCAATAAAAATCAATCATTCCCATCCCCTGTGGAAATGGCACTAGGGGAAAAGTTTGCTTTGATATCTCTGTGCTGTGGACGAAACGTGTGTGATTCTTACCCAATCAATAGAAATCTCTAAAATGAAAGATTGAAGCCGTCAGGAGCTGTAACATCTCTGAGATGAGAAATGTTTGTGAGAATTGTCTCCACTAAATGCTACCTGCTTTCTCTCACCCCATCTGAGTGTTTGCCCAGTTTGGGAGCTCTGCGTTGTTGTCTTTCTGCTCAAGCTAGGAAGGCTTGAGCAATCTCCAAGTCCGTGTGAGCCACTTCCCAAAAAACAACACATGGCTGAACGACCTACCTATAGGATCGCGGGGCGGGGAAGGAGGCTGCTGAGGGATGGTGTCCATTCCCTGCCTTTACCTTAACCCTGGTCCTATCCTGTGTCTAAATACTTCCAGAAAATGAGCTGGCTTGCTGCCTGAGGCACATTGGCGAGATGAAAAACTCACTCTGAAGACATTCTTATTTTCAGTCTTCTATTAATTCTTTAATCCCAATTATGATTAATTGAGATTCCCTCTGATGCCACCCTGGGACCAGCAATGGCTATGGCTGTACTTAAGGTGACGTTTCTTGGGGGAACTAAACGAATGCATTTGCCAACCAGCTTCTTGAAATCGGTTTGTTAATCCTAGTGTCTTTGTTTTAATAAGATGGATCATAGCATAAAACTCAGCAACCGCACGCTGAACTTGTTTCCCTAACCCCAGCCACTTTAGGATGATTCATTGGACTGTCCTTTGGGTGAACATATTAAACAGCTGGGTCTCTCTTGCCTCCTCACATACAGAGGGAGGGGAACCTGTTCAGCTTCCAAGTTTATGCTTGGCCAACTTCTTTTTTATTAAATTGTGGTAAAATACGAGCGCGCGCGCGCGCACACACGCACACACACACACACATATAAATTGACCACTTTAGCTGTTTAACTTTTTCATTATATTTATTATGTTGAAACTCAGTAGTTGTTTCCTGTTGCCACTTCTAAGTTTACAGTTCAGTGCGTGCATACTGCATGCTAAGTCGCTCAGTCACGTTCAACTCTTTGCGACCCCATGGGCTGTAGCCCACCTGTCCATGGAATTCTCCAGGCAAGAATGCTGGCGTGGGTTGCCGTGCCATTACAATTCAGTAACATCAAATATATTCACATCATTGTGCAGCTCTCACCACCACCCGACTCCAGAACTTTTTCATTTCTCTAAACGCAAACTCTGTACCCGTTAAGCAATCACTGCCCATTCCTCCCTCCCCAGGCTCTGGGGGCCACTCTTCTATTTTCTGTCTCTATGAATTTGGCTGTTCTTAGGCACTTCACGTAAGAAGCCTCATGCGTTATTTTATCTTTTTTATTTGGCTTATTTCACATACATAGTAGGAGGCCTTCAAGGTGCATCCATGTTGTAGAATGTGATAGAATTTCATTCTAAGGCTGGAATAATATTCCATTGCACGTATGCACCATAGTTAGATTACTCATTCATTTCTCAATGAATATTTATCTTGTTTCACCTTTGGACTATTGTGAATGATGCTACTCTGAAGTGAATACACAAATATCTTTGAGTCCTTGAGTTCAACTTTTTTGGGGCAGGAGTTCAAATGTTTGTTTTGATTATTACTGTTTATTGGAGTATAGTTGCTTTCTAATGTTTTATTAGTTTCTGCTGTATACCAAAGTGCACCAGCTACATGTATACATATATCTACACATACACTTTATAGATATCCTTCCTGTTTAAGTTAACACAGAGCATCGAGTTTCCTGTGGTATGCAGTAGGTTCTCATTAGTTATCTATTTTATACATGGTAGTGTATATATGTCAATCCCAATCTCTCAATTCATCCCACCTTCCCCTTTCCCCCTTGGTATCCATACATTTGTTCTCTCCATCTGTGTCTTTTCTGCTTTGCAAATAAGTTATCTGTACTATTTTCTAGATTCCACACATAAGCAATATTATATGATATTTGTTTTTCTATTTGACTTATTTCACTCTCTATGACAGTCTCTAGGTCATCCATATATCTGGAAATGGCACAATTTCATTCCTTTTTTTATGGCTGAATAATACTACATAGTATATATGTACCACATGCTTTATCCATTCGTCTGTTGATGGACATTTAGGTTGCTTCCATGTCCTTGCTGTTGTAAATAGTGCTGCAGTGAATGTTGGGGTGTATGTATCTTTTGGAGTTGAGTTCTCTCCAGGAATATGCCCAGGAGTGGGATTTCCAGGTCATATGATCATTCTGTTTTTAGCTTTTGAAGGAATATCCATACTATTCTCTGTGGTGGCTATACCAATTTACATTCCTAGCAACAGTGTAGGAGGGTTTCCTTTTCTCCACACCCTGTCCATCATTTATTAGTTGTAGACTTTTTGATAATGGCAACTCTGACTCGTTTGAAATGATACTT
The DNA here is from genome assembly GCF_001704415.2 of Capra hircus. Classification (NCBI taxonomy): domain Eukaryota; kingdom Metazoa; phylum Chordata; class Mammalia; order Artiodactyla; family Bovidae; genus Capra; species Capra hircus. The sequence goes on along the minus strand of NC_030823.1, from coordinate 73,497,898 downwards.
TATTGCAGTTTCAATTTGCATTTCTCTAATAATCAGTGATGCTGAGCAACTTTTCATGTGCTTGTTGGCCATCTATATGTCTTCTTTAGAGAAATGTCTATGTAGGGCTTCTGCTCATTTTTGATTGGGTTGTTTTTTTATATTCAGCTACTTGAGCTGTACAAAAAACTGAACAAAAAAGATCTTCACGACCAAGATAATCATGACGGTGTGATCACTCACCTAGAGCCAGACATCCTGGAATGTGAAGTCAAGTGGGCCCTAGAAAGCATCAATCACTATGAACAAAGCTAGTGGAGGTGATGGAATTCCAGTTGAGCTATCTCAAATCCTGAAAGATGATGCTGTGAAAGTGCTGCACTCAATATGCCAGCAAATTTGGAAAACTCAGCAGTGGCAACAGGACTGGAAAAGGTCAGTTTTCATTCCAATCCCAAAGAAAGGCAATGCCAAAGAATGCTCAAACAACCACACAATTGCACTCGTCTCACACACTAGCAAAGTAATGCTCAAAATTCTCCAAGCCAGGCTTCAGCAATATGTGAACTGTGAACTTCCAGATGTTCAAGCTGGTTTTAGAAAAGGCAGAGGAACCAGAGATCAAATTGCCAACATCCGCTGGATCATGGAAAAAGCAAGAGAGTTCCAGAAAAACATCTATTTCTGCTTTATTGACTATGCCAAAGCCTTTGACTGTGTGGATCACAATAAACTGCGGAAAATTCTGAAAGAGATGGGAATGCCAGACCACCTGACCTGCCTCTTGAGAAATCTGTATGCAGGTCAGGAAGCAACAGTTAGAACTGGACATGGAAAAACAGACTGGTTCCAAATAGGAAAAAGTATGACAAGGCTGTATATTGTCACCCTGCTTATTTATCTTCTATGAGGGGTACATCATGAGAAACACTGGGCTGAAAGAAGCACAAGCTGGAATCAAGATTGCCGGGTAAAATATCAATAACCTCAGATATGCAGATGACACCACTCTTATGGCAGAAAGTGAAGAAGAACTAAAAAGCCTCTTGATGAAAGTGAAAGAAGAGAGTGAAAAAGTTGGCTTCGAGCTCAACATTCAGAAAATGAAGATCATGGCATCTGGTCCCATCACTTCATGGGGAGTAGATGGGGAAACAGTGGAAACAGTGTTAGACTTTGTTTTTTGGGGTTCCAAAATCACTGCAAATGGTGACTGCAGCCATGAAATTAAAAGACGCTTCCTCCTCGAAAGGAAAGTTATGACCAACCTAGATAGCATGTTGAAAAGCAGAGACCTTACTTTGCCAACAAAGGTCCATCTAGTCAAGGCTATGGTTTTTCCTGTGGTCATGTATGGATGTGAGAGTTGGACTATGAAGAAAGCTGAGTGCTGAAGGATTGATGCTTTTGAACTGTGGTGTTGGAGAAGACTCTTGAGAGTGCCTTGGACTGCAAGGAGATCCAACCAGCCCATTCTAAAGGAGATCAGTCCTACGTGTTCTTTGGAAGGACTGATTCTAAAGCTGAAACTCCAATAACTTTGGCTACCTCATGCAAAGAGTTGACTCATTGGAAAAGACTCTGATGCTGGGAAGGATTGGGGGCAGGAGGAGAAGGGGACGACAGAGGATGAGATGGCTGGATGGCATCACCGACTTGATGGACATGAGTCTGAGTGAACTCCGGGAGCTGGTGATGGACAGGGAGGCCTGGCGTACTGCAATTCATGGGGTCGCAAAGAGTTGGGCACAACTGAGTGACTGAACTGACTGACTGACTTGAGCTGTTTGTATATTTCAGAGATTAATCCCTTGTCAGTTGCTTCATTGGTAAATATTTTCTCCCATTCTGAGAATTACCTGTTTGTGCACAGTTCCTCTGTGTATTCTTGCCACCTCTTCTTACTCTCTTCTCCTTCTGGTAGCTTTTTGCCATTTTGGTCCTTTATTGTGCCCATCTTTGCATGAAATGTGCCCTTGGTGTCTCCAATTTTCTTAAAGTGATCTCTAGTCTTTCCCATTCTATTGTTTTCCTCTATTTCTTTGCATTGTTCACTTAAGAAGACTTTCTTATCTCTCCTTGCTGTTCTCTGGAACTCTGCATTCAGATGGGTTTGTCTTTCCCTTTCTTCTTTGCCTTTCACGTCTCCTCTTTTCACAGCTATTTGTAAGCTCTCCTCAGACAACCACTTTGCCTTCTTGCATTCCTTTTTCTTGGGGATGGTTTGGGTCACCACTTCCTGTACGATGTTACAAACCTCCTTCTCTGGTTCTTTAGGCAGTCTATCTGCTGGTCTAGTCCCTTGAATCTGTTTGTCACCTCCGCTATAAAATCATAAGGGATTTGATTTGCGTCTTACCTGAATGACTGAGTGGTTTTCCCTGGCTTTCTTCGATTTGAGCCTGAATTTTGCATTGAGATGCTGATTAACTGAGCCACAGTCAGCTCTAGGTCTTGTTTTTGCTCAGGTGGGTACCTCGCCCAGTGATTGTCCAGGCAGGGTCCAGGGGGTGGGGCAGGGGGTTACGATGGGAGTCCCCCCAAACTTGTGTGTCACTCTGCAGTGGCACCTTGCTTCTATGGTGGCCCAGGCTTCTGCCAGAAGTGATGGGAGCTTCTTACTCCCAACCCTTCAGGCTGTCTCTTAATATCCAACAGCTGTCCCCTCCATTGGCCTGTTCTCCAAACTCCACTTTCTAGCCCACTTGCCCTCTGCTTTCACTTCTTTGCAGGGGGAGGGGGGGAGTATATGCCAGAAATGGAATTCCTAGGTCATAATTGCATGCTTTTCTTTTTGAGAAACTGCTCTACTGCTTGCCACGGTGGCTGTATCATTTTACTTTTTCCACTAACGTGCAAAGATTCCAACTTCTTCACATTCTCACCAACGCTTGTTAATTTTTTTTTTAAAATAATGGCCATCTTAATGGCCAACTACTCTTTAATTCATGGGGATACATACAATTTTCTGGTCTTTTTTCCATCTATTTTTGTTGGTAATTTAGTAGTCTTTTCTTGGGCAGAGCCATGAAAAATTCTTAATTTGTCTTTCCAGCCTCACACCGTCACTTTGGTATGCTGTTAAGAAGCCAGAAGTGCTTGGTGGCACCTCGAGACAATAGAGTCACGAGAATAGTAGGAGGAGAAGGGGTCGACAGAGGATGAGATGGCAGGATGGCATCACCGACTCGATGGACGCAAGTTTTGAGTGAACTCCGGGAACTGGTGATGGACATAGAGGCCTGGCGTGCTGCAATACATGGGGTCACAGAGAGTCAGACACGACTGAGCAACTGAACTGAGCTGAACTGAGCTGATATGCCCAGGAGTGGGATTGCATGGTCATATGGTAGCTCTATTTTTAGTTTTTTCAAGGAACCTGCATATTGTTCATAGTGGCTGTACCACCTTACATTTCCACCAACAGTGTAGGAGGGTTCACTTCTTTCCACACCCTCTCCAGCATTTATTGTTTGCAGATTTTTGATGATGGCCATTTTGACTGGTGTGAGGTGATGTCTTGTTGTAGTTTTGATTGGCATTTCCAGAATACATCATGAAAAATGCTGGGCTGGAAGAAGCACAAGCTGGAATCAAGATTGCTGGGAGAAATATCAATAACCTCAGATATGCAGATGACACCACCCTTATGGCAGAAAGTGAAGAGGAACTCAAAAGCCTCTTGATGAAAGTAAAAGAGGAGAGCGAAAAAGTTGGCTTAAAGTTCAACATTCAGAAAACTAAGATCATGGCATGTGGTCCCATCACTTCATGGGAATTAGATGGAGAAACAGTGGAAACAGTGGCAGGCTTTATTTTTTGGGCTCCAAAATCACTGCAGATGGTGACTGCAGCCATGAAATTAAAAGACACTTACTCCTTGGAAGAAAAGTTATGACCAACCTAGATAGCATATTGAAAAGCAGAGACATTACTTTTCCAACAAAGGTCTGTCTAGTCAAGGCTATGGTTTTTCCAGTGGTCATGTATGGATGTGAGAGTTGGACTGTGAAGAAAGCTGAGCGCCGAAGAATTGATGCTTTTGAACTGTAGTGTTGGAGAAGACACTTGAGAGTCCCTTGGACTGCAAGGAGATCCAACCAGTCCATTCTGAAGGAGATCAGCCCTGGGATTTCTTTGGAAGGAATGATGCTAAAGCTGAAACTCCAATACTTTGGCCACCTCATGCAAAGAGTTGACTCATTGGAAAAGACTCTGATGCTGGGAGGGATTGGGTGCAGGAGGAGAACAGGACGACCGAGGATGAGATGGCTGGATGGCATCACGACTCGATGGACGTGAGTCTGAGTGAACTCCAGGAGTTGGTGATGGACAGGGAGGCCTGGCGTGCTGCGATTCATGGGGTCGCAAAGAGTCGGACACGACTGAGTGAACTGAACTGAACTGAACTGAACTGAATAATAAGCAGTGTTGAACATCTTTTCATGTATTTGTTGGCCATCTGTATGTTTTGTTTGGAGAAATATCAGTTTAGGTTTTCTGCCCATTTATTGATTGGGTTGTTTGTTTTGTTGATATTATGCTTCATAAGCTGTTTGTAGATTTCGAAGACTAATCCTTTGTAGTCACATAATTTGCAAATATTTTCTCCCAGTCTATTTGTTGTCTTTTCATTTTTTTTATTGTTTCCTTTGCTGTGAAAAAGCTTTGGAGTTTAAGTAGGTCCCATTTGTTTATTTTTGTTATTATCTCTATTATTCTAGGAGATGCATCAAAAAAGATATTGGAGCCATTTATGTCAGAGAGTATTCTGCCTGTGTTTTTCTCTAGGAGTTTTATAGTGTCCAGTCTCATATTTAGGTCTTTAATCCATTTTGAGCTTATTTTTGTGTATGGTATTTAAGAATGATCTCATTTCATGTTTCTTTACATGTAGCTGTCCAGTTTCCAAGCACCATTTGTTCAAGAGACTGTCTTGCCAACATTGCCTTGCCTTCTTTGTCAAAGATAATTGACCATAGGTGCATGGATTTATTTTGGGGCCTTCTATCCTGTTCCATTGATCTATATTTTGAAGTACTTTTGTGCCAATGCCATACTCTTTTGAGAGCTATAGGTTTGCAGTATAGTCTGAGGTCAGGGAGCCTGATTCCTCTAGCTCCACTTTTCTTTCTCAAGATTCCTTTCAGTGTTTGAGGTCTTTTGCATCTCCAAACAAACTTTAGGATTTTTTTGTTCTAGTTCCGTGAAAAATGCCTTTGGTAATTTGATAGAGATTGCACTGAATCTGCATATTGCCTTTGGTAATAGTCCACTTGTGTGCTGATGAGTGAGGCTGCACTCCCTCCCTGGTTTGATCTGAACTGACCCAGCCTTGGAGTCTACAGGCTCTATGGAAGGGCTCATGGTGATGACCTCCAGGAGGGCTCATGCCAGTGGGCGCTTCCTAGGATAGCTGCTACCAGGGTCCTTGTCCCCGTGGTGAGCCACTGTGGACCCATGCCTCTGCAAGGGACCCTCCAGCATTAGTAGGCAGGTCTGGTTCAGTCTCCTTGGGGTTACTGCTCATTTCCCCAGGTCCCCATGTACACCAGGTTGTATGTGTGCCTTCCAAGAGTGGAGTTTTGGTTTCCCCCAGTCTTGCTGGGTTCTGGCAGTCAAATCCCGCTAGCCTTCAGAGTCAGATTCCCTGAGGATTCCTAGTTCCTTAGCCACATCCCCAGGCTGGGAAGCCTCAGGTGGGGCTCAGAACCTGCGCAGCAGTGGGAGAACCCCTGTGGTGTAATTGTTGTGGGTCACCCACCTGACAGGTATGGGGTTTGATTGTATCATGATTGTGCCCCTCCTGTGTCTCATTGCAGCTTCTCCTTTGCCTTTGGAGATGGGCTGTCTTTTTGGTAGGTTCTAGCATCCTCCTGTCAATGGTTGTTCAGCAATTAGTTGTGATTTTGGAGTTCTCGTAGCAGGGGGCGGGTGGGGGGGAGGTGAGCACACATCCTTCTACTCGGCATCTGTCACCGAATGTATTTTACCATCACAGATCATTTATACTTTAGATGGGTTGATTGACATTTGCTTATGTTCTCCTTTGGATAAAATGAAGGGATTAATTAGGAATAAAGCTGCTGGATTGAATATGGAAGGACATCATAGTCGCTCAAGGCTGCATGCTAAGCACTGGAGAATTAAGTTATATATTCTACTTCATCTGGAATGTCATCCTATGTAATACTAGCCGATACTTACTTTTTCCTTTGTTAGGTTAAAGCTAGTACTTCACAGTTTATAGTAGCTCTTTGGGGCTTAATTGTATAATTTGCACCATTGTCTATGTTTCTTATTAAAATATTTTTGCATGTACGGCTCCAAATAATTATAACCTCAGTGTAAGGGAGTCATACTCCATTGTTTCTGAAGGACCCAGTGCAGCGTTAGACATTTAAGTTTCATTGTTTCGAAATATACTGAGGGCTTGCTATGCTAGAGTTAGAGGATACAATGCAAATGATGTAGAGAAACTTATATTTTAGCGGACACAAACTAATTCCTAAATTTATCATTAAGAGGGGGACAGTCAACCACCCTCAGGGTAGGTTTGGGTAGCTAGGGAGTTTTCAAGCCCAGCTTTTGCAGCCTCAGCCTGAATTTGACTTTCTTTTCTTATAAATGGGCTTAGAGATTCTCTAGTCTTATCATATTTGAAAAGCTTTTCTCTCCCAGCTTCATCGTATTTCATAACTCGTAAAATATATGTGAAAATCAATGACATTAGATCACCATGTCTTACGTCTTAAGAGTCTTCTCTGTCTCCCTAATGATGTAGTGAATCAGAAAATAATTAAAAATCATTTAGGTTGCACCCTCCCTTTCTGCCCCTCTGTCTGACTCCCCCCTGCTTGTAAGGAACAGTGCAATTTATGTCTCTTCCTCCAACCTGATTGCTCTAGATAACTCAGGGACATTTTCTCAGATGGGAACGCTGCCAGAACCGGCAGTACATGCAGCTTTGCCTGGATTCTTCATGAGACAGTGCATGGATGCATACTAGCCAGTGGTATGAATAAACTGCCCCCTTTGAAACCACTGCTTATTTTTCCTAACAGCAAGAAACAACCACGAAAAAGCTACAGATGACATTTTTATAGCAACTTACCATTTGCAGGATGCTTGCCCATCCATTATCTCATTTGATGCTCATGAAAGCTTTGTGACACAGATATTACTCTTATCCTGCTAAATATCAGCAAAACATGGCTTAGATAAAGCTGGGGACTTTTCCAAGGTCATTCTTCTTATGAGAGGTTGGAAACAGAAATACAGTCCTTAGGCATTCACTTTACTTTTCTACCCTGCCACAGAGAGACTAGGGTAATGGGAGAAATGGATGTGAGGAAATAAGAAGGGAGGTAGAAAGATTTTAGTCAAATTTGGTAGACCTGTTCCCATTTTTTTGACAATGTAGGGTTTTACTGCATAATTTACTGCATTATATAGGGAGAAATAACAATAACCTCAGATATGCAGATGACACCACCCTTATGGCGGGAAGTGAAGAAGAACTAAAGAGTCTTTGATGAAAGTGAAAGAGGAGAGTGAAAAAGTTGGCTTAAAGCTCAACATTCAGAAAACTAAGATCATGGCATCTGGTCCCATCACTGCATGGCAAATAGATGGGGAAACAATGGAAACAGTGTCAGACTTTATTTTTTGGGCTCCAAAATCACTGCAGATGGTGATTACAGCCATGAAATTAAAAGACATTTACTCCTTGGAAGGAAAGTTATGACCAATCTAGATAACATATTGAAAAGCAGAGACATTACTTTGTCAGCAAAGGTCCAGCTAGTCAAGGCTATCGTTTTTCCAGTGGTCATGTGTGGATGTGACAGTTGGACTATAAAGAAAGCTGAGTGCCAAAGAATTGATGATTTTGAACTGCAGTGTTGGAGAAGACTCTTGAGAGTCCCTTTGACTGCAGGGAGATCCAACCAGTCCATTCTAAAGGAGATCAGTCCTGAGTGTTCATTGGAAGGACTGATGCTGAAGCTGAAGCTCCAGTACTTTGGCTACCTGATGCGAAGAGCTGACTCATTTAAAAAGACCCTGATGCTGGGAAAGGTTGAGTGCGAGAGGAGAAGGGGACAGCAGAGGATGAGATGGTTGGATGGCGTCACAGACTCAATGGACATAAGTTTGAGTAAAGTCTGGGAGTTGGTGATGGACAGGAAGGCCTGGCGTGCTGCAGTTCATGGGGTCACAAAGAGTTGGACATGACTGAGCAACTGAACTGAACTGCGTTATTCTGTCCTTTGTTATACATAAGGCAAATAACAATACGAGTTCAGACACCTTCATCCAAGTAAAGTTAGCTTAAGTAATAACAGATTTACTAGCTCACATATATCTATAAGACCATATATAGGAACATCTCTTTACATCCCATTGACTCATGTTAAGTGACACGTACATTATTCCACTACACTGACAAGGGTTTGGCGCTTAGGACAGCTCAGACCCTTTCCTTGATCTAGAAGCATGGTCAGCTTCTCTGGATCCCACTGGATCCCATGCATTTCCGGTGAGGGTGGATTTCTATGCTAAATGTCCATCAAAACTATTCAACATAGAAGACTCAGTAGTGACTGAATTTGCCCAAGAGCAGAGCTGTTCATCAGGATAGATCAATGATTCTCAGCCTTGGTGTACAAATAAATCATCTGGGGAAATTTAAAAGATAATGATGCATGGGCCCACTCTTAGTAATTACAATTTGGCCGGTCTGGGGTGAGCATGGCATTGGAACTTTTGAAAGCATCCCAGATGATTCTAATGTGAGGTCCAGGTTAAGAGCCATTTTTATTGGGCCCTGCTACCCACACTGGGATTCATGGGCCAGCTGCACTGACATCACTTGGGAGTTTATGAGTTGAGAAACTCAGGCTTCACTCAAGACCTCCTGAATCAGAATCTGCCTGTTAGCAAGCTTTTCATGTGACTCATAGGTGCACTGAAGTTTGAGAAGCCCTGGTATAGCTGATAATGTCCAAAGCCTTGTTCAAAGTCACGCCTTTACTCTGGCTCTCAAGTCCAACTGTCTCTGTTCAGTGATTTTATTGGTGGGCAGCCCCCAGACATCTGCTCTACTGCCTAAGTTTCCTTAGAGGGGACCTTGGATATCAGTGTTTATCATTGATGTGATTGAGAATCACTTGAGAATTTTATCCTAAATTTAGATACCTGGTTTCCACTGTAGAGCAAATTAAATAGAATCTTTGGCAATGAGTTTGAAGCATGTGTGTCCTGGGGAAAAAAATCATCTTTGGGTTCAGGTGGCTGTTGTAGTCTGGAGTATGAGAAAGCGTTGTGTTTTCCCAAAATGAAAACCAGAGGGAAATAAGCTGATTGGAGGTTTAATGATATAGCAAAGAATATTTTAATTGAGCTCATCTCTGGATGCTTGCTCTTTAGTCTGCCTGTAGACCTGACCACCCAAGGAGCCCAGGAGAGAGGAGAGATCAGAGGCCCCGGTCCCCTGAGGCTGATCAGAATTGGGGCTGTGGGATGATGGATGGGCCGCTGGTGCCACAGAAAGTTGCTGCCTCAGCCCATCCTGCAGTTTCCCAGAGTCATAAATCCTGGAGGGGACACCAATACATTCCTGATAGCAGAGAGAAGTCACTCTTTAATGTGGGCCTGATAATGTCACTGAGCTCAGTCTTCCTAAATTTAAATGATTAGCAATGACCAGGCTTGCTCCTGCTTGATGCATCACTTAACCTGGTAATCGGGAAATCTTTTCCACTTGCCTACTTAGATTGATGATGTCATGTTACACCGAGGCTCGCTTTCCCCCCCTTAATGGGGAAAGAGCATGTTAGGATGCATTGGCCTTCAGCATTCTGGCCTCAGCCTCCCCTCATGAATTTGATTAATATCACAGGCTCCGTGGGCACATCTCAGAACTGCTGAATCTGGCATCTCGGGGAGGACTATGTTTAGAGAGCATTGAGATGTTCCTAATGGAGTCTGCTATTTGGATGAGTCCATCCATGTCCTGACTTCCAGACTTCGTGAGAGCATTCTTTTCTAAGAAAGAAAAAATGTATATATTTTGATTGAGCTGTATTGAGTAGGAAAAACAAACAAACAAAAAAAAAAACAACGAAAAAAAACAGGGCCCATTCTTAAAAGTAGAGCTGGCCATCCATATCTACCTGCTGTGCTGAATGAGGAGATCCCTAACCAGTGGCTGTAGGTCTCTTTATGGATCTGGGGGTATTTTCTGGTGAAGTTCAAAGCTGGTTTGTCTCCAAAGGGTCCCTCACTGCCTATCCATCTCCCTAGCCCATCAGTAATATAAATGTTATTATTTTTCTCCTCTCTACTACTCTCCTGAGAGATTTTTGTTCCATATCCTCTCTCCTCTCTGGTTATTCCAAGGGATGCCAGACAGCTGAAGGATAGACTCTCTTCAAGAAATTCTGGGAGTTCTTTTTCAGGAAACATCCATGGGAGTCATCAGTAGGGCTGGAGAAGAGGGAAGGGAGCCAAGTGACAAATGGTAAGAATGGAAGAAGAAATAGAAGAAGGTGCCCTGAATGGGGAATGGCGGAGGGCCAGAAACAGTAGTGTAAGAGATAAATACCCACACCACTGGGGTGGGCAGGGGAAGGAAACTGGAAATCAGAATGAAATACCATTTAACAAGCAGAATTAGTAAATATTTGTTGATTACATGGACTTCCCAGGTGGCGCTAGTGGTAAAGAACCCACCTGCCAAGACAGGAGACACAAGAGACATGGGTTCAGTCCCTGAGTTGGGAAAATCCCCTGGAGGAGGGCATGGCAACCCACTCCAATATTCTAGCCTGGAGAATCGCATGGACAGGAGCCTGGTGGGCTACATTCCATAGGGTCGCAAAGAGTTGGACATGACTGAAGCGACTTAACTCACAGACACACACACACATTGATTCCATGCTATACGTCAGGCACATAGTGGCTCTAGCTGAAGAAGCCTTCATCTTGCCTGCAAGGACTCACATTCTGATAGCAGACATATCCCTTCAGCCAAAAGTTGCACAAGCGGCGTGACGTATGCAACTGAGGTGGGTCCAGAACGCAGAGCAGAGGGGAAAGCCGCCTTCAAGAGTGTGGTGTCTGAGCTGAGTTCTGGAGTATCACCACTTTTCTAAGCAGATTTGTGGGCAGGGAATGAGAGACAGCTGGACATTTACCTAAAGGAATGATTCTGCGGGTAAACATGACCCCTTTAAACCTGTTTCTCCCTCGTAATCACCAGAAAAGCAAGTGAATGGCTCCATGTCTCAATCCCAACTGATATTTCCCCCCAGACTCTGGGCCTTGGGCTAAAAGGCATCTCATTATGTTCTTTATATAGTGCTGAAAGCTCATTCCCACCTTGCTGCCCGTTTTTATATTGAGGCTTGCACTGAATTCTCTGACATACAAGTTAACCTATGTCCGGGGGAGTCATAGCTGGGAGTCTCTTATATATCTCTATTCCCCAAATCTTTATGTGCTTATGGATAATAATTCTAAAGTCTGAAGCCACACAAAGCCCTCTAAGGGTATGGGCTAAGGTCCTTGTGTCTCTATAGAAACAGGCTATCTCTTGGGACACTCGATCATCCACCCATCTTTCCGCATTCTTTCAAAGGCTATTGTGTACGAACTGTGGACATGACCAACTGCAGGTGACACGGCTTCCCAGTGCTCAACTCATAGCCTCTTCCTGGGGCGGGGAAGGCCTTCCTCTAAGGAAGACATTGCTCAGCTCTTCTGGTGAGACAAAGCCTCAGTGAGGAGCTTGGATCAGCAAGACTCTCTGAGGATGGACAACCCTGCAGAGATGTCAGCATATAGACTGAGTGTGTCATGTAATAATGGAAACGACTGAAAAACACGCAGAGGAAAGAAAAGGAAAGAAAAATATATTCTTAGGCTGGAGCAAGATCGAAGGGTCCAAACCGAGGAAAAACATCATTTTAGAGGGGAAGAGTTTTCTTGGCTCCATGAATAAATCATTGACCACATGGGGTCCCCTCCATTTTTCTTTTTTTAAGCTCAGGAATTTGCCCCTGATTTAGAAAGGAAGCAAGAAGCACTCTCATAGTGATGCTTGACTCGTGCTGAAGACAAATGAGGCAGACGTTTTAACATTTCATGAAGGTGTTTATTAAGCTCCCACAACTTTCTGGTCTGATGTTTGTGGCAGTTCATTTTTTAATTTGTTCCCATGTAAAGCATGGAACAAGTCAGATAGAGTCATTCGTACTGTGACCACTCGGTTTTTATTTGCAGACTGACCCAGTCTTAATAGAGGAGACTGGTGTCTTACTGATTTTATTTTTCTTGTGTTCTGGAAACTGTGTTTTAGGACAGCCCCTATGCAGATGAGTGAGTATTAAGGTCCTCATTAGTGACCCAGTGGACCAGAGACGGGTCATGCCCCATCACTTCCACCAAGGCCAGCAATGGCAGGGTCAACTGAGAGCTCCAATCTTCTTTCTCATGCCCTCCTTTAAGCAATGTCACTGTTTATCATCAGGAATGAAACTCTGTCTTTGGAGATTATGTAAACTGAAATATCATTTTAGTCAACAAATGTTTATGATACATTTTTAATACTGTGTAACAAATGTGTTTGTATCCTCATTTGTCTTTATATATCTGGCTTATTTTTAAATATTTATGGGAATTACTGGTTACATATTTTCTAAGCCACTGAAATACAGCTCATCATGTTCACTAACACATTCCCATATTTCTTTTCCTTGAAGATACTTACTGCAGCCGTGTATTTATGTTCCTGTTGAGCTTCCAAGGAGAATAATCTTTTCTTGATTCAAGATGTGAGGAAAACGTCCTTCTGACAATTTTTGGAACTCCCTTTCTATCTTTCCCATGAGACCATAGGTGCAGGTGACCTCCTGCCCCAAGGCCAGCCAATGTTGTCATTGTCTTTGAAGCCTCTGGGTTATTGGAGATACAACTCTATACCCGGTGAAGGTTTTTGTATTAATCCAAGACAAAACATATAGCCCAACGATCAATCTTAAATGGCAGCTCTTATAAACCGACCACAATCAAAGCCACTAGAACTTACATATTTTTTTCTATGTAAAAAAAAATTCCATCCTCTAGTATACTTAGGCTAAATCACTACTAAAGTACAGTTTATTGGGTCCATGCTGATGCAGCTTTGGAGATCATCTTGCGTTGCGGTCAACAAAGTGAGGGAAAAAATTCATTCTTTCTGGTAGTGCTTACAATGCCAAAGAGCTATTTTTATAATCGATTTTGATGTGGAAGTTCTTTGGAAGGTCAAGAACAAGTGTGCTGGTCCATCTGAGTCAATGGACTGGAATTAGAATGGGTTTGCTCTCCATCCCTCAGGAACTTACTGAAATGAAGGATCATGGTGCATTACAACCAGGGCTGCTGGGTATGGTTGAGTAGGTTGTGCACTCTGCAAGAAGTGCCATTTATATAGTGTTTGTTATACATGATGCCTCCTGGTGTTGTGTCATATACCACACGCATGGCCATTCATGACAGTCCTCACGGGATGATATTTTCTTCCACAAATAAATGCAAATAGTGTAACTCATTTGCTTCCCTGGTGGCTCAGTGGTAAAGAATCTGCCTGCAACACGGGAGACCTGGGTTTGATCCCTGGGTCAGGAAGACTTCCTGGAGGAGGGCATGGCAATCCACTCCAGTATTCTTGCCTGGAGAACCCCATGGACAGAGGCGCTTGGCAGGCTACAGTCCATGGGGTGGCAAAGTGTCGGACACGACTGAGCAGCTAAGCACGTGACTCAGCCTCCTAGCAACTACTTCGTCCTCTGACTTTCGCTACTAGGCTGGCTATCCACTGTCATCTGATGCTTGTCAGAAGCCCCAATTGACAGACTGTTTGTTATATCCATTCCACAGGATTGTCTTACTTGGCCCACAAAAAGTTTTTTAAAAATAAAATAGCTATCAAGACTTTAAAATCAGGAGATTTTACATAAAAACTCTAGCTTCCAGCTGATTAAATAATCAAATCTGGTAACATGTCACCCTTCCAGGAGGGGCAGCTATTCCATTAGAGCTGAGGATCTGCTATTCCCTTAAAAAGAACCCCTACTCTCACCTCAGCATGCCCTGTTATCTCACTGCGGGCCTGGTTCATCAACTTACACCACATGCCTGTCTCCCGTAGCCATGTTCAGGAGAGCATGGCTAAGATCATGGCATATGGTCCCATCACTTCATGGAAAATAGATGGGGAAACAATGGACACAGAGACTTCATTTTTGGGGGCTCCAAAATCACTGCAGGTGGTGACTGCAGCCATGAAATTAAAAGACGCTTGGAAGAAAATCTATGACCAACCTAGATAGCATATTATAAAGCAGAGACATTACTTTGCCAACAAAGTTCCGTCTAGTCAAGGCTTGTTTTTCCAGTAGCCAAGCATGGATGTGAGAGTTGGGCTATAAGGGAAGCTGAGTGCCAAAGAACGGATGCTTTTGAACTGTGGTGTTGAAGACTCTTGAGAGTCCCTTGGACTGCAATGAGATCCAATCAGTCCATCCTAAAGGAAATCAGTCCTGAATATTCATTGGAAGGACTGATGCTGAAGCTGAAACTCTAATACTTTGGCCACATGATGCAAAGAACTGACTCATTGGAAAAGACCCTGATGCTGGGAAAGATTGAAAGCAGGGGGAGAAGGGGACGACAGAGGGTGAGGTGTTTGGATGGCATCACCAATTTGAAGGACATGAGTTTGAGCAAGCTCCGGGAGTTGGTGATGGACAGGGAAGCTTGGTGTGCTGCGGTCCATGGGGTCACAAAGGGTCAGACACGACTGAGCGACTGAAATGAACTGAATTTTGTAGCCATGTAGTCTGGGACTCCCGTGTGATTTACCCCAAAAGATGTCCTCAGCATTCTAGCCTCAGAACAATTCATTTCCACACTTGAAGAGGGTTTGCACTCTGTTCTTTGAGCAGCTTTCTCTGTCCTCAGGGTTCCCAGAATTCTTATTTGCATTCGCACAGCCGTAATGGAAGCAATGGCCCAGATCCGCTGGTAACCAGATTTCAGAAGGCAGAGCCTCTGCCCCCGAGGAGCCCGTTGGCCCCCTGCACGCAGCGGCTGTCACATCTCAGCTCTGCTGCTGGTCTATAGAACAGCCTTCCCTGTGGCTCTCCTCTACCCTCAAAGCCTTTATTATCATCTGCTGCTATTTTGGGTGGGGTGAGATTTTAGTCCCCAAAATGAGCGTGAGCAACACCCCCACAGAGAGTGGTGCTCTGAGGATAAAAACCAACAATGCAGTACCTTCTGCTTTAATGAGTTTGTCTTTATTTCTCCTTTTCAGAAAATGGAATGCCCTTGTTCCCAATCCCTCCCAGTGTTGGCTTGGCAGGGCTCCTCTCCCCGTGTTCTGGGCTCATTAAATTAAGTTTTTGTTGATAACCTTTGGCCAGACCCATCTTCAGGAAGACTCTAATGCATGTTAATAAGCCCGACTTTAAAGGCAGCAGGGATCTCCAGGCCTGTGGTCCCTTTCATGCCTTAGCAGCTTCCGTGGCAAAAGGATGACGTGACTTTCATCAGGGCTTGGGCTACATTCATGTCTCATGACATAGATTTTTTTTTTTAAAGCAGAATTTCAAAGAGCCTTCTTTATCACAATATCTTTAGTCTTC
Organism: Capra hircus; assembly: GCF_001704415.2. NCBI lineage: Eukaryota > Metazoa > Chordata > Mammalia > Artiodactyla > Bovidae > Capra > Capra hircus. Next base: position 73,482,227 of record NC_030823.1, on the reverse strand, counting down.
CTTAACAGTTCATAGGGATATTTTCTCAGAAGTTGTATAATCAAAGTCATAAAGTCATTTGTACATTTATATAATTTTTTTTTTTTATCTTCAGGGGCTCACAGAGTTGGGAGAATGACGTCTTTAAAAGCAATTGCTGATATAAAGACTGACTTCAAATCAGCCCTGACCTTTTGTTCAACAGCTCCTCCTGTTATAGAACACATTCGAATAGCTATTTGGGCATCTGCAGGGAGAAGAATCCATTGATTCCCCTAGTTAGAGAGGTTGGGGGTTCCTGCCGAAAGGATTGGTACTGAGTGGGGGTGGCACCTGGCTTTTCTCCAACCGCAGTCTAAACAAGGTGCCAGACGTCATGCCCGTGGGATGGCATGGCTGCTGCAGAGCCCTTTTGGTTTTCTCAGCCCCTGCTGAGGGGCTTGCCGGGAACACAGTGCCCACGGGTGTATAAATATGTCTGGGAGCCAGAAGAGGGTGCTTTCAAGGGCTCGTTAGGTCTGGCGTTGGCTGGGAAGCAGGAAAGTGCATGCCAGTCCCCGGGGCCTCATGGGTCCAGGAGCTGGGCTCCCAGGCTGCCTTCCACACTCCTCCCACTCCTGGGGGAGCCCTCTGCTGTGCAGAAGGCGTAACTCGGCGGCCTGGTGATAAGAGTTCTCACTGTGGGCCTGGCTCCACGACCTGCACTGTCACCCATATTATCTCATTTCGTGTCTTCCGCTCGATGAACTCCTTCTCTGTTCCTTATGAGAATGAACAAACTGAGAGGCCAGGTGGTGAAGAAACGTGCCTACAATCAGTCAGCCTGGGAGCAGCAGACTAACAGCTGTAGCCAGGCCCCTCTCCCCCAGTTCACACTGTATCCTCTTGGGAAATGAACAGGTATTCTCTCCACCTCCATGGCCTGCTGCCATGGATAGCATGCACCCTGGACTAGTGGAATTCCTTAGGAACAGCTTCTTTCTGGCTTGCTCCTTGTCTGAAAATCCTGACTGACACATTTACCAGTCAACAATCTAAGAAATCTTTATGAAGTGCGTACAATAACGTCTGGTTCCCAGTTGACACACCACAAAATACACTTATTACCACAGTGTCCTGGGTTTATTGCAGGCACTTCTAGTTTCTTTAGCAATTTCGGACACGCACTAGATACTATTGGCCCATGATCCTCTTTTTTTTTTCCTGCTAGTTAAATCTCAATGAGTTAAGTCTCATTGGTTAAACAAACCATTACTCCACTTAATGTTTTTCAGGCTATGTATTCTTTATATGTTATTTTATTTAATACTAACAGCTTCTCACGAAAGCATTGCTTCCTCCATTTTACAGAGCAGAAAACTCAGAGAGGATAACTATCCAAAGTAAGAAGTGGCACTGGAGTTCTAATCCAAGCTTTATTCATTCTAAAGACCTTGCTTTTTCTAGAGACTACATCTCTCAATGGTCAGCAGCCTTGCTGGGGACATTCTTCTCCCAGTTTCCAGGATTTGGTACAAATTGGAGCCTTTCATCTGCCTTAGACTTTGGGCTTGGGTCCTAGATCAATGATTCCAGGTTTTGCTGCATGACGGAAACACTGGGGCAGGCGGAGCTTTAAAAAGTCCCCAGGCTCAGATGATACACCCCATGTTAGTACATTCAGACTGCTACAACAAAAATGCCATTAGACTGGCTGGTTTTAGCAACAGGAATTTTCTCTTCTCCAGAATCACAGTCCTAGAGGCTGGGAAGTCCAAGATTAAGGGCTTGGCAGCCTTGGGGTCTGATTTGCAGGTATCTTCTTTACATGGCAGAACATGGAGCAAGAAGGCAAGCGCTCTCATGACTGTTCTTAAAAGGATACTAATCCCACCATGAGGACACCATTCTCATGGCCCAAAGACCAGAAAGATAGACCCCTCTCCCCATCTATCTTCCCAAAGTCTCATCTCCAAATACCACCCCTTTGATAAGTAGGGTTCCACTCTATGAGTTTGGGTGAGGATGCAAACATTTAGTCCATAGCACCCCCCACTTGGACTAAATGTCTGGGGGTGGGAGCCAGACCCTGCATGTTTAAAAGACCTCCAATTGATCCCCGTGTGCAGCAGTCTTTGGAACCACTTTCGCAAACTGTCAGGAGGTGCTGCTCCCTAGAATCACAGGTTGGCTTGAACAGTTAATGGATCAGTGCACACATCTTCAAAGGAGCTGGCCACCTGGTGCAGAAAGGACTGTGCTGAACCTGGGAGGTGTCCTTCCAACTGGAGTGCCGCCCAATGAATTCATCATAAGTTCGGAAGCACTAACTGTCCGTCAAAGCTTTGGCACTAGGTGGGAGGTGACTCTGACTGTCAGGCAGAGCCCAGAGGTGTAGGCAACAGCTGTCTGCCAAACAAAACCGCCCTGCAGTTTGCGTGGCAGAGTGGGTCTTTGCTGCCACAGGGGGCACATATATGACGAGGCATGTGCCTTCACACATTCTTCCCAGCCATCTGCCCTGCTCCCATCCATAAATCCCAAATTCTCCTTTCTTTTCCTGACTGTCACCATATGGCCCCTGCTAATGATTTATACATCATACTCTTCATTAACTGATGGGAAAGATACTCGTGGCAATTTCTTTTCATCAACTCTCATTCCTTGTAGGCTCCCAAATAATTTTGCAAAGTGTGGCCTTTTGGTTAAGTTGTTAATGAAGCAAGCTCTAATTAACATTAGGGGTGTCCTCCATACACACTCCTAGAGAATGGCAAGATCTTAAAAAGCTCCATCATCATTAAATTAGTAAATTATTATGGCAGCAGCCTATGTGTGCTCTAACTTTTGATTTAAAAATTATCGTAGTGGGTTGATATGTTGTGTTTATCTTCTGCTAATTGAACGCTACCTTGCATTTAATCACGGTAAATTGGCCTTCCCTCTAAATAGATCTAAGGGCTTTTAACACTCGTTAACTCTCGGTAGCTCTGAGAGTAATAGGGAAGAACATGGAGGGGAGAAAGAAGCTCTGAAGAGGCAGGTGGGACCCAGTCTAACACCATCAGTGCCCCCGCTCTGGGCTCATTTCAGAGCATTGAGTTACAATTCTTTTCAGATTTCTGAAATGTAGTTAAATGGTCAAGCTTTTGATTCTGGGTTGAACGCACCCAGGGAATCCAGAAAAATGTAGTTAGTGAGTAAATAAAACAAGTATGAATCCTTTGAAATTAAGAAATAAACAAGAGGGTCCAGGGAGCTGCTAGGCATCAGAGTTGTTCTTGTCGGTGTCTCCTCTGGGGCTCCCAGCCTGGAGACCCACGGTGGCTTAGGCAGTGACAGGGAGCTGCCAGGTAAGAGCTGGCTAGTGGCCACTACAGTGAGTCCAGGGGGAGATGGTCGATTACCTCTGGAAGTGGAAATGGGATCACGGCATTTTCCCGGGGGAGAGGAGTTGAGATGAATGTTAGTCTCTGCCATGCCAAAAGAGATCTGACTTTTTTTCAGCCGTAACGCAGTCTCTGGCTGCCTTGGCTGACTCCCATCTCTCCCCATCGGCCGCCTTTGCTGTCACTGTGGCCATCCCTAACATGCCCAGTCCATTCCCTGGCCATTGCTCCTTGGTGTCTCTCCGGATGCAAGCTTCGTTCCAATCAGCTGCTATGGACTCTGATCTTGTGTAACTCATACGATTTCATCTTCTTACAGAAATGGTCACTTTTCCTTTGGGTTCTGGACACTAGCCAATGATGGTGGTGTAACAGTCCTATTTATTCCGTGCTTCTATGAGGCCAGGCTTGTGCTGTAAGCCTTGCATCCATCTTCTAGTTTAGTTCTTGCTACACACCTATGAGTTGGGTGTTATTATCACTGTAATTTGGCCAAGGTCATTCAGAGAATGAGTTGAACAGCTGAACTCAGGCTGGCTGACGTGTGATAACCTGCATTGAGGACTATTTTATACTGACACTTTCTACTGAAGGATGTAATTCCCCCTGCTCTGAACCTATCCTCTCCCCTAAAAGACAATTCTTTCTTCCTTAACATCATTATCACCATCATCAAACACTTACTGAGGGCTTTCTAAAGAAAGGGCAGGTGGCTGTGCAACAGGGAGTGGTGGAAAGCACTCAGCACCATCACAGAGGTCAGGAGGCTGGTGGGTGGAATATGATTATTTACTAAAAAGTGTAAAAGCCACACTCTTTGACCTCACAATTCTACTTCTAGGAATCTACCTTAAAGAAATACTGAGAACTGCAGCCTGGATTTTATGTACAAAGATCACTGCGTGCTCAGTCACTTCAGTCATGTCTGACTCTGTGCAACGCCACTGAGTGTAGTACTCCAGGCTCCTCTGTCCAGGGGATTCTCCAGGCAAGAATACTGGAGTGGGCTGCCATGCCTCCTCCTCCTCCAGGGGATCTTCCTGACCCAGGGATCAAACGCAAGTCTCTTATATCTCCTGCATTGGCAGGGGGGTTCCTTACCGCTAATGCCACCTGAGAATCCCACAAAGATCAGTGCTACTGCTAAGTCACTTCAGTCGTGTCCAACTCTGTGCGACCCCATAGAAGGCAGTCTCCCTTGGCTCCGCCTTCCTTGGGATTCTCCAGGCAAGAACACTGGAGTGGGTTGCTATTTCCTTCTCCAGTGCATGAAAGTGAAAAGTGAAAGTGAAGTCGCTCAGTCATGTCCGACTCTTAGCGACCCCATGGACTGCAGCCTACCAGGCTCCTCCGTCCATGAGATTTTCCAGGCAAGAGTACTGGAGTGGGTTGCCATTGCCTTCTCCGCAAAGACGATTAGCTAAGCATTATTTATGATATTGGAAAACTGGAAACCATCTAAATGTCTTACAAAGGGATAAAGGTTAAACCAGTATTTTCTAAACTTTCATGGAACATGAATCCCAGGAAATGCTTGTTTTTGAAAAAAAAAAAAAAAAAGATTTCATTATTAATACATTTGGGACTATTTGCTAAAATTCTTTCTTGAGGAATCAAAATCTACATTGAAATTCTTCAAAGACTTATAGAATCCTGAAGGAAAAAAAACATGTTAACTTGACTTAATCTGTTACTAAGTCATTTATTGATATTCCAGATAAGTATGCCTTCGCAGGTGGTGCAGTGGTATAAGAATCTGCCTGCCAATGCAGAAGATGCAGAAGATGCAGGTTTGATCCCTGGGTCAGGAAGACCCTTGAAGAAGGAAACGACAACCAGTTCCAGTATTCTTGCTTGAAAAGTTCCATGGACAGCAGAGCCTGGTGGGCCAGAGTCCATGGAGTCACACAGAGTTGGACACGACTGAGCACACACATGTACACATAGAATTACACTGAGGAAATACGAGGTGTAATAAAATGGACTCAAATGTCCTTACGTTGCAATATTAGGCAGCTGTCCCCAACAGTGTTCTCAAGAAATATTTAATGATGTGGGTTTTTACTTAAACCTGCAAAGTTAAAAATTAAGGTAGAAAGTTGTATGGGTTCTTATTTCAGTTTTTAGGAGAAAAAATATATATATATATAGATAGATGTAGATGTATAGAAGAAAAATGTTTTGAGGATCAGCCAAAATGCTAATTGTGGTATTTTCACGTGGTAGATTTAGGAGTAACTTAATTTTTACCAGTTTTCTACATTGTCCAAATTCTCTCCAGTGAAAATGATTAATAATGAGAAAAATCTTTGCCTTCAGAAACATACTGATAGCAATTCAAAGAAATGAATAGGCCTCTGTGCTAAGTGTCCTACTTGAGTTGACTCAGATCATAAAAATATAAGGAATTCAAAGGAGGGGGGAGCTGAGGACACGCTAATCAAGGTTACAGCTGAGTCTCTCGCATTTCTTCACAAACACGCCGAACTGTGCTACCTCTCATCCTGTTTATTGCCTTCACTCTCCCGCCTCTGTGTTCACACTCTTTTTTTCCCTGCCTTCACTCTCCCACATCTCTCTTCTCGTCTCCAGTTCCATCCACGCTGAAAGACTTTGGAGAAAACACCAGTTCCTGGATAACCAATACCCCTGCCCTTCTGTAGCACTCTTGTTGCTTTTTTATTTTACGTCTTCCGATGGTTGCTGATGTCTGCCGCCTTATCTTCTTGCTCAACCTTAGAGCAGGAAGTTCCTAGGGGAACTTAGGGCTCCCAGAGGGCAGGAACCACATGTTACACGTTGTCGTAAACTTGAGGACACAGAGCCATCTTCAGAGGGTACTCAGTGCAATGAATCTCACAAATTAACAAGCACTCAAATTTTGATAGAAGTGAGGTTTGAAGGAAGAGGAGAAGGGCCTTGAAATAGGAATCGGCAGGTTGGATGTGGGGAATTGGGAGCACGCACCTTGGGGGTGGCCAGTGGTGTTCCTCACAGAGTAGAGGGAGATAACGCTGGAGACGAGGAGTAGAGGACAGTTTTTTTTTTCATGAAAGGTCTTGAGTGGACCATGGATGTGGACCCTTCTGTAACAAGACATCTCACACTTTGAATCACCTGCGGTGTTTTCTGGAAATAGAGAGGTTCAGGCGCCTGCCTTGCAAATCGTGACTCAGTGGTTGGGGAGAAGGGCTGAGCAGCTGCGTCAGTGATTGTGATCATAGGAGACCCTTCCGACGTGATCTGGGGCCACACGCAGAGAAGTGTGGCTCTATTTATTGGCAATGGGAGGAACAGGGGATTCTACAGAGGACAGTGTCCTCAGGGGAAGGGCAGAAGGGATCCCAACAGGGAGAGACGGGCCGAGCAGGCAGCAGAGGCTAGCGTTCTAACAAAGGACAGCAGCAGTGAGCCCAACAGTGCAAAGACTCCCTGGATTTTTCTGGCTCTTGTTGCTGTTCAGTCGCTCAGTCATGTCTGACTCTTTGCGACTCCATGGACTGCAGCACGCCAGGTCTCCCTGTCCATCACCAACTCCTGGAGCTTGCTCAAACTCATGTCCATTGAGTTGGTGATGCCATCCAACCATCTCATTGTCTGTCACCACCTTCTCCTCCTGCCTTCATCTTTCCCAGCACCAGGATATTTTCTAATGAGTCGGTTCTGCTCATTCTGGCTGTTTTGCCCTATTCCTCTCTGGTGCTGGAGGACTAATCTCTAAATCAGGCACTGTGTTTAGAAACAAGGTGGGGGGACTCCCAGATGTTTCGGCTTTATTCCTTGAACTGGCAGGTCTATCCTCTTAGGAGAGAAATTTGGTCATGTTGAGTTTTTTTTCTTCCTTAATCTTTGTTTTGAGATATTTTGTCAACTCGATGATGCTGGGGGAGATTTTGTCTTATGGAAGAAAGTGAAGAGGAATTAAAAAGCCTCTTGATGAAAGTGAAAGAGTAGAGTGAAAAAGCTGGCTTAAAGCACAACATTCAGAAAATGAAGATCATGCCATCCGGTCCCATCACTTCACAGGAAATAGATGGGGAAACAGTGGAAACAGTGTCAGACTTTATTTTTCTGGGCTCCAAAATCACTGCAGATGGTGATTGCAACCATGAAATTAAAAGACGCTTACTCCTTGGAAGAAAAGTTATGACCAACCTAGATAGTATATTCAAAAGTGTAGGCATTACTTCGCCAACTAAGGCTATGGTTTTTCCTGTGGTCATGTATGGATGTGAGAGTTGGACTGTGAAGAAGGCTGAGCACCAAAGAATTGATGCTTTTGAACTGTGGTGTTGGAGAAGACTCTTGAGAGTCCCTTGGACTGCAAGGAGATCCAACCAGTCCATTCTGAAGGAAATCAACCCTGGGATTTCTTTGGAAGGAATGATGCTAAAGCTGAAACTCCAGTACTTTGGCCACCTCATGAGAAGAGTTGACTCATTGGAAGACTTTGATGCTGGGAGGGACTGGGGGCAGGAGGAGAAGGGGACGGCAGAGGATGGGATGGCTGGATGGCATCACTAACTCAATGGACATGAGTCTGAGTGAACTCTGGGAGTTGGTGATGGACAGGGAGGCCTGGCGTGCTGTGATTCATGGGGTCACAAAGAGTTGGACATGACTGAGCGACTGAACTGAACTGAACTGAAAATATCAGATGACCCTCTGAGGTAAATGTCCCCATTTTAGTTCCTGCAGAATTCTTACCATTGGTTTTCTCAAGACAGCTGTATATGACTCCTTGGACTCATCTGTGCACTTGGGACCTGCACAGACAGGACAAGACCTAGATGGACAGGGCTTCTCAAGCTTTTTCCAGAAAGTGAGTCAGGTGCAAAAAGGAAAGGGAAGCTGTTGGAGAAACATATCAGGCAGCAGGATAATTTGCTCTCGGTGAAGGTATTTGGGAATGTGATTAGAAGAAAATCTTTGGTCCTGAAAAGAGCAACTCAGGGAATCTATTTGTAGGGGTTGGAAAGAGAGGCATTCACATCATTGAAATTCAAAAAGTATCTAAGGCATCCATGCCCTACAGAAGGGGTTTCTGGTTATTATTATTATTAAATATTTATATTTATCTGCATTAAGAACTGGGTTAATCTTTGCAATCTTCACAATAACTCTTTGGTTTAGGGAATATTATTATTCTCCCCACTGTGTAGTCCAGGAAGTGGTGGTCAAGTCAATTAGACTTGCCCCACTGCCTACAGCTAGGATTCCTTGCATGGAGATCAGAGGTGGGGGTGGGGGTGGGGATGGGGCAAAAAAGGGAATAAATTAAGAACCCTTTAACCAGGATTCAATGATCTGCATACACTGATTTCCATTTGGATCTATAATGAGGGCCTTATCCGAAAGGACTGGTCAGAGGTCAGATTTGCTCATCGTACGCACATCTGAATGGGTAGTCACAAAGGAGAAGCCATGAGATACAACCAAATGAGGGAAAGGTCCTTATAAATGAGTTGAGATGCGGCAAGAATTTTATCCAATACAAGCTACTTGCCTCAAACTTCCCTACTTGTGTAAAGGAAGTGTCCTGACTTTTCATCACATTGGGTCCTGCCAGATTGAGTCTGCCAAGAACGGAGAGAACAGGACAAGCCCAAAACTGCAACAGTGTGGCCCCAGATGGCAGAGTCCTCAGCCCTTTAGGACTGAGGTTTATTTTCAGCACTGTTTCTCATTTTTGAAGGCCCTTGCCTTCTGCTTCCCCCTTGATACACCTCATGGAGGAATGGGTATGAGGGAATGCATTGGGGGTTCAGGGGAGGAGAAGAAAAGCTCTCTCCTTCTGGGATCCTGGCCAACTGCCCTCACTTGCCCTCTCAGGCTGATGTTTGGTTACTTGAACTCCTGATTTCCTATCAAAAGTACCCCTCTTTCCCTTATTTATCAAAAACCTGGTTAAGTAAACTCTAGGCGCAGTGGAAGACACAACATAGGGATGGATGAAAGAAACACTTCTTGCCTCCCAAAGAGCTCCAAGTCAAGGGGGAAATCAGGTGAGTATATAGCGGCAGGCAGCAGCAAAGCATTGGGAAGCTAGGGTTCTGCAGGGACTCGGGAGGGAGCAGCTGGCCATGTGCAGGGGAGCTTGGACTCACAATGACGCCTTGGCTGGGAATGGAATGACAGAGGGTAAAATTGACACAAAGCATGTTTTCTGCAGAAGGAATGGCACCTGCAGAGGTGAGGCGCTTCAGGGGAGCAGACATGTTTGAGAATAGTAAGAAGTCAGATAGATGCATCTGACTTTTAAAAATATTTTTCATATGCAGAACCCTGGTTTGTTATCTTGGACATACCAGTTGTCTAACACATAGTGGCTACTCCTAATGCTGTTGCTATGGGGCAGAAATACAGCCAGCTGACCACAGGCCCTGAAGGTCATTTGGAGATCGGCCCTTTTGACCCTATTCCTTTTTTTTTTTTTTTTTGGGTAGAGAAAAGTAAGTGTCATTGAATGTTTTTCCATGGGTTTCACAATTGCATTGGGGAGTTTCATGATTACATTTGCCTACTGGAAAGCTCGGGCTTCAAAGCCAAGAATGACTTTTCAACAGCAAGACCCTGGCACAGGAAGGCGGGCTGAGAGGCTCTACAGACCCTTCAGAAAGGGGCCATGAGAGCTGAGAGGCAGAGGGCAGGAAGAGGGGCGGCTGGATCTGAGGGCACTCTAGGAGGCTGAGTTCACCTGACTGTGTGGCTGACTGGATAGGGAGTGAAGGAGCAAGTCAAGGACGGCTCTCGGGTCCTTCGAAGTCGAGGCTCCCGTGACCTGAGCTGTGGAGGACAAAGTGTCCTGTTCTTGAGAGAGCCTTGCCTTGAGTAAGCAGCAGAGACACGCGCCCTGTGTACACAGCCTCTCCCGGCCGCAACGCTGTGTTTACACGTAAGAGCTCTTTGACACTCTCCACACCCTGGGTTTCAGCAAGACCACCCGCGGGAGCCCCGGGCAAGCAGGCAGGGAGGCTGGGTTCGCAGAACGCAGAGGGACGGTCTGGCCTGCCCGGGGCTGCATCTGAGGTGCCGCCTCCCTCTGCCCTGTGCCCCCGCTGCACGCGGACTGACGTCCTCTCCCGGGCACCACAGCCTCCCCCTCAGAGCCGGCGGGGGTCACCCCCTGGCTTCCCCTCAGAGTGGGCGGGGGTCACCCCCTGCCTCTCCTCAGAGCGGGTGGGGGTCACCCCCTGCCTCCCCTCAGAGCCGCCGGGGGTCACCCCCAGGCTCCCCTCAGTGCGGGCAGGGTCACCCCCTGCCTCCCCCTCAGTGTGGGCGGGGTCACCCCCAGGCTCCCCTCAGAGCCTGCGGGGGTCACCCCCTGCCTCCCCCCAGAGCTGGTGGGGGTCACCCCTGCCTCTCCTCAGAGCGGGTGGGGGTCACCCCCTGCCTCTCCTCAGAGCCTGCAGGGGTCACCCCTGCCTCCCCTCAGAGCCGCCGGGGGTCACCCTCAGGCTCCCCTCAGTGCAGGCGGGGTCACCCCATGCCTTCTCCTCAGTGCGGGCGGGGTCACCACCGCCTCCCCTCAGAGCAGGAGGGGTCACCCCCTGCCTCCCCCCAGAGCGGGTGGGGTCCCCCTGCCTCCCCTCAGAGCCGCCGGGGGTCACCCTCAGGCTCCCCTCAGTGCGGGCGGGGTCACCACCGCCTCCCCTCAGAGCCAGTGCGGGTACAGGAAGGAGCGAGGGGGAGAGTGAGGGTGATTCAGCGCCTCCGATGATGGCCGATGATGGCCTGACCTGAGTCCTCTGGCCGTTGCCTTCCCGGGTGGACGCTGAGAGCACACTTGAGGATGGAGGCCGATTAACTATGACTGCTCACCGTGCTCCCTCTGAGAGACCTTAATCGATGGCCTGGAGAGCACGGCTCCGCGGGGCCCTGATGAAGCAGCCTGAGGCTTAGTCTTCTGCAGGGGAAGCCCGGGGCCATGGGCTCCGCCTGGCACGCACAGACCCCTGCTGGCAGGAGCCAGGAAAGAGATGGGCCGTGGGAAGGAGGGCGGGTGTTTTATTCTTGGAGCCCTTTGGGGGAGACGGGAGTCCGAGAGGGACGAAGTGGGAAGTCCCGGGAGATGGGTCTGCCTGTGTCTGGATTATAACAGCACTCGGAGTTGCAGAGAGCTTGGAGAAAAGCTAAGTCCAATTCCTTCCTTCCACAGGGGTCACAAGTGACTAATTAAGGAAGCTAGGACACAAACCCAGGCTTTCTGACTCCTGTGCCCTTAGACTCCAAGGACTCTGTCTCCTACCCAGACGCAGGAAGTAGAGAGATGAGCAAAAATCTGGGTGATTTTTTTCAGAGTCAGTGTCCAACCCAAATAACAGCCTTATGATGCCTCGAAGAAAATGATTTTCCTTTAATATCTGACTCGTAGCCCTCTGCCTTCTGGACCTAGTTTCTCTGCTGGGAATCATTTAGAGGATATTCATAATCAGAGGACAAAGAAAAAGAGTGTAAAAGGTGAGGCTTTTCTCTCAGCCATTCATATTAATATATATGAATATATATTATATAATATATGTGTATCAGTTCAGTTCAGTTCAGTTCATTCGCTCAATCGTGTCCCATTCTTTGCAACCTCATGAACCGCAGCACACTAGACCTCCCTGTCCATCACCAACTCCCGGAGTTTACCCAAACCCATGTCCATTGAGTCGGTGATGCCATCCAACCATCTCATCCTCTGTCGTCCCCTTCCCCTCCTGCCCTCAGTCTTTCCCAGCATCATGATCTTTTCCAGTGAGTCAGCTCTTCGCATCAGGTGGCCAAAGTATTGGAGTTTCAGCTTCAGCATCATCAGTCCTTCCAATGAATACCCAAATATATGTATATATTATATATTATATACTATATGTGTATAAGTGAAGTTGCTCAGCCGTGTCCGACTCTTTGCAACCCCATGGACTGTAGCCTACCAGGATCCTCCATCCATGGGATTTTCCAGTCAAGAGTATTGGAATGGGTTGCCATTTCCTTCTCCAGGGGATCTTCCTGACCCAGGGATTGAACCCTGGTCTCCCGCATTGTAGGCAGATGCTTTACCAACTGAGCCACCAGGGAAGTCCTAATATATGTGTATAGTATGTATTATATAATATATGTGTATAGTATGTATTATATAATATATGTGTATAGTATAATATATGTGCATATTATGTTATATGCATTTTATATAACATATATAATGGTATATATAATATGTATGATAAATATATATAATATATTAATAACATACATATTAATGTATAATAATTATATAGTTTATATTATATATATTAAATATATATTATATAATTGATATATAATATATGAATATACTTAGTTTCTCCTCACCAGGAGGAATTTCCCTGTCAAATGTCAGGGTCCCAAACAGGTCAGGAACTCTCCACATCATTCCACCTCCATGAATCACATTCATATCAGCATTTACCTTTCAGGGGTTCCTTTACTCAGAGGTAATTGTCACTGTGGAAAGAAAGTAATTACTGATATATTCCAAGATGTTCATAATGAAAAATGATACCTTAATGCAATAATTTTCAAAAATTTTGAAACTATAAGTTTTTTTCAAAGATCAAAACATGAAAAGCAACAGAAGAGTAATAGTGAAATATTAAATGTATACCCAAACTCCAAGTCCAAATTTTTAAGTTGAAAGGTATGAGCTTTTCCTAAACTATATTGTGCTTATTTAAGTGTATAAATATACAGTTTGAACACATTTACAACTAGTCCAAAACTTGCCATTGAAAGAACAAAGAAGTACTCTCTTTCGCTACTTGACTTTCTGTCTTAATGAAGTATCCAAATGTTTCAAGTTCAGATCATATAAGCCTATATCATCTTTTTAGTGGCCTCCTACATTTCATTGTATGGAAGCAGGATAATTTAGGAGGATGGACGTTTAGCCTGTTTCCAGTTTTTTCCACTCTTACAAGTTATTTTTGACATTCAAAGGTAAAGCATCTTTTCTATAAATACTCTTGCATGAAGCTCCTAACCTTCTCAGAGGAAAAAACAAAACAAAACAAAACAGTTCCTCTGGTTAAAGCTGATGAGACTGGTGGCCTAGAGGGGTTGGTGAGCCTTGTTCCCTCTGATGGGTCCTGGGAAATGTTCAAGGGAACCTCGAGGGGTCCTGGGAATTCAGTTTGAAAAGTTTGCTGTAATTATTTACTTTGGCAATGGTACTTATTTACATTTAAAAATAAGTTGTCTAAAGAATGAATTGCTAATGGTAGAATAGGAGGTAATACATCAAGCTATTGCTGCAGATGACTTTGAGTGATGGAGCCTTTCCTTATGTTTTTCTTCAATCAAATTATCCACTAGACAGATTGGCCCAGATAATTCTCCAATACCCAATTCCAAACTACATTAGGGACACTCAATTCACCAGTGGGGGACCAAATGGAAAGAATCTCAAGCTGGAAATTGGGACTGCAGGGTTCATACATTTGCCTCTTCATGCTTTCATCTCAAGCCTTTATTTGAAGGTGTGTGAAATGGTCAGAAGATCCTTGCCCCTCTACTGCTTATTGTAGCAAATATAGATGAACTTCTTGCTGTTCTAGCCCCTGGTATATAGATATAAAAAAGGGGATTCCAATTTTCTTTTTTTATCCTTTGAATAACATGAATTTAAGGGAGAAAGTTAATTTGGAGACAAAAAGATGCTGATTATACTTTATATACACATATATGTATCAAGTGTGTATATATATATCTATCAAGCTCTTAGGAGGATGTTTAGGCATAGTTCTTAGATTCATGAGCAAGGTTGTAGTTGGAGCAACAGAATTTGGAATCATAATGCAGTTGATACATAAATGAATAAATGAATGAAGACAACAAGAGACAAATATCATCAAATCAAAGCAGTCACTATTTCCCTTGAGCATAGAAAAACTTCTGCTGTTTGATTCATATTTTTCCCTGAAACCTACTCTACCCTCTCTTGGCTGGCTTGATTCCCCTAATAGTCAGAAGGATGGAGGGGAGGGGGACTTGCCTTGTTTCCTGAGGCTCATACTCCTAGCCCTACTATTGTGTTGACTGAATCCTTGGACCTGAATCTTCCTTTGATTAACTTTCTGGGTGACATGGTTCCTCTAGTCCTAGGAGCTGCTTTGCTGTTGTCTGTCTCCCTACATTCGTGTTTCTTCAAGAGTGGTCTTCAAACCATCACATGTGAATGAATCATCTAAAGAACTCGTGCAAGTGAACCAGTTTGCTGTTCACTTTAAACTAACATAACATAATAAATCAACCATAGTCCAATGTAAAATAAAAATTAACAAAAAAAAAAAAGAACGTGTTATAAAGATCCTGTTCCAGACTGCATGATTCAAAAACTGTAGATGATGACAGGAAATCTCCATTTATTGTTAGCACATCATGTAATTCTTACACACATTAGAATTTAAGAATGGCTATCCTCTACAATTAGGGATGGCAACCCTTGTCTGTTTCTCAAACTCAAGACTTTTCATCATCCCTTGCTGACTTTCTGTCTACCTGTCTGCTTATTTAGATTTCCACGTACAGCCCAATGCTTGCTGGCTGTTGCCATAGTTTCTGTGTACACATTGCTGTCCACTGCACTCGACTTCCTGCTGAGACTTGTAGCTGAATGTACCCTCTCACTTGAGGCCAGTTGCACCTCAGGTACCTGGTTCTTTTAGCTGCTAACCTGTTCAGTTCACCTATCTCCAACCCTGCTGCTTTGGGACTTAAAAAGAAACCAAAAACGTAGTACTACAGTCAATATGTGTTAAGTGACTATTGGGTGTCATTATCTCATGTAATCATCCCAC
This sequence comes from Capra hircus, assembly GCF_001704415.2. Classification (NCBI taxonomy): domain Eukaryota; kingdom Metazoa; phylum Chordata; class Mammalia; order Artiodactyla; family Bovidae; genus Capra; species Capra hircus. The sequence continues at coordinate 73,467,064 of NC_030823.1, read as the reverse complement.
CACACTAAATAGATAATTTTGCTGCATTTGAACGTATCCTCAGAAGAATTAGCATGACTGCAAATTTGCTCCAAGATGTGACATGCTCTTTTCTTTCTTGCCATATTCCCCTAACTGGTCACATCCGAATCCCATCCATTTCGTCATATCCAGAAATTCAGCTTAAAACTGATTTGTGACTAGTTCAATAAAAATGCTTTTGAAGTGTTTTTTTTTTTTTTTTTTTTGTAAATAGATAACCAGTGCTGGTCTGGGGAAGAGGCTGGTGTCTGTGAAATATGAAATGAGTTATGGACAATGATGTGTCCATGTCAGGATGTGGAGCAAACCCAAGCAAACAGGTCAGGAGGTAGGCAGTAGGCAATGGGAAAGTGTTCTGGGTTATAGGGCTTTGAGCCCTGCCCCAGAATTCAGGAAGCCAGTCCTATGGATGGAAATAGAGGTCCCAGACAGTGCAGATTCTCACTTTTAGAGGAATTGAGTTAGCCAAATGTTACTTTGGATAAGAGCTCGCACCCTGGAGTATAGTTATCAGAATGGTGTTCTTGGTTATGGAGCTTCAGAAATAAGCTTAAGTGATCAGACTTTAGGTTCAAGGATAGAACCAAACTGGCACCGAGGATTACTGAATGGGGAACCATGGCCTGAGGTCTGGAGTTCCTGAAATATCTACAAAAATCAGCATCTGAAGGGTTGTGGGGTGGGGGTGGGGGAGTGGTTGATAGCAGCCTCAGCTATGGGGCCGAGCATGAATATGGCTTCAAAGACCAGGACCCAGGAAGCCTAACTCAGAAACTTTGCGGTTGCAGCGAAGCAGGCGAAGCAGGCGAAGCAGGATCCTTTGTGTTTTGGAAAAACCCACAGCAATTTCTTAACTTGCTCAGATTTAAAACCAAAATCAATTTGTATTAGATTAGCTGTATGTCAATGTAGGCCAGGCTTTCAGGCTCCACCAGTTTTAGGTAAATTGAATTGGCAATTCAGTATCCTTTTCAGGTCTGAGGGTCACGCAGCTGACTCCAGGAAAAACAAAAAACACAAACAGAAAAACACACAGATTAGACAAGCAGGCAGCGGAGCCAGGGGGCCGTGGCTTCAGAGATACAGACTGGTGGCTCCTTCAGGGCGAGTCCCCAGAGGCCATTCTGTCCAGCCATGTGCTTCCAGAAAAGACAGGCTCAGAGAGGTCCAGGCAGCTGTGAGTTTCAACTGTGTTTACAGTTTTCACAGGAAGAGTGCTGCATGGATGCTGATTCAGAAACTTCTTGATTTATATAATAACTATTGTCAACCCTTCCCAAGCGCTTTCACTCGTGCAGTAGAGTTCTGTGCTCCGTTACAGGTGCTGCTTCACATAAACACTGCACATGAAGTGACCAGTGCCACAGAAGGGGAAAGCAAGGTCCTAAACAGAATCTGTCTCTTAAACCATTGCTGCATCACAACCCTGAACACAGAGAAAACCAACTGAGCTAACTGGAGGCCTTGTAGCAGAAATTTCCGTATAGTAACAAGAACATGGGTACGTGATCCAGTGTCTCTCTGGTTTCTTTTAGACCGTCTCAAATGCATGGGGAGGCAGGAATGCAGCCTCCAGTGAGTGCAGAGCCCTCTCCTCCCCACACACAATTGACTGTGGGCCCATCACCCATCTACAGGGTCTCTGCCTCTCTCATCAATTATTATTTCTCAGGCACCCACTGGGTGCTCAGCACATCAGAGAGAAAGACGAATTGACTCCGCTGTCAACTATTACCCTGCAAAGAGCCAAATAATTTTGATGTTCTTCAAACATATTATAATTAAAAAATTACATGCTGGGAGAAAAATTATAAGCATTTAATCAGAAGAGAGGGTCAAGCTGATGCAATTAGGGAGGGGAGATGTGCTGGCTTTTATCAACCAAGCCAATTTCATCACTTTCCTGGTGAAAGCAATTGGATTTGAGGCTAAGATGTTTCCATCAAGTTATTTTTGAATTGAGGAAATATAATTTCATTGTGTTTGTTCAGGAGTGTCTTTGACCTCAGTGCTACCCTCTGAGGCCAGCCTCCTTTAACTATTCACTGACATGGCCATAGCTTGCTTCTCACAGTGGATCTCAGGCCTATTATGGCCTAATACATAAATGCATTTTAAAAAACAGCTAGCCCCAGCGAAAAACATCAAGTGAAGGATAGGAGAAAGCTCCCAGATGGCAACCATTGAAGTATTTGCCAGAAAGGGAACCTGTTGGTAAGCTAAAGTGCTTTTAAGAGAGTTGAATCATTCACCAAATCAGAAAATTTCCAGGTCTTAAAGAGAGAGACCGTGGAAAACCAAAAACAAGCAAACAAAAACCACACACACACACCAAAAAAAAAAAAAAATTTAAAAAAAGGAGCAAATGTGAATTTCCTTACCGCCCTCTTTAACGTATCTCAGGCTGGCTGTATAGCTACTGCTTTCTTTTCTCTGGCTCAAGCCAAATTCCCTTTCCACAAGCCACTGAGATGGAGAGAAACTTAGTTTTCTGTTCTCCTTGGTGGAGGAAGTCCAGCTCCTCTCCCTGAACAAGGAAGGTTGATTAGGAGTGGGAGGTGACATTCTGACTACCCTGGCAGGAAGAGGCGCCTTCTGGCCCCCTATCAGGACTAGGTAGCTGCTGGGGAGGAAGATACCCTGGAATGGGAGCTTGAGAGATTTGAGTTCTGCTCATCGACAATTGTCCTTATTCCGAAAATTTGCAAATACATGTAGGAGTAATTCTTCAGTAATGACGATACTGATCTCTCTTGGTTTTGTAATGCTTCATGATGTCAAGAACTCTTTCATCTATACTATCTCATTTGAAACTTATCAAAATTGTGTGAAGTGGTTAGACACACGCTATTGTGTATATATGTATGTGTGTATGTATACATATATTCTAAGTTTAAAAAAATAGGAAAGTGATAGATATTACCTATTACTATGTAAGAGGTGGGAAGAAAGGAGGCTTGGGGTAGTAAGTGATTTGCTGATAGTCACACCAGCAGATGAGAAGAGCTAAAGCACAAATCAGACCCAACTGCTCTTTTCAAAACCCTGAAGTATTTTTAGAGGATAATACCTGCCCTAAATTACCCTTGTGAGACTCAAATAAAATAATGCTTTTGAAAATGCTTTCAAGAATGAAAACTCGCCATATAGTTTTAAGTTCCTATAGTTTATGATGGGTATGTGAATGTTCTATTTCCCAAGTACATGGGTTCAGCAGGAACCAGTGGCATAAATTCATAGCTCCAGGAGGCATCCTGTTCTCTTTTCTGAAAGCAAATACTGAGGACAAGGCCTCATCCAAGACAAATGCTGAGAGAGAAAAATGCAATACAAATGACAAATAGATATTGGTCAAATACAGAAAGTAAACATGGCAAGAAAGCAAATTGCTACTGCCCTCCTCTTAAAGGAGATGACATGCTGAATGGCCACCAAAAAGGAGAGGCTGGAAGGATGAAGATAGCCACCAGAGATGAGGACGGAGTCTCTGACAGCAGTCTAGGTCTGCACAGTGGGTCACACGACACTTAGAGATGGTGAGATGAAAGTGTTGACAGCGGATGGCAACCTCTCCAAGGAATATGTTTGACAGCGCAGAGAGGCCTGGCCCAAGAATAAACATCAGAGGAACACAGGTAGCCTGGGCATCTGGTGTTGGTGTAGAGGTGATTTTAATGTGCGTATGTATGAGTTACTGCTCATATGAGTTAGTTTATCCATCCAGCTATTCCTATCTCTTCATTCATTCATCATTGCCTTCTATCCTGGGCATTGGTCCTGGGGATACAAAAGGGAAAGACAGAGGTCCCTGTCCTCTAGAAGCTCATAGGGCAGTGATGGTGAAAAAGAGGTAAGCAAGTGATCAATCCACGTTCAGGTGCTATTGGACAGAGAAGGCCAGATGCAATCGAGGCTCAGATGAAGGTCACCAAAGCCAGGCTTGAGGAGAGTAGGGCAGAGGGGAGGAGAGGGATGGAGGAAGAAAAAGCCCCCATGAGGAGCACAGATTATATATCGGTTCCTTGTAGCATCTAGGAGTTGCTTTCTGAATCAAGCCAACTAGGACCCAAGAATACAAATGGGGAAGCTTTTCCAACTCAGATTACACTGATGGCCTTTCAGTTCAGTTCAGTTCAGTTCAGTCACTCAGTCATGTCCAACTCTTTGTGACCCCATGGACCACAGCATGCCAGGCCTCCCTATCTATCACCAACTCCCGGAGTTCACTAAAACTCATGTCCATTGCGTTGGTGATGCCATCCAACCATCTCATCCTCTGTCGTCCCCTTCTCCTCCTGCTCTCAATCTTTTCCATCATCAGGGTCTTTTCCAATGAGTCAGTTCTTTGCATCAGGTGGCCAAAGTATTGGAGTTTTAGCTTCAGCATCAGTCCTTGCAATGAATATTCAGAACTGATTTCCTTTAAGATGGACTTGTTGGATCTCCTTGCAGTTCAAGGGACTCTCAAGAGTCTTCTCCAACACCACAGTTCAAAAGCATTAATTCTTCGGCACTCAGCTTTCTTTATAGCCCAACTCTCACATCCATACATGACTACTGGAAAAACCATAGCTTGAACGAGATGGGCCTTTATTGGCAAAGTAATGTCTCTGCTTTTTAATATGCTGTCTAGGTTGGTCATAACTTTCTTTCCAAGGAGCAAGCATCTTTTAATTTCATGGCTACAATCACCATCTGCAGTGATTTTGGAGCCCAAAAAAATAAAGTCTGACACTGTTTCCACTGTTACCCCATCTATTTGCCATGCTACTGCATGATCTTCATTTCCTGAATGTTGAGTTTAAGCCAACTCTTTCACTCTCCTCTTTCACTTTCATCAAGAAGCTCTTTAGTTCTTTATCGCTTTCTGCCATAAGGGTGGTGTCATCTGCATATCTGAGGTTATTGATATTTCTCCAGCTTGTGCTTCATCCAGCCTGGCATTTCACATGATGTACTCTGCATATAAGTTAAATAAGAAGGGTGGCAATACACAGCCTTGATGTACTCCTTTCCTGGTTTGGAACCAGCCTGTTGTTCCATGTCCAGTTCTAACTGTTGCTTCTTCCTGACCTGCATACAGAAGGCAGGTCAGGTGGTCTGGTATTCCCATCTCTTACAGAATTTTCCAGCTTTTTGTGACTCACACAAAGGTTTTGGCATAGTCAATAAAGCAGAAATAGATGTTTTTCTGGAACTCTCTTGCTTTTTAATGATCCAACGGATGTTGGCAATTTGATCTCTGGTTCTTCTGCCTTTTCTAAATCCAGCTTGAGCATCTGGAAGTTCATGGTTCATGTATTGTTGAAGCCTCGCTTGGAGAATTTTGGGCATCATTTTGCTAGTGTGTGAGATGAGTGCAATTGTGTGGTAGTTTGAGCATTCTTTGGCATTGGCTTTCTTTGAGATTGGAATGATAGCTGACTTTTTCCTGTCCTGTGGCCACTGCTGAGTTTTCCAAATTTGCTGGCATATTGAGTGCAGCACTTTCATAGCATCATTTTGTAGGATTTGAAACAGCTCAACTGAAATTCTATCACCTACACTAGCTTTATTCATAGTGATGCTTCCTAAGGCCCACTTGACTTCACATTCCACGATGTCTGGTTCTAGGTGAGTGATCACATCGTCGTGATTATCTGGGTCGTGAAGACCTTTTTTTGTATAGTTGTTCTGTGTATTCTTGCCACCTGTTTTTAATATCTACTGCTTCTGTTAAATCCATGCCATTTCTGTCCTTTATTGCACTAATCTTTGCATGAAAATTCCCTTGGTATCTCTAATTTTCTTGAAGAGATCTTTAGTCTTTCCTATTCTATTGGTTTTCTCTGTTTCTTTACAGTGATCACTGAGGAAGGCATTCTTATCTCTCCTTGCTATGCTTTGGAACTCTGATTTAAATGGGTATACCTTTCCTTTTTCCCTTGCCTTTTGCTTCTCTTCTTTCCTCAGCTATTTATAAGGCCTCCTCAGACAACCATTTTGCTTTTCACATTTCTTTTTCTTGGGGATGGTCTTGATCACTGCCTCCTATACAATGTCATGAACCTCCATCCATAGTTCTTCAGGCACTCTGTCTATCAGATCTAACCCCTTGAATCTATTTCTCACTTCCACTGTTTAATCATAAGGGATTTGATTTAGATCATACCTGAGTGGTCTAGTGGTTTTCCCTACTTTCTTCAATTTAAGTCTGAATTTGGCAATAAGGAGTTCATGATCTGAGCCACAGTCAGCTCCTGGTCTTGTTTTTGCTAACTTTATAGAGCTTCTCCATCTTTGGCTTAAAAGAATATAATCAATCTGATTTCAGTGTTGACCATCTGGTCCATGTGTAGAGTCTTCTCTTGTGCTGTTGGAAGAGGGTGTTTGCTATGACCAGTGCGTTCTCTTGGCAAAACTCTATTAGCCTTTGCCCTGCTTCATTCTGTATTCCAAGGCTAAATTTTGCCTGTTACTCCAGGTGTTTCTTGACTTCCTACTTTTGCATTCCAATCCCCTATAAGGAAAAGGATATCTTTCTTTGGGTGTTAGTTCTAGAAGGTCTTGTAGGTCTTTATAGAACCGTTCAACTACAGCTTCTTCAGCATTACTGGTCTGGGCATAGACTTGGATTATTGTGATATTGAATGGTTTGCCTTGGAAACAAACAGAGATCCTTCTGTCATTTTTGAGACTGCATCCGAGTACTTCATTTTGGACTCTTTTGTCAACTATAAGGGCTACTTCATTTCTTCTAAGGGATTCTTGCCCACAGTAGTAGATATAACGGTCATCTGAGTAAATTCACCCATTCCAGTCCATTTTAGTTCACTGATTCCTAAAATGTCGACATTCACCCTTGCCATCTCCTGTTTGACCACCTCCAGTTTGCCTTGATTAATGGACCTAACATTCCAAGTTCCTGTGCAATACTGTTCTTTACAGCATCAGACCTTGCTTCTATCACCAGTCACATCCACAACTGGGTATTGTTTTTGCTTTGGCTCCATCCCTTCATTCTTTCTGGAGTTATTTCTCCACTGATCTCCAGTAGCATATTGGGCACCTCCTGACCAGGGGCGTTCAGTTTTCAGTGTCCTATCTTTTTGTCTTATCACACTGTTCATGGGGTTCTCAAGGCAAGAATACTGAAGTGGTTTGCTTTTATAGAGTAGAAATTTCTCCCTCCTCCTTGCTCTACAACACAGAAGTCTGCTTTACCAAAAAGTCAAAACAATAGGAATTATTTTATTATTAAGGATGATCTCAATAATCAAACGATTATCACAGTTTTCCCCCAGGTGCTCTCCTTTACCACCTCCATTAGCTCAGAAGCCTTCTTTTAAGGCATTCGGAGCATCAGGTCCACCATCTCCGAGGCAGACTTATTCATTACATTATCAGCATTAAATCTTTGCACTTTTAGATGTCTCTTCGGATATGAGTGAGAGGAAAGAACCTTTTCTGTTTGGGCTATTGGCCCCATTTTCAACTTTTAGTAAAGCCATTGTGGGCTTCCCTGGTGGCTCAGATGGTAAAGAATCTGCCTGCAATGCAGGAGACCTGGGTTCAATTCTTGCAATGGGAAGATCCCCTGGAGAAGGGAATGGCCACCCACTCCAGGGTTCTTGCCTGGAGAATTCCATGGGCAGAGGAGCCTAGCAGGCTACAGTCTATAGGGTTGCAAAGAGTCTGACAGGGCTGACTAACACAGCAACACAAAGCCATTCTAAATTTGCAAGCCCATTTCCTACGAAAATAGCTTAAAGATTTTAGCTCTAGGACCTCTGGGCTTCCCCGGCCTCTGCTCTCTTGTGTCTGTTCTTTGCATCTCTTAGCAACAATGTGCCCCTTCCTGCCTCCGTCTCCTGTCTCTGGCCAGGGCATTCTGACGGGCTCCACCTCTACACTTGGGATTTTCTGACTTAGATCCTTGTAGCTTTCCTGTTATCCAATTATGTATTCATCTTGAATTCTTCCATACTTTAACTTGACCATGACATTTTCCCTCTTTATCCTCACTTCAATCAATGAAAAGTTTTAAATCTTTCCAAGTCTGCCTTTATCCAGCTCATTTGAAGGACCCCTCATCTCTCTGGCTTAATACCCTAGCTATCTACATACTACTCATATACATCATATATTGACCACTACGGCACATTAAAAACAACAACAACAACTAAACCCTAATATTTGTAACTTAAAAAGACACTGATACCATCTTGTTGAAATGGAATGATGATCTATTTGCCAGAAAGCAATTTGCCTGAAATCAGTGCTCTTGTTAATCAGCTTGTCTAGTTTGCCTAAAATTCAACTCATTAAAAAAAAAAGAAAAAAACCTGTTTATAGCTCTTTAAGAATTTCATTTTATAAGATTATATCTGCCACATATAGTAGTTTTTGAGATAATTTTAACCAATTTCTTCCCCCAAAGTATTTCCAATTTAATTTCATATTTTTGATGAGTGTGCATCATATTTGCACAATTTTATGAATGGTAGAATTATTTTGAATCCTTGAATAGCTTTTTATACTGCTTTTATTTTTAGATATCAGGAAGATTTTTAGCCAGATTTTCTAAAGATCTTATTTTTCAAAGTTTCTTCTCACAATAAATATTTACCAAATCTATATAAAACTTAATTTACATAATTATTGTTACCAATAAGCAGTGGGGAAAGAACCCACTCCTCTCCATTTTACTATCATTTGGGGGAAGAGTATAATTTTCCCCAGGTGTTCATTCTCAGCCAGGTTCATGTTCCCAGGTGTCCAGTCTGCCACGTGTTGCTTGGAAAATAGAAAAATAGAAGTTCATTCCTGCTGGCCCATTTGCGGGATTTTGGTCAGGTGGACCTAGACTAAAGGGATAAGTCATTGAGGGCTTTGCAAAGCCTTGAGACCTGTAGAATCAAGTTGAGATAAAAAAGGAAAAAACAGATTTTTCTAGGAAGAATGTTTTTTGGATGGATTTCTAAAGCAGGTGTACAAATTCTCAAGGCTAAATTGTCCTCCAAGCACATTTTAATGGGGTTATTTGTGTCCATCTTGACTTTTGCTCTACTTACAGCTCTCTTTCATTGTGTTGCTTCTTCCATTGAGCCTCAGTTTCCCCTACAGTATTTCCCAGATTTAGCAGGTCCCCCGGGGCTATGCACAGATGAGTCAGCTTTCCATAGTCTCTTGTTTCTGTGTGTAGGAAATCAAATATGGGGACTCATGAGGAACTTTCAGTATGAGTACATATGCTGGCCATGGCAATTAATCTTCTTTCATCAGAACAGTGTTGAATTAATATACTTGAAGATATAGCTAAAGAAATGGGCACCATGATTAACAGATAGATAAAGGGATGGAAAATATGACCAAGAGATAGGAGGAATAACTCAGTTCAAAATCTGTCCAACAAAATGCCCAGAAGAAATGAACTGTGGAGATGCAATAATCAGGAAGAAATTTCCAGACTTGAATATGTCTGGAATATGACTGCAGATTGCAGAAGAATTCAAAAACAAAAGTGACTACGTTAAACATCTTAACTTCCAATACATTGTAGGGAATTTCAGAATGTTAAGAAAAAAACCTCTTAAGACATGTAAATGTGTGACTGAGTCACTTCACTGTTCACCTGAAGCTATCATAAGATTCTTAATCAGCTGTTGTTTGTTCTGTGCTCAGCGTGTGTCTATTCTTTGTGACTCTATGGACAGTAGCCCGCCAGGCTCCTCCATCCATGGGATTTCCCAGGCAAGAATATTGGAGTGGATTGTCATTTCCTTCTCCAGAGGATCTTACTGACCCAGGAATCAAACTCTTGTCTCCTGCTTTAGCACTGAACCACCTGGGAAGCCTGGGTATTGATCTCATTAACCTACTGACAACAAAGGAGGTTTCCCAGGGGGCACAGTGGTAAACCATCTGCCTGCCAATGCCAGAGACACAAGCACAAGTGACATGGGTTCCTCATGGGGAAGAGCCCATGGAGAGGGCAATGGCAACCCACTCCAGTACTCTTGCCTGGAGAATCCCATGGACAGGGGAGCCTGGCGGGCTGCAGCCCATGGGGTCACAAAGAGTCAGACACAACTGAGTGGCTGAGCATACACTGACAATAAAAAGTGCCTGAAGACAACATAAGAATGCCTTCAAACTGCTGATTACCTATGGGCGGGGGAGGGCTGGATTGGGAGTTTGGGATTAACAGACGTAAACTCTTATATTACTGTATCGAATGGGTAAACAAGAAGGCCCTACTGTACAGGGCAGAGAAGTATGTTCAGTATCTTGTAATAAACCATAGTGAAAAAGGATATTAAAAGAATATAAAAGGGAATGGTTACCCACTTCAGTATTCCTGCCTGGAGAATTCTATGGACTAGGGAGCCTGGCAGGCTACAGTCCAAGGGATTGCAAACAGTCAGACATGACTGAGCAATTACCATATAACTAATTTGAGAGTTGGACTGTGAAGAAGGCAGAGTGCCGAAGAACAGATGCTTCTGAACTGTGGTGTTGGAGAAGACTCCTGAGAATCCCTTGGACTGCAAGGAGATCCAATCAGTCCATTCTAAAGGAGATCAGTCCTGGGTATTCTTTGGAAGGAATGATGCTAAAGCTGAAACTCCAGTACTTTGGCCACCTCATGCGAAGAGTTGACTCATTGGAAAAGACTCTGATGCTGGGAGGGATTGGGGGCAGGAGGAAAAGGGGATGACAGAGGATGAGATGGCTGGATGACATCACTGACTCAATGGACGTGAGTCTGAGTGAACTCTGGGAGTTGGTGATGGACAGGGAGGCCTGGTGTGCTGCAATTCATGGGGTCGCAAAGAGTGGGACATGACTGAGCAACTGAACTGAACTGAACTGAATATATAAATATATATATATATATAACTTACTCACTCTTTTGAACACTTGAAACTAAGACATTGTAAATCAACATAAATACAAATTTAAAAAATTTTGAAAATGCTGATTGTCTCATCTAATATAGAAAATTATCCACATGTATAATAAAAACTCTAGAAAACTAGGGATGAAAGGGAACTTGTTAATTTGACCAAACTATAGTGAGCAAACATTATCATTTAATGGAGTGCTTTCAGAGAACACATTTCCTTTGAGATGTGGTATTCTTCAGTTCAGTTCAGTCGCTCAGTCTTCTCTGACTCTTTGCAATCCCATGAATCGAAGCACACCAGGCCTCCCTGTCCATCACCAACTCCCGGAATTCACTCAAACTCACGTCCATCGAGTTGGTGATGCCATCCAGCCATCTCATCCTCTGTCGTCCCCTTCTCCTCCTGCCCCCAATCCCTCCCAGCATCAGAGTCTTTTCCAATGAGTCAACTCTTTGCATGAGGTGGCCAAAGTACTGGAGCTTCAGCTTTAGCATCATTCCTTCCAAAGAATACCCAGGACTGATCTCCTTCAGAATGGACTGGTTCTAAAGGATGGACAAGGATCTCCTTGCAGTCCAAGGGACTCTCAAGAGTCTTCTCCAAAACCACAGTTCAAAAGCATCAGTTCTTCGCCCATTGCTATTACTAATGGTCCTAGTGAGTCCGCATGAAAAGAAAAATAGGACTTACAGAATTAGAAAGGAAGGGGTAAATTGTCATTACTCACAGACAGGCTGATTGTCTATGGAGAAAATGCGCAAAAGTAACCAACAAAATTTTGTATTTATGCTGTTTATAATACAAGATCATTGGATAAAATATCACAGAAAATATTTAAAAAAAATTCCATTCACAAGAGAGACAAAACAATGGAATATCAAAGAATTAAGGAGTTCATAAACTTTTGATGTGGAAAAAAACCTATATTAAAGGGCATAGAGAAAAGACCCAAAAAATGCAGAAAGCTTTCATACTCTTGAATGTGGCATGATGAAATATTATAAGTATTCTGGTTCTAACTTAATTTACAAATCCAATTAAATGCCAATGAAAACTGCAGCTGCATTTTAAAAGAATTCTATATAATATATTTGGAAATCTATGTGAATGAAGTTTCCAAAATAGCTAAGCCAGCTTTCAAAAACAGCAGAGAAAAGAAATTTACCTTACAGGATATCTTGCAAGTATACGTTTTTCTAATCTGCCTGATGGGAAAAGGAAATATTCTCTGTCCAATGTGAATTTTTGTCACTGTTCTTCCAAATTCTTTCTGGATGTATCTTTTCCCAGTCTCAGATAGTTTTCTCCCATGCCTGTGTTTATCAGTATTCAGTTGAATAGTCAAAGAGGAACCCAGCAAGATTGGTGGAGTTCTCTTTTTCTATGTCCCTTCTCTTCCGTACTCTATCTTGTGAATTCTAGCTACCTTATCTCTCTGATTTGTGACTCTGTTTCTTTTACTCACAGAGTCTACCAAACTCTACCTGAGTTTTATTTTTTTTTCCCCCTTGCACTGCACCCTGAAAACTCTGAAGCCAGTAAGCTAGACTGATTTCTTCCCCCCGATTTCTTCATTTTCTTCCCCATTTATCAGGGAGCACTATTCTACATTACCTGCTGTCTACTGACTTGAAAATTCTTGCTTCTGTTGTTTGTTTGTTTTTCAGAAAGGAAGGTAAGTCTAGTAAATGTACTTCATCTGGGTTGGAATGGAAGTCCTAGGGTAATATTATTAATGAAAGAAAGAATAGACTCTAAGAAAAATAAGTTCATCAAATAAAAATTTTAAAAGCAATTCATGAAGAAATTAAAAAAAAATTGATATCTAGTAATTGCTGTCACAGACTTTAATTCCACAATGCAATAAGTTGAAAAATTATCAACAAAGAGGTAGCCTCACAGAAGTACCTAAAATGGTGGTATATGACCCAAAATGGTGGCATATGACCCAGACAATTGGAATTAGAGTTAGATGCTTAAGGATGAAAAAATTAATATTAAGAAAATGTAAGTGAAGTGAAGTCGCTCAGTCGTGTCTGACTCTTTGGGACCCCATGGACTGTATAGCCTATCAGGCTCCTCCATCCATGGGATTTTCCAGGCAAGAGTGCTGGAGTGGGGTGCCAGGAAAATATAAAGAATTTGTATAAATTGGTATTTAAACTATAGAAAAATAGGCACAAGATTTAACAGGCATTTCATAAAAGACGAAATGTGAACAACTAATAGATGTGAAAATATGTGCAGTTTCACATTAATTAGGAAAATGAAAATTTGAGCAACTATGATTCTATGGTATATTCGGTATATTTGACACCTGGAGCATATAACATATTACAGCCCCTGCTGTATACAACAAAGTTATTTCCAGTGACAGCCATGAACTGAAGCTTTGTGTGATGTTAAAGGCACTAAATATTGCAAAATAGATGTAGATGCTGATTCACTGTCTCTGATGGACTTTTTTTTTTTTTTTTTAGTTCTCTGTTGAGCTTCTTTTGGAGAAGAAAATGGCAACCCACTCCAGTATTCTTACCTGGAAAATCCCATGGACAGAGGAGCTTGGTGGGCTGCATTCCATTGGGTTGCAAAGAGTTGGTGACTAACACACTTGAGCTTCTTTAGGTCAATATCTCTTTAAACTGATTCTCCACTTCAGATTTTTTTCCAAATTCAGGGAAATTATTAATACAGATGAATACTATCATCACTTTTTTCTGCCATATTCCTTCTGGATAAAGTGGGTAGGTACAACTGTTTATTCTATACTTCCATACTCGCCTAATAGTTTGACCTTTGACCCTTTGATAATTGTCTGATATAATAATATTTATTATACATGACTGTTCAATAAGTTAATTTTAATAAAACCTACTTTTCTTAATTCATATTTTTGTTTTAAAACCATTCAGAATGAAGATGAATAAATTTCAAACTTAGAGATATTGCTTCAATTCAATAAGATATTTCTTGTGTGAACAAAGATTTGCAATTACCAGAAAAAATATTAGACCTCACAGTTTATGCTGCTTCATTGTTTTAAATATTAAACACAAACAAATAATCCAAATGGTCACATAGAATAACAACACTGAAATTACTCACGTTCTCTTTCTTTGCTTTCTCAGTCATTGCGCTATCCTTGTTTACTTCAAATCTGATGTTTAAACATGAGACTATGTAGTGCCACAGGGGTTGGAGATATGGTTTGTGCAGAAGCCAGAGCAAACATTCAGGCCATTATAAACTTACTCTTGAAATGAAGGTGGGTAGTTGAATGCATGTGTATTCAGAACTGACTATATAACTCAGGGTTCTTCAATTTAACTTCCATGTAAAATGTATTTATTAAAAGACAAGGAATAAAAATGTACAAATTTGAAGCTTACAGAATGTATTATTAAGTTTCAACAATAACTGTCACAGGATAGGTTTCCCATCTGGAGAAGTAGGGTAGATTTTGGAAATTCACTGAAAATGATCGAAACCCAATCATTCACTGGAAATGATCAAAACCTACAGCCTTGAAAGTCTGTGGATACCAGGAGTTGTGTAAAAAAGGAAATTCCATAGCCAAAAGAAACACGCATAGCTTGGTTGTAGGACAGAGGTATCAGCAAGCAGCCACAGCCGTGGCTCAGATGAGAGAATGAATGAGACAGCTGGGGCAGAGATGGCTGTAAAGTAATTAGTGCATCTGAAAAGCCATTTAGACATCTAGTTTACGTGACATCTCCAGATGGGGAGAGCATCATGTTGACTTTAAAGGACGCATATTTAAAGTGGATTTAGAAAGGAAATTCTTTTAAATGTAAGAAGGTATAATTAACCCAAGCACCCTGGCTAAAACAAGATATTGTTGAAGAAAAGGACTTAGAGAAACTCAAAGAACATTAGGCCTATGGCTGAAAAGGCAGGGCAGCCCCATCTCCATGGGAGTAGTGCTCTGTGAATAGATTTCAGCTTGTGGGGCAACAAAGCATCGTGGAGGCAACACCCAAGGCAGGTGTGTGCTCTTTCAGATGATGACTTAATTAAAGGACCCAGAGTTGGATACGACCGAGTGACTGAACTGAACTGAACTGAACTGGTACATGGGTACACATAGGAAACGGCTATTTCTTTGCTTTAAGATATTTGCAAATAGTCCTTTCCTTTCCATTTAGATCCTGGAGATAGATTTTAGAGCAAGCTTTGTGCAGGCATTATCACAGACTTCTGCTGGAGTGTGGACAAGAACAGAGGAAAATGCAGCCTTTCTCTGGGGACCTTGAGGACCATCAGGTTCAAAAGGTAGACTTAGGGTAGGAAATAGAAGACAAAACCAGGACAGATGGGAACCAGAAAGACTCATATGTAGGACCAGGTAAGAGAGCTCAAGGGTTACAACAGAATGAGAGATAGTGGAAGCAAGAAGAATGAAATGGACCCCAGGAGGAAGGAGGGAAGCTGGGAGCAGTCGGACATACGGGGCCAGGAGTATGGACACAACTGAGCTCAGCAGTCTCCCCTTAGAGATGGGAATCTCTGTGCTGAGATCAAGCTGACCAAGGTCAAGAGCATTCTGGAGAAGAGGGCAACCAATGAGAAGCAGCGCGAGCAGGTAGACAGATGCTGGACGGGGTCCCAGTCGGTGTGTAGCTTTTTCATCTATTGGCTACACCGTGGGTTTGCTTTACCACATGTCATCATGGTGCTTATCATCACCTAACCTGTTACCTTTCTCTCCTTATTTATGTAACCAAGGGGCAGGGTTTAGGGTGGTATTTTGCCAGTTTTTTTTTCTTTTTCATCCCCAACACCTAGTTGAAGACTGCTTGGCATTTGTTGAATAAATACACAAACATACATTGTACTGACCAGAGATTTCCCACAGCTTAGCTCCACAGCAGGTGGAGGCTGACCTTCTAGGAATGAAATCCTTGCCAATCTAATTCTATCAATAAATTTGTGGTGTGGAGTCCGTCCATTTCCTTACAAATCCAGGGGAGAATTGCATAGAGGGGGTTTCGGGGACTAAGCCAACTTCTCCATGCTGCTCATTTTTCTTCTTGGAGATCTTTCTCCAGAATGATAACTTGTTTTAATGTCAAGAAATGTTTCTTTTTCTTTTAGGAATTTTGATGTGTAGGTACCCTTGGAAGATAGATTCTGTGAAGAGACAAATCATGAGTTGGTTATAGGGACAACAATTAGAAAGATCCAAACTAAAATCGTATTTCATTTATCGGTCTATAAATTCATTGCCTTAATAGAGAGTTTGTTCTAAAATATGTATATATGTATTGTTAAAGAGATGGAAATACCTCCACCAAATATAGTTCACTCCTGCTTCCTCTCCTTACTTTCAAATAACAGCAATGACATCTAGGGCCTGAAATACTATTTTTGTTCCTGCAGTTACTCCAATCATGTTCTGTGATGAGACTAGGTCACTCTAGATAAAATGTGAAAGGTTCTTCCAAAAACTGCAGTAAGGCATGTTTAACAGAAATCTAAAGCCCGAGAGTTATTTATATTTTGCATGTCAGTTGTGAGTACTTTGTTTATTTGTTGTTGTTTTCCCCTTCTCTGTATCCCTGATAAAATTGTCTCAAATCAGGATGCAAAGAGGCAAAATAAACCATTAAGAGTTTAAGAAGTGGTGGAGAGATGAGTCTTATTCCCCGGACTGGGCAGGGCATGCAGCATGGAGCATGGATGGTAACGCAATATTTAGAATCAGCAAGGCATAAACCCAAGTCTTGGCTCAGCCCAGTCAACAGTGGTGACCTCAGGGAAGTCACAAAGGCCCTCAGGGCTTCAGGTTTTTCATTCGTTAATTTAACGTTTTGCTCCAATTGGCCTGTAAGGTCCTCTCTGTCCCCAGGGAAGGGAATGTTGTCTTGGATATAAGCCCTATTTTCCTGGAAGGAAATTGGATGCTAATTTAAAGGTAGTAAGAATCAGAGGAGAATTAGATGTGAAGAGCCAACTCACTGGAAAAGATTCTGCTGCTGGGAAAGATTGAAGGCAGGAGAAGGGGACAACAGAGGATGAGATGGTTGGATGGCGTCACTGACTCAATGGACATGAATTTGAGCAAACTCCAGGAAATGGTGAAGGACAGGGAAGCATGGCGTGCTGCAGTCCACGGTATCACAGAGTCAGACACGACCGAGTGACTGAACAGCAAAGAATCAGAGGAAAGAGGTAAGCTTTGGAGTCCGAAGCCCTGGATTAAAATTCTGATTCTACTTCTTTCTGACTGGGTCATCTTTACCCCTAAATTGGGGGTAGCAATATTACCAAAGTCATATAGAGTTGCCAGGACCAACTGAAATCAAATGCACTGCCAGGATTAAAAGTCCTTAGCACAGGGCTTGACATAATGAAAAGGCTTAACAGATAGATAAGGCCCATTAAGAAGATGGGAAGCTATGTCTGCACTGGCCCGCAGAGAAGAAAGAACATACTATGACTGTCACTTCCAGGTCAGTGACTGGCTTTTGTTAGCCAGGTTCAGGGCATCCACCTGACATGTCAAGGCAGAGAAGGTATCCTTCAGAGAGTCTCCTTTGAGGACCCTGGCCAGGGATTGTCCAGAGCTCATAAGAAGGAATTTTAAAGTGTTGAACTTTCCGTTCAATCTTTAAATAATTTCTCAGCATATAAGAAAGTGTTCTGGGAAGAAAAAGTCGTAGGGGAAGAGAGGTCAAGGTGAAGAGGAGGAAACAGAAATCACATTGAATAAACAAGAAGGAGACTCAGAGGAGTAAATTTCTATCAAAAACCATTCAAGAAACATGAAGTGAATTGGCCGTGTCTTGTTTTGTTTCTTGTTCAATCGAAAAGTTGATCAGATCACTGCTTCTGTCTAATCAAAAACAAGACGTACACTTGAGAAAAATGAACAGCCTGCTGGTGAGTGAAATGTTTCAAAATAGGGGTTTGATTTCGATTAGTTCACCTCGCAGTGCTTCAGAGTGAGTGTATGCCTTCTCCCTACAATGGCTGAGGCTCCCCTTGGCTCTCTGGACATGGTTAATATTTGAGGTCACAGTGTGGCTTGCAGAATTCTAACCCAGCTTCACATTAGCATTTTTAAGACTTGCAGGCAGTTGAATACTCATGTGCACGCAGGGGTTAGATATGCACGTGAGTGCTCCAGAAATGAAGGGAATGCCACGTGGAAGGATTGATGTTTGTAACCTCAAAGTCAAGGGAATTCAAAGCTAAGCCCCAAAGAGTCACGGTGAGTCACCAGGCCCGCACAGGATTAAGATACACGAGATAGCCCCTCACCCAGGAATACAAAGTAGCATTTTCAGCCTAGGGAGAAAAAAAAAATTATGCTGAGACAAGATGTTCCCAGCTGATTCTCTTCAAACATCCCAACAAATAGAAGATGTGATGTTTTCACCCAAGTAGAGACTTGCTCTGGCAGGAGCATGTAGCCAGACAAGAGACGTTGCCAACAGAGACTATTTTCCAGCCTCCTAAGTCAGGATATTGGCAAAAGTGGACAGCAGTGTTTTCCTTCTCTTTCCTAGCCATGCTGTCTTTTTTAAACAAAGCCTTTATTAATCAGAACTTCAGATCACATATGGCGATCAATTGAGGCTGTTTAGGGCATTTACAGTCATTGATCTGTTACAAGTTCTTCACAAGTGGATTGGGCTATATACACACATGTACTTTGCAAAGAATTCAAAAGCCATTAGGATGTTCTCAACTCCTATTTGATAGTCTGAGGGCCATTGACTGGATGTGATCCTCAGAAACTAGCTGGGCCAGCAGCAGGGGGCATTGTGATTAGAAAGGAGAGAGGGCTGTGAATTCAGGAAACAGTGGATGAAGAAGGCAGAGCTAACTTCACCGACATAATCATGAAAACTGCCACAGGGTGCCAGGTATTTCACCACAGTTTTTGTACCATTTAATGCTCATGAAACCAAGTAAAGATTTTAATATTCCTCACTCTGGGTTTGAGAAACTTGAGTCTAAAATGTTATATACTTTACTCAGTGTGGTATAATAAGGGCCAGAATTGTGATATGAATCCAAATCTTAGTCCCAAACCTATGTGCTCCCACCCTCACCCTCTAAGCCATTTCGCCTCACGTCTAAATAGTGGGATATGCATTTTCCAGGAGGTTTGAGGATAGACCTGCCTGGAGGCTGGGGACACACTGACAAACACAGATACGTTTGATCATACTGAGCTCTGAGTCTGTAAGTCTCCCTTTCTGGATGATGATGTGGCTTCGCTTGTCAGAAGAAAAATGTCCAGAAAAAGGTGGTAGGTGCTCTTTGAAGATAAAGGGCAGAGAGATGGAGAGACTAGGAAGATGGGGAGCTGATATGGCAGGGACACCTCTAAGTGAGGAAGTGTGTTTGAGCAGTAAGAAGAGCTCAGGGTACCCAATGGCCTGGATGAACTCAAATCCAAGGAAAGCAGTGAGAGCCCATGCAGAAACATGACCACATGCAATGTGGGGTGTACCAGAGCCTTGATCTCATATCATCATTGCTTTTTCTAGTATTGAATGACAAACCACTCTGACCACCTTTCCTGGGTAGTTTAGAATGGGTTCCCCAGGTAAAAGTTCTTATCTTCCTCACTTGGAATTAATCTTTATGATAGAGCCCAAATGTTAGAGTTCTAGTTCTAATCTTAGCTTTGTTAATTAATAATTCATTTAAATGAAGATCAGAGAGTAAAAGGAAAAAATTACCCTATGCTCTAACTTAGGATATGAAAAAATGATTCAGATTCAAAGTGCCTAAGATTTAACCACTACCTTATGACAGGAGTTACCTAGGATCAATTTTTTACAGGGGTTGGGCCAAATCTCTCCTTTTGCCTTTGGCTTCTCTAGCTTTAAAAGAAATTTAATTTAAAAAGAAGAAAAGAGAAACTTAAAATGGACCTTAGGCTTAAATATATAATTTTAAACTATAAAACTTCTAGAGAAAACACATGAGAAAATCTATGTGACCTTGGGTTAAACAAAGATTCCTTAGATACGGTATCAAAAGCATAATCTATGAAAGAAAACATTGGTAAGTTGGACCTTATAAAAATGAAAACTTCTGTTCTTCAATAAACAGTGTTAAAAGAACAAACAGATAAGCCACAGGATAGGAAAAAATATTTTCAAATCACAAAGGCTTCAAATCCAGAATACGTAAGAACCTTCCAACTCAATGATGAGAAAGCAAACTACCCAGTAAAAAATGGGTAAAAGATTAAAAAAAAAAAATTACCAAAAAGCTACACAGATGGCAAACAAGCAAATAAAATACTTAACATTATTAGTCACTAAGGAAACGGCAAATTAAAACCACAAATGAGATAATTGCTACAGAGCCACAGAATAATTGAAACACAAAAAGGGGTGAAGACTGACAATTCCAAGTGCTAGCGAGGATGCAGAACAACTGGAACTCAAGCGCATTGCTGTCGGGAACGAAGCTGATACAGCTATTGCGGAATAGTTTTGCAACTTTCTGTGAAAGTGAATGCACACATATCATATGATCCAGCAATCCTATTCTTAGGTGTGACCGAAGATGAATGAAAACCTAACACAAAACCTGGATGGGGAAATTAGCCTTTATTCATAGTCACTTCAAACTTGAAACAAGCCAAACTTGAAACTGGGAAATATATCAGCTCTGATGTGTCTGTACTGCAGGCTGTCATTCATCATGTAAAGGGGCAGACTACTGAGGCATGCAACAACACGGGCGCTGTGCTATGAGGAGGAAGTCACAGTGGAAAAGCTACATGCTGTGTAATTCTAATCACTTGACATTCCGGCAAAGGTTAGCCTAGAAGGACGGAAAACAGATCAGTGGTTGGTGTGTCTAGGGTGGGGAAGGGGTTAACTACAAAGAGGCCCAGGGAAAAATGTTGGTTTTATGGAAATATTCACTATCTTGATTGTGGTAGTGGTTACATGTTGTCAAACTAGCACGCTATAGCAAAATGTGAATTATACCTCAATCAGAGAAGGGAAAAATAAGAAGGGTCAGTAGCAGCAGCATAAAGCCAAATAGGGGTCTGAAGCAAAATGAGGCCATCCCTGCAAGGGAGATGTAGAGATGAGCCGGGTGGTGGCTAAGCCAGCTTTCCCACCACGCATGAGGCAGGCTCCTCATTCTCACCAGGACTTTCTTTTGTCTCACCCCCAGAGTCTTAATATATTTAGGCTGTCGATAAAGGGAATTTGGGAGAAAATGCAGACAGAAGCCAACAACTATTTCAAGGCATTAGCACATCACTGCTTGCATTAATGTCTGGCCGTGGAGGGGAGAGCTACAGCTTCCCTGACATTTGCTTTATAGATAGAACTGGGGCTTCTAGAACCTGCATTGGCAACAGGGAGAAATAAATGTCCACAGGCCTAGCCTAATAGATTCCCAATAACTTAAAGCCACAACCTCTGAATGATCCATCTTCCATGCTAAGCGAATGCCATTTCTTGTTCTTCCATAGCTTTGGACTTCTCTGTTTAAAGGACATTTGATATTTCTTCCTTCCCAGTTACATGTGAGGAGGGGGCCAAGGAAGGGGATAAATTTCAGTTTTGCTGTTGGGTGAGGTGACCAAGATGAAGAAACAGTTTGCAATCACTGGAAAGGGTGTAGACTCACAGGGAACGGACGGTTAAAATGGCTGGTAAGGGAGAAACGTGTGTGTGGGCTGTGGAGCTGGAGAAGAAAGTGGTCCCACATCTGTGATAACACGGGCTGAGGACCATAGGTTTGTTCCAGTACTCTGGGGTAAAATTCCTGAGTGTTCCTGCCCAGCAGGTCACTGGGTAGCCTGAGGGGAAAAATCGGACTTTCATAGAGGCACCTAAAGTTAGCTGAAAGTTGGGTCCCTGTACTCAGAAAGCTGAGTTCAAGTCCTGGCCTGCCTACTCCCACATGTGTAACCTCTCTGAGCCCTGGCTGCTTCACCTTTTGGTGGGGACACTGTAGTATTACATTCTGGTGCTGTTGGGGTAGAATTTATGAATATTAGAACCCTAGTGCTGTACCAGGCACACAGCCAGGCTCAACAGCCTTTTAAAATATTGTTAAGGCCTAATTTTATCTGGACAGTGTCTATCCCACACATGAAGTGTGAGGCTGCAGAATTACCCACCTACGTATCCAGATCATGTACACAGCAACCTGTCTGTAGTTGTGTGCTAAGTCGCTTCAGTCGTGTCTGACTCTTTGCAATTCCATGGACTATAGTCTGCCAGGCTCCTCTGTCCATGAGATTCTCCAGGCAAGAATACTGGAGTGGGTTGCCATGCCCTTGTCTAGGGGATCTTCTTGACCCAGGGATTGAACCGGCATCTCGTGCGTCTCCTGCATTGGCAGACAGGTTCTTTACCACTAGTGCCACCTTGGAATCCCCAGCAACCAGTTTAACTTACGCCCAAACTTCCTTTTCCTCCCTTTTTCCATGTTACTAGCATGTTTGGGATCTAACCTATCTGTGTGCATCTGCACTGCCAAAATACAGGCTCTCCTCTGGTTTGATGTTTTAGGATCTGGGCAGTGAAAGGAGATGTGGAAAGCTCTAGTCCCTCAAACCTGATTGTCCTAAGAAACTTTTTGAAATGCAAAGTTGACTAGTTCCTTGAAGTACTTTGACAGGTCAGGGTGACTAGGACACAGAGAGCTTCCCACTGAGATTCTCTCAGAGGCTTCAAGGAGCAGGAAGTTTAGATGAAAGTTTAAGAAGTAAGACTGAAGTGTCCCTTTCCCAAGCTCTGTGCCCAGGCACCCTAGGGTACCTGAGTAAACTCAGAGAGATGCCGCAGAGTATCTCTGTATTTCTAGGCAAATACAATGATGTTCAACATCTATCAGAGACTGTAACCTGATAGCTTGAGGTAGTCTGCAGTACCAACATTTTTCATTCATTTGGTTCGCAGTTAGTAGCTAAGTACTTAATAAATAGGTTTCTTTTGACCTATGGGTACTGTGAAAAAAGACTTACTAATACGTTAAGGGTGGCCTGAATGGAAAAAGTTTGTGAACCTCTGCCACAGAGTATCTTAAAGATGCTGCTATATACATCGATTGAGGGTTGTGCCTGGCCCCATGCCTAGGAAGCTAGCATGAGTAATCTAGAGCGCCATGACATCTTAGAGGTGGAAGAAATCTTTCAGATCATCTCGGTTAACACCCTCCTTTTACAAGTAGTCACTCTGAGACCTTGGGGTGACTTGATCAATTCTGTTTTTCTGGTGTGTAGGTCGCAGGGGATGGAATCAGGAAGAGGAGATATGTGTGTGAAGGGGGCGATGGTGGAGAGCTGTGATCCCTAGGGAAGGAACAAGAAGAGGCCACGGGGACACAAGAAAATGAAACACCAGCTTCCCTCCTCCACCTCTGAGTGGGTGGGCCACAGATAAAGGAGAGCTAGAGGGCACCCTCAGGATGCATAACACAGACACTCACAGGCGTTGAGAAATGTGGGCAGCAGGCTTCTGGCATGATATGGGAATGATGCGTTGTGTTCCAGCGTCTGGCTCCAAGAGCCTCTTGCCTTGTTCGTTCCTCAAGGATAGACTGGGACATCCATATCGTAAGACATCATCTCTATCTAAATTAAATCTCCTCCAGCCTCAAAAAGGCAGGGCCAGGATCTGCCAGGGGAGTGGTTTGGGCTCTGTATTCTTGCGTGCTTAGCATTAAGTCAGCTGGCCTGAGTTGCATCTCTGAGCAGAAGTGTGGGGATCTCTGTTTGAAAAAGAGAGTTTGGCATGGGGAGGGATGCAGTGTCTAGGGAGAAAGGCAAAAGCTTCAGAGCCCTGGGGCAGGTTGTGGAGGTCAGGTATACAGGCGCTGCAATTTACCTAAATGTTAGGAGATGGGCTACCTGTCAGATAATGCAAACTCAATTATATCTGAAGGGATTCTAGAGGTCAGCTGAGCTCGGCTGGTTATCTGTTTGCAAGATACAAAGCAACATCCTGATAAATTGCTAATGAAAGGGAGCAATGTAGCACTCTGCCGGGCCACCCAGAGTACCTGGAAGAGAAGCAGTTAGGGAAGATCAGGGCTTAAAGGAGGCAGCCTGGTGTGGCGGAAATCACGCCGGATTAGGACTTGGGCCTTCTTGGCGTTAGTCCTGTCCAGTGGCTAATTAGCTGTGTGACCTCTAGTAACTCATTTTGCTTTTCTAGACGTCAGCTCCCCATCTACCCACGCACAGGGCTGCTCAGAGGCCAGGGTGACATAATAAACGCAACCATTTATCAAATGCTTCCTAAGTGCCAAGAGCTGTTTTATGCATCACACATGCTCTATCTTATTTAACCCTCACGGCCCTGAACTGAGGTACAGATTAATAGGGTCTGTAATCAAAGGTGGGGTTTCCCAGGTGGTGCTAGTGGTAAAGAACATGCCTGCCAGTGCAGAAGATGGAAGAGACGCAGGTTCGATCCCTGGTTCGGGAAGATCCCCTAGAGAAGGGCATGACAACCTACTCCAGTATCCTTGCCTAGAGAATCCCATGGACAGAGGAGCCTAGCGGGCTACAGTCCATGGATCACAAAGAGTCGGACACGACTGAAGCGACTTAGTTGCACAGCACGTGATCAAAGGTATAGACAAGAAGACTGAGGTCCAGTTGGTGAAGCTTGTGTGTTCATCTCTGTGGGTGGATTCTATCCACCACGCAGGGCTGGGAGCCTTAAGTGTTCATACGATTCTGATTTAGCAGAGCCGAGACAGGTTTAATAAGTGCTGGGTTGATGTGGCTGGTTCATGAACTTGAGTTTGCAGAATACTTCTCTGAACCCCAGTGGCCCTTTCCACGCCAAAGATGATTAGATGGCACACATGTATGAGGCAGGATGCTGATGGGAGGGCACCTCAGAGATCAGAGAGAGGCGGGTGCAAGCTCTGAGAGCAACCTCCGGGAAAACGTGGGCTCCCAGGCCCAGGCCACAGCCCCACACTCTCACTTCTGGCGCCTGCAAAGTGGTGGTGAAATCAACAGCAGCTTGCTGGTTGGGTAATTCTGCTCAGGAAGGGAAGGCAGAGGCTGTGTTGGGTGAAGACTGGGTCCTTACCCCCATGATATGCCAGATACCCATGAGATCTGGTACCACTTCATCATTACGCCATCGCACAGGTGCACAGTATTCTAGAATTTTCTCTTGCTCTATCGTATTTGATTCTTTCAAAGAGACTTTATAAAATGCAGATGGTGTTCCTTTTTTGTGTATAAGAAAACTGAAGCAGATAGACATCACATGCCCAACGACAAAGTTCTCAAAAACCAGCAGGTGGTGGGTATGGACCAGAAGCCTGGTCTCCTCTCATTAAATTAAGAGCTCTTTCTGGTGCCCAGGGCTGTGTGCCGGTAACCCAGCAGGCCCTCGGTACCTTCCTAGGCACAGTGGGACAACAGAAGGAATGAAGACAGCATCCTTGACCTTGAATGCATTGCAACTTTACTGGATGGCAAAGGAGACACAACTAGAGAGAACAAAGACCAAGCTCACCAAATCCGTGCACAGCGGGCCTGTGTCTGTGATTCAGAAACGACACACAAATGGGGGCGTGGAGTCAGACGCAACAGAGGGACTAAAGAGCAACAACCACATCCAAAGGCAACACTTCCTTAGGCCAGCTATGGTTTGGCCGCTCTCCGCCTGGGATCCTACCCTGGTCTGCCTGCCTGCTCCTAGGATAAAGTCCAGAACTCACCTCTCTCTGCAGCCTTCCCTCTGCTGTTGAGTCCTTGGAGCATTTATCCCCTGCCAAACACCCACCATTGCCGTCTTCCTCTCAATGGAAAGCTCTTACCCATTTTCTCAGGTCTCAATGTAACCATCTTTCCTTGGAGAGTCCTTTTTTGCCTCCTTACCTTATTGGACACCCACATAGCATCTTGAGCTTTCCTTTGAATCTCATTGCAAATCTATTTGATATTTGTCTTCCCTACTATAAGCCCCATGGGTCAGATTTTGTGCCTATTACTCACCACTAAATCTCCAGTACCAGTGATGGCACATAGTAGGGATTTAAATAACCGTTGCACAAATTAATGAACTGATAAGTATATGGATAGGCAGATAGCTTAAAGATCGAGTGAGTGATAGGAACTATGCGATCTGTATTTCATGGCTGCAGGCCAGTATATTTGGCTCATTTCAGTTTGGCGGCTATTTGGGCAAAGGCAAGGAAAATTCTTGAGAGTCCCTTGGACTACAAGGAGATCCAATCACTCCTACAGGAAATCAGTCCTGAATATTCATTAGAAGGATTGATGCTAAAGCTGAAACTCTAATACTTTGGCCGTGTGAGCTGACTCATTAGAAAAGACCCTGATCTGGGAAAGATTGAAGGCAGAAGGAGAAGGGGACAACAGAGGATGAGGTGGTTGGATGGCATCACTGACACGATGGACCTGAGTTTGAGTAGGCTCTGGGAGTTGGTGATGGACAGGGAAGCCTGATGTGTTGCAGTCCATGGGGTTGCAAAGAGTCGGACACAACTGAGTGACTGAACTGAACTGAAGGAACAAAAAGATGAATAAGATTTAATTCCTTTCAGTCATGCCAAGAAAAGCGAGGGGTTAAACAAAAGACAGCAAGACACATGGCTTCCTTTTGGAAAATTGGCATATTTCATTTTCCCATAGGTTGCAGCCCAGAACCATGTCCCCACAGTTTAAGGTTCTTCCCAACAGCCTGCCCTTTGTCCCTTCAGGATATAAGGGAAAAGGAAGAAAAGGTCTTAAGAGAAGGTATATTAGAGGGTGGCAAAGCCTCCAAAGCCCTAGGTAATTCCCATGATATCTGGCACCTAAAAATCTTGGACTAGCAGCCTCTATACCACCTGAAAACTTGCTGGAGGTACAAATTCTCAGACCTACCAAGTCAAGCAGATGGGGCCCAACTAGTGGTGCTGAAGCCCGGCCAATATAAGCTCTGGAGAGCATATTGCGCATCTCTTCCTGATTTCAAGGTAGCTTAAAACTGACTACACGGGGATATTTACACCGCAGAAATGGGCATTTGTAAATCACATCTTTTCCTCCAAAAGGAGCAGGTTGTTAACCATTTACAAGGATGCCATGGACCCAGAAATCCATGTTTTAATAAACCCTCTGAAGGATTCTGAGTCCTCGGTTCTCCCCAATGCTTAAAGGCATCCAAAATTCAGGTTTGTGTACATTTCATGAACCTGAGTATGGATGACACCAGGGACTGTTTGTCCCTGGTTGTGATAAGAGTATCAGCAAGGGAACAACTGTTCTTCCTCCAGGGATCTCACACCTCCCACCTTCTGTAGAGAGTGGAGACAGAGGGTGACAAGTGACTCTAGAATTGCTATTTTGGTCCCCACACCCAGCATTGTTGAAAAGAGGCCTGATTTGCAAACAAAGATCTCAGCTGTGAATCTCGGCAAGCTAAAAACAGCCCTGTTCTGACTACCGAGCAAATTGAGGCTTTTTTTTTTTTTTCTTGACAGAGTTCAGAATCACTCTGGATGGCAGGGAGTCTCTGATAAAGTCAAATCCAGACTTCCACCTGTATCAGCACAGTCTGTAGTACTAATACACACCTGCATTCGGTCCTTCGGGTTACAGTCACACACACTAAGGGGGTAAGGAGAACGGAAGTGAACAGAGTTGCTCTGAGAAGTAGTATCTCTACTACTGTAGAAGGTGGAGGTGGGAGGGGAAAGGGGTATATTTTTTAAAAGAAATAATGCTTTACTTGTTGAATCAGATGCGTTATCCACTGAGCCAGGTATCATCAGCTAATGGACGAGGTAGTCCTCCTAATGAGTCCAGCAGATCATCTGCTGAAAACATTTCTAAGACCTTATTCATCAGCTCCAGGCCATCTTCAGAAGGTAGAGGATTTAACCTGGGCTTTGGCTCCAGCCCCAAGCAAGGCTTACAGATTTTGTGGCCAGTTTAGAGCAGAAATGAAAAACTTACACCATGCAGGACAAAGGACAAGGAATTTGGTTGACTGCTTGTAAATAACTTCTTATTCACTTGCTGCCAGAAAGAATAGTTTGTTACAGGAAGTGGAAAAGGAGGTCAGTTTCATTAATTTTGTGATCTCATAATAAACCTGGTACTTAGCTGATTCTTGATGAAGACTTGTTCATTAAATGAATAGGAAAGATGAATGAATGAATGAGTGAATTGACAAAAGTTTTAAAAGTATGAACTTAACTGATTTTACTGTGACAAAAGCTTTGGTTTCTACCATCCTCCCTGATATGCCTGAAACATCCTCATATCTCATAGGAAGGTGGGAGGACAGGATCTACACTGGGCACGTATCCTATGCCAGATATTATGGGATCCACATAAAACTGGCTCATTTAATTATCTCAATAACCTTGTGAAATAAGGATTATTGACCCATTTTACAAAAGAAGACATGGATTAAGGCATGTGTGGGAGGCCATATAGCTCAGGAATGGAGACCTGGGATCTGGAGTAGTCTAGCTTCGCATACTCTCTGCTTTTCCAAATTTCTCTGTGGCTTTTGACAATTTTGATTGTAGGAAAATAAAACTAAAAGATGTAGGTGTGGTGTATGTGGCAAAACAAAAGTTGAATACTTTGTTAGGAATAAAAAAAACAGGCACAGATACCTACATGACAAGAGAGGAGGTGTTGCCATGGCTTTGCTCACAAATGGCACCAGTTTACAAATTCGTGAATACCTGCAGACCCGCGGAAGGTCCAGCCCACAGCTCAGCTTTCCTCTTTGTCTAAAACTGACTACAAGCAATTTTTCTAGTTTCCTGAAATGACTGCACATCTCACCGTAAGTGCTGTTACTAGTGGCTGACATTTAGTGAGTACTTGTGACAACTTTGCTTCAACTTTCTTTTGATTGTATTCTCATTGTGTATCTTTTGCCATCCTTTCTCTCAGCCTATCTTTGTTGCTGTATGTAATGTGTCTTTCTTGTACTGAAGCATGCTTCATTTTCAAGGTTGTGTTAATTTTTGCTACACACACACACACACACACACACACACACACACACACTGTCATATTTCCTAGTCTTCTTTCCTAATCTGTGGAAGTTCCTGACTATTCTCTTGTTTTTCATGGCTTTGACATTGTGTCTTAGAGTTTTTGATTGAATATCAGGGATTATGGATAAAATACAGTAGTGTTAGTTGCTCAGCTGTGTCTGACTCTTTGGGACCCGATGGACTTTATCCCACCAGGCTGCCCATGGAATTCTCCAAGCAAGAATATTGGAGCGGATAGCAATTTCCTCCTCCAGGGTAACTTCCCCATCCGGGGACTGAACTCAGATCTCCTGCACTGTAGGCAGATTCTTTACCATCTGAACCACAAAAATACATTAGAGGCTGGAGTCAATAGTATTTACTTCAGGAACAAAATATCCTCTTTTTCTATCTGGCTTCCGGCTTGTGGGGTTGAGTCAATCTAGTCTGCATTTAGGCTAAATCAGAGCTTGGTTGTTAATTTCATTAGAATCAGTTTATTAGATTCTTCAAATGATTGAAGGGCAGGATTAGAAACATCCTTACAGTATGGCTTGATGTCTGAATTCCTGGAGGGTTTGTCTCAGTTATTCTGCTCACTAGGCTTCAGAATATTCCACTATTGTGCATTTCAAGAAGACTTTTGCAGCTCTCTTGCCCTTACCCCTGATATTTTGCATGAGCACTTAATGAAAGCCAATGGAAATGAGTTAGTGAGTGGGTTCAGAATCTTTATTTCTAGGGATCCTGTGGATTCTAAACCATCATTTCTATCCAGTTTTGAACTTTACAAGTTCATTGAAATTTTAGCTGCTTTCTTCTTACACATGTCTGGGGTGGCTTCCTTCTTCCCAGCTATTCTATAGTAATGGAAACCATCATGGGTCTCTTCTCTCCTAGGAGGGCTGTGTTATTTTGTGCATCTTGGTTCCCTGGATTTTTGTGTTCATCTTTCGTGCTTTAGTTGGCTTGAAATTTATGATCTGTAGGTCATCCAGCTTGTTCTTATCAGAGTGATGACAGCATTTTCTCATGATTTTTTACATTTCATACAGAAGTGGAAGTCAACTTTTGTTTTTCAAAGCTTCAATTTTTTTAAGCCAGAAAATTACCTAGAATATTTTAACAGGTTCATTGGATGTTTACACTTTTTGGTTGTGTATGCCTCAACTCCTCCATCCATAAATCTAACTCCTACTTTACATCACATTAACAAAAATCTATGATTTTTCTGGCTTTTGTAAGAAGTCAACCCGCACTGAAATTTCAGTTGTTGTTTAGTCATTAAGTCCTGTCTGACTCTTTGCAATCCCATGGACTGCAGCACACCAGGCCTCCCTATCCTTCACTGTCTCCCAGAGTTTGATCAAACTCATGTCCATTGAGTTGGTGATGCCATCCAGCCACCTCATCCTCTGTCATCCCCTTCTCCTCCTGCCCTCAACCTTTCCCAGCATCAGGGTCTTTTCCAATGAGTCGGCTGTTTGCATCAGTGGCCCCTCATTAGCATTTTAGGTGGTCGTTGGGAAGAGAGCCACCTTCTAGAACTTTGCCCCTCTGCTGTCTCTCCTCTATTCTCCATTTTGTGTCTCTGTTCTTAACCTCATCCCTCCACACCTCACTGTTGTGGTGTCCTTATTTTCTTTCCCTGTTATGTTGTGCAATCAATCTTAGCTCCAATTCCTAGCTCAAACACCAGCATCCTATGATAGTCAATAAAACAATATATATTCCACATACCATGATATATCCTCTTAAAGGAAGTAGTCAAGTTTATAATTTCATAATCTTCTTTCATTATAAAAGAAATAGATTTCTATATGGCATAAGAGTTTGGATTATATGATTCCTAACACTTTTTCAACTCTGAGGGCCATAGAAAGACATAAAGACGTAGTGAGAAAATGAGAGAGTTGAGAAGAAAACCAATATTTTCTGCATGTCTGTTACGTATTTCATGAAAATAATTATAGTAACATTCATGAATATTTATGAAATGTTTATTTTCTAGGCACTCTTCTTAGTATTTGCATGAATTACATTTTAATCCTACCTACGAGATAGATTCTGTTAAAATCCCATTTTATAGATGAGGAAACTGAGGACTGGGAAGGTTAGATCCATTGCTCAGAGTCATCAGGCTGGTAGCTAGTAGGTTGTGGAGAAAACACTGAACACTGGATAGTCTGACTCAAGAACTTAAGTGCTTGATCACTGCACAAAATACCAAGCACATTTCATATACTCTTCCACAGTTATTACTATGCTGTCAGGTAGGTATTTTTGCTGCCTCATTTTGCAACTGAAAATGCTCAGCAATTGGAAAACTTGTTTGCCCTTGGTCATATATCTAGTTAGTGGCAGGGAGCCTGGATGAGACCAATTTTGTGTTAGTCCTGAGGTTCTGCTCTTCCCGTGGTGCCCTGGGCACTCTAGCTAGGTGGTGCTTAGGTAACAAGTGGTAACAATGCCTGGCCAGGAAGAAAAGCAGTTCACCCAGAAATTGTGCCACAGAGTGCAAGGAGCAGAGATTCTGGGCTAGAACCCCCATCGGGAGCCTCCCTATCCCTGCAATTATAATTCCCCTCCAAGCAGCAGCTCCATCCTTCATCTGAGAGCTGTCTGGCAGTTCTCACTCCCCGTCACTCTCTGGGGACAGATCGTTGACCCACGGCGGCTTTGGACAGCAAGGTGCAGGGAACACAGGAGCATTTGACTCAGTCGATAGCAGACATGTTCAGGCTAATGTCACCCTGAACTAGACCAGCAACTGTGGAGTCGTGGCTGAGTCTGCAGAGATGGTAGGTGGAGAAACAGATGTACCTTGACTGGAGTCAGCACAACATCTGGTAAACCTGGCCCATTGCTTGATAATTAATCTTGGTGTTGAATCTAATGACACGATGGGATGGAGAAATTGGGCGATTTGATTGGACACATTTTGATAGTTTAATTTTCAATAACACATGGTCCGAGCTTGTTCACATAATTACTAAACAGATTAATATGCCAATATCTCTGACCAGCTGGAAGGGAAAGATTTAGGCCTTCAAAGATCTTTGACGGGCCTTTAAATTAAAGTTGATGGTCTGGAGAGAATGGGAGTGCAGGCCTCCTGGGGATATGCAGTCAAATCAGAGCCAGTGATGAAGGCCTTGGAAACAGTGATTTTATCATTACTCTTAAAAATAAACCCCTGGCTGCCTACAGAATGTCAATTTGTCTGCAGGCACACTGTACTATGAGTTACAGGACAATTGGGCAACCTGTCTTCCTTTCCTGAGGTGTTTGAATTCACTGCAACTATGCTCATGATAGAGGTCAAGGAAAACCACATACGTGAGTCAACAAGGGCCACAGAGCCTGATGTGGTGCCAATTGTCCCCTGAGCCTTGTGGCCTCTTCTTTCAGGATGACTGTTTCAGGACACAATCCAGTTGCAGCGTCTACAGGAACAGAAAGGAGAAAGCTAAGTGTCTCCACATCTATAATCTTCAGCGTGTGATCAGTTGCACACAGGAGTCAGGAAGGTGATTATTATTTTCCTCGTGGAAAGAAGAGGTCGCATGTTCGTCTCTGAAGGGGTGAGGACCAGACCAATGCGGGTTCAGTGAGACAGAAAAGCACAAACGAGGCCTGTGCAGCGAGGTGGCCTCTGTGTACAATCCAGGAGGATTACTTAATCATGATAAGTGTCAGTTTTCTTGTCTATAAAACAGGATATTTACAGTGACTGCATCATAGGTGAGAGACATAATGTACTTAGTAACAGCAAGGGACACACCATTCCCTTCTCCAGGGCATCGTCCCAACCCACAGATCGAACCCAGGTCTCCTGCATTGCAGGCAGATTCTTAGCCAGCTGAACTACCGGGGAAGCCCAAGGAGCACACAGTAAAACTTTAATACTTTGGCCACCTCATGCGAAGAGCTGACTCATTGCAAAAGACTTTGATGCTGGGAGGGACTGGGGGCAGGAGGAGAAGGGGACAACAGAGGATGAGATGGCTGGATGGCATCACTGACTCGATGGACGTGAGTCTGAGTGAACTCCGGGAGTTGGTGATGGACAGGGAGGCCTGGCGTGCTGCGATTCGTGGGGTCGCAAAGAGTTGGACACGACTGAGCGACTGAACTGAACTGAACTGAACTGAAGAGACATGATCCAGGAGAACTGTGGACTATTTTGGGTTGGGGCAAGGGGAAGGTAGTCGGGGTGATGCAATTTTGTGGGGAGGTAAAGTGGTGCTGGTAGACGTGTGTTTGTGTACAGGGATTCATCTCAGAGAGGGTTGGGAGAATTTTGCTTGTTTTCCCTTGTTTGGGGTTGTGTAATTGACCCTCAAGTCCCTTCAACTTGAGTTGAAGCATCTGCTCATTGAGTTCTGGTCCATGAATATGACAAAGGTAAGGAGGGATGAGGACTCTTTGAGAATGGGGCTGGGTCTTATTCCTGTAAACAGCGACGAGGACATAGCCTGATAACAGTGGCTTTGGTGGCATGAATGAAACTTTCTAGTTGTCTCTCACTCCCTGGTGACTCAGACGGTAAAGAATCTGCCTGCACTGTGGGAGACCTGGGTTCGATTCCTGAGTTTGGAAGATCCCCTGGGGGAGGACATGGCAAGCCACTCCAGTATTCTTGCCTGGGGAATCCCATGGACAAAGGAGCCTGGTGGGCTACAGTCCATGGGGTTGGAAAGAGTCAGACTCAACTGAACGACTAAGGACAGGACAGCACTCACTCCCTGGCTTTATTCCCCTTTCCTTTTCATTGAAAGGAGGAATCAGCCCCAGCCACTGCCTGATGAATGACCATCCATTGTTTAGACAAATAGTCTGACATCACTATCAGGCATGAGCTACAGGCCTAGACTTTCCCTACCTCCCTGCAGCCTGAGCATGAATACCCCAGCACCAAGGAAGAAGGGTCTCGCTTTGGGGATGGCACCAAAGCTGGATGGCACCTCCTTGAATCAGAGTTCAGAGTGAGGGTGCCCCAGAGCACTATGGCCTTCCTGGGGGTCCATGAGAAGGGGAGGAAACAGTCCTCTCCATCGACGTCAAGCTGTCAGTAGAAGGTAGGTCTGGTTTCCTTCCTGCCCTTTTCCTCTTGGCCCTCTGGCTAGAACCACTCAGCACTCAGAGAGTTGTGGACACTTGAAAGAGCTTTCAGAGGAAAATGACAAAAAAGTGGAAACAAAATTAGAGGCAGCATGATGCTACTGCAGAGAAAGATACTCACTGCACCATCCACTCCTGCCTGTAGCCTCCCTGACCCCTCCCACTGGCCTCCTCTCTTCTCCACTTTCTCACATGTGCTTTGGAAATCAGGGACTGTCATCAAGGCCATTAGCGATGTCTATTCTGGAGATGTATAGTACAAAGCTTAGACCTGGTATTTACCGCTGACTGACAGGGGAAACGCTTTAGCTGTTGCTGGGTGCAGACATGACAGAGAGGCTGGGGAAAGTCTGCTCCTGATCTTCCATTTGTTAATTTAAAAAAAAAATGTTTTAAGTGAATTTGGTGCTTGGGGAAAGGGGTGTGATTGGCAGCCCCTGGTGGGGGGGGTCCCCTATAGAGATGGTGCTAAAGTAGGGCTGCCTCTTAAGAACCACTTATTGTCTGCCAAGTCTTTCATTTCTGCGCCACCTGTTCAAGCCCTTGGCAGCCATATAATAATAATAACAGTAATGATTGGGAGGGTGATAGCCCTTGTGTCTGCCTCCGAGGAGGTCGGGCTGTACCGGTTAGCTACCCTTGGGGGAAGGATTTATTTTGTGAATTTCCATCTGTCTATGAGAACAGGGTCAAGTCATTTTCTTCTCCTGGCAGGAAATTCACTTCAACAAATATTTATTGATTTATTGAGCACCTACTATGTGAGAGGCTGTCCCCCATGCTAAGTCAATGGAGAAGTCAAGTAAAGCTGCAGAGATGTGATTCAAAGCCTAGGAAATATGTGGGGAGCGGGGGAGGGAGAGAGACATGGTGAGCTGCAGTGTGGGGTAGTGCTAAGACTTTGGAGTCAGGAGCGCTCGGGATCTGAATCCCAGCTTTGCCACTTCCCAGCTGTGTGACACGGCGTATGTTATTGTCTCTAAGCCTCAGGCTCCTTGACTAGGAAGTGGGCACAGTGATAGCTCCTTGGTAGAGCTAATATATATAAAGCATCTGCAAAGAGTCACGATTCAGTAAACGTAGTGCTCGTATTACGTACGTCATATGCCAGGTACCAACTCACCCTAGAAAAGTTAGCCAGAAATCCAGCCTTCGGCACGAAGACATGCCCCTGTCCGGCAGCTTTTTAGGGCCCTGAGTGCTGCCGCTGCACACGCGGGTGAGTGACCCCATCCCTGAGTCCACCTCCACAGCTGCATGAAATATTCAGAGTCGACGTGATCCGCTGACAGAGTCATTAGCTCTGCGCACGTTCCTCTTGCCACAGCGAGGCAGTGACTCATTAATATTTATTCATCTTGATTTGCTTTGTTTTTCTTTTTTTTGAAAACCCATTTCAGGATTTATGGGATCATTTCGTACAATGCATAACTCACTCTCCCTTGCAGCCTACATTGCCCCGAGCTCAATCTTGCTGGGGGTGCAGCAGGTCAGCCTTATTACGGGTCTCTGTTTAATCAAATTCCTGCACAAAGGCATTTAAGAAAGGCTTTGGTCCCTTGGCATCGTGAGCCTCCGTGTTCTTTAGCTGTTTCTATCCCCGTATTCTCCCAGAGCTTTTTTCTGGGGTGCCAGGGGCCCTGACCCAGGGCCTCAGTGAATCCTTTGCTCATAGAAGACACGCGTAGCCTCCCTCGGCCCTTCTCGGAGCTGAAGGCAGATGTACCAGAAACAGAGTCTCAACCTGTAAGGGACCAGTTCCTATCTCACGCTGTGTGCAAACAGCATCCGTGACCCAGATGGGCAAGTGCGTAAGGAGACGGCTCTAAAGCCCTGAGACTACAGCGCTTTCCTCCCTTCTTTAGGCGGGGTGGAAGCTCCAGAGCTCCGCATAGGAGCTGAGCCTTCCCGGGAGGCCAGGCCAACCCCCAGGGGTGCAAGAGGTTTGCCTTTCAGGGGGTGCTGGTCAGAGCGCCTGCGCGTTCAGACCTAGCTGAGCCGCTTTCTTCCCCCAGAGCTGCTCCCGGCGCTTGACGCTGCCACGCAGGCGGCGGCGCGCGGCGCTCCTGTGCTGCGTCTTAAGTCAGATGAAGAGTTGGATGAGGGGATGCGGGAGCACAGCCAGCACCGGCTGGACGCGTGATTTTCACCCCGACGCTTGCGCGTCCCTGGGCGCTGGCGTGTGCTGTAGCAGCCAGCACGGAGTCGGGAACATTACAGTGAAGTCTGTCTGCCCCTAAGAAGGATCGAAGAGGATTTGGTGTTTCTATAGCAATTATTGGGGGGTGAGGGGGGGTGGGGGGTGGGAGGGTTATTACTGCCGAAAATAAAACCCGAAAATGTGCCCCCTGACATGTGACTGCTTTATCCTCTGCTTTCAGTTAGGAAAGGGAGACAGTCTGCTGTTTTATGCAGGTTTTTTGTTTTGTTTTGTTTTTTAAAGAGAGGCAAACTGACAGACATGCAGAGACAGACACAAGGAAACCCAGAAGGAGACTCGAAGTTCAGGAAGCGGAAAGGACGACAAACCGGCAAGGACGACAAACCGGCAACGATCCAGAGGCTGAAGGAACTCTTCTTTTTCCTTTTTAAAATTTACTTGTTGCAGGGAGTTTGCAGCCTAGCACTCCATTGGCAATTCCACTTTACTGGAGGATGGGGTGGGAGGTGTATCTCGCTGTAGATGGATCCAGTGCCTCCTGGCACGGCTGGCCTTCTATTTTAACCAATAAAGTCAAAGAAGTGGTCAAAAAACGATCCTGACGGCTCTTGCAGCTGAGGGCGGTGCTCAGAACTGTCGCCCAGGATGAAGCCTGAAAAGGGAGTCAGATGGGAACCAGGTGAAGACGGAAGCAGGGCTCCTTGTCATCCTGGCTGGTACTCTTAGAGTTGGCTGGCCCACAGGAGGAGGATCCCAGTTTCCTTTTAAATAATCCATATTCCATCAACAAATTCTGATGAAGATTTCCCATTCTGTGCTAAGCACCCTGGGAGCATCATGGAAGTGCGATGTGTATTTCTTACCTTTAGAGGATTTTCAAGCTCCTAGCGATATCAATATACTGCTGCTGCTGCTGCTGCTAAGTCGCTTCAGTCGTGTCTGACTCTGTGCGACCCCACAGATGGAAGCCCCCCAGGCTCCCCTGTCCCTGGGATTCTCCAGGCAAGAACACTGGAGTGGGTTGCCATTTCCTCCTCCAATGCATGAAAGTGAAAGTGAAGTCTCTCAGTCGTGTCCGACTCTCAGTGACCCCGTGAACTGCAGCCCACCAGGCTCCTCTGTCCATGGGATTTTCCAGGCAAGAGTACTGGAGTGGGCTGCCATTGCCTTCTCCGATCAATATACTTAAGAGTCTTTAAATGGGCTTCCCTGGTAGCTCAGCTGGTACAGAATCTGCCTGCAATGAAGGAGACCCTGGTTCAATCCTGGATCGGGAAGATCCCATAGAGAAGGGATAGGCTACCCACTCCTGTATTTTTGGGCTTCTCTGGTGGCACAAATGGTAAAGAATCCGCCTGCAATGTGGGAGACCTGGGTTCGATCACTGAGTGGGAAGACACCCTGGAGAAGGGCACAGCAGCCCACCCCAGTATTCTTGCCTGGAGAATCCCCATGGACAGAGGAGCCTGGTGGGCTATAGTCGATGGGGTAACAAAGAGTCAGACACGACTGAGCGGCTAAGCATGCACAAACAAGATTACAGGTGGGTAGGAGTTGAGAGGAGCAGAAGATGGAGAAGACTAGAATGCCCAAGCAAGTCTTTGAGGAGAGAAGGGGCTTGATTTGGGCCTCGATGGGTAGACAGATCTAAGGGAAGAAAACACTACCAAGGAAAAGTCCCGCATGTGCTGAAGCACCAAGGCAGAAACGACAGGAGAGTCCGTGGGGCAGTAAGCCCACACTGCCTGGAGGAGGAGGGGGTGGTTACACATATAACTGTGGTGGGAGTTGATGACAGGCAATAGGTGGCATAGATAGACATTTCCTGAGCGCCTTCTGAGATCTCTAGCCAGGCAAGGTGCACAGTGAGGGGGAAGATGGATTCCATGTTGGAGTAATCTCGAATGCTCTTTCTGAGAGTCCCATTGGCGCCACGAAAAGCCCTGCAATAAAGAAATCCTTTCATTGAAGTTAATCTAGAAATTTTTTAACACATACATCTTCACAGGTATGTTTTTTTTTTTTTTAATATCCATTAGTAAACTTTGGAATTAGTTTTCCAAAAACTAGTTTTCTTCTCACACACTGGGAGACACCAACACAGAGAGCCAACATCTTGGGCTTTGGGGTCAGATCAGTTCTGTTCCCAACTTGGTACTTGTTAGCTTGGTGACAAGGGTCAAATCGCATCATCAATCTATCCCCTTCCGCAGGGGATTGTGAAAATAAAGCACAGAAGGTGAGAGGGGCAGGCACAGTCTTACTCGAGTCAGTGCTGAATGAGGGCTGGCTGTGCCCGGGTCACCGTGGACTTCAGGAGCAGGCGGAGGCGGAGTGGCTTCTGCTTGAAGAGTGGGAAATGGGGGCGACCCCAAATGAAGCCACCTAACAACAGCAGAGCTGACAGTCGCGTCTGGGCAGAGGGGTAGGATGGATTAGCCGGGAGACGCGGGAGAGCTTAGGAAGGCTAGTGCCCAGCCTGCTGCTCCTGCTGCCAAGCCGCTTCAGTCATGTCCGACTCTGTGCAACCCCACAGATGGCAACACTGGAGTGGGTTGCCATTTCCTCCTCCAATGCGTGAAAGTGAAAAGTGAAAGTGAAGTAGCTCAGTCATGCCCGACTCTTAGTGACCCCATGGACTGCAGCCCACCAGGTTCCTCCGCCCATGGGATTTTCCAGGCAAGAGTACTGGAGTGGAGTGCCATTGCCTTCTCCGAGTGCCCAGCCTAGGGAATATCAAAGCATCCCCTTTCCTTACAGTCCATCCACGCTTTCTCAGGGTCCCAGCTGAGCAGGCTAGCTGGGGACTCACTGCTACAGGCAGAGGCTGTAGGACCCAGTCACACTTATGCTCTGACCTCTCCAAAGTGAAGGTAGCACGGGCCGGGGACCTGGGTTCACCTCCCCATCCCCAGAAGGCCAGGCGATCGTGCAGCAGCTGTGCCTCTCCCGTGACTCTGACCTGGTGAGAGCCTGGCTTCCCAGGGGCTGGTGCCTTAAGATCCAGCACAGACGCTGGACGCTGTCTCGCTCTCACACGCTCTGGCACGTCATCAACACGGGAAGCGACTGACAGGGACTAAAGGGCAGGCAGGTCTGCCTATCTTGCCACGCCCTGCCATGCCTCGCGGCCCCTGTCTCCTTCCTCTCTTGCCCCCAGCAGCCCCATTCATGAGGCTGCAGCCCAGCTCACCCAACCGTGTGCTCACAGGTACTTGACTGACATAGAGACGATATAGAGACGGCGTGCGTCCCTATTATCTGGGACTCCTGCATGCTTTCCCTCTCTCTCTCTTTTTATCTTACTGACTTTTAAATGCAAAAGCAACAGGCGTTTACTGAACACTTGCTTGAGATCCGTCACCCCGCTCTGTGTTTCATCGTATTTATTTAGCAGACACTCATGCAACACTTACAATATGCCACAGACTATTTAAATAATTTTCAAATATTAACTCAGTCAAACATACAATGAGAGGAAGGAAAGTGATGAAAGTGAAAGTTGCTCAGTCGCGCCCGACTCTTTGTGACCCCATGAACTCTGCGGTCCATGGAATTCTCCAGGCCAGAATACTGGAGTGGGCAGCTGTTCCCTTCTCCAGGGGATCTTCCCAACCCTGGGATGGAAGCCAGGTCTCCCGCATTGCAGGTGGATTCCTTACCAGCTGAGCCACCAGGGAAGCCTGAGGAAGCTTAGCAGAGGATGCAACGCTTAAGGTATCACTCCTACTATTCTTGTTTATTTTTTCCAGATAAGGAAACTGAGGTGCAGAGAGGTTACCTAACTTGCCCAGTTGTCACTCAGCAGTTAAGTAGAGAGTCTATCCCAGGGACCTAGTTTTGTAGCCTATGCGTTTTAGCCATTCTGCTTTCTTGTATCCTTTGCATCTTAGCACATGAATCTTTATAATTAGCAAAACTGAGCCTCAGCAGAATGGCAGCCTGCTTGAGGTCACACAGCAGTGGATCATACATTTGACCTTAGGTCTGTCCACTCCAGGTCCGAAGGCTGACTGTCTTCTCCACAGCCCCCTTCTCTTGCAGTCCTGCATCTGAGAGGCCCACTGTGTGTGGCGAGGCTGGTGCGGGGGTGGGGAGGTGTGCGGGCCCCAGAAAGGACCGTTTCTGGAAGAGAAGCACACTCTCAAGCTAGGGGTAAGGTGTGAGATGAAGACAGAGGCCCACGGGGGAGAGGCAGGGCCGGAAGCTCTGGGCGGTGTGAGCGCTCCCAATGGCGCTGACAACTCCTGGCACAGTTCTTGTCAGGACGGCTCTCACCACCCTGCTGGGCAGGCAGGGCGGACAAGCCTGGAACCCCGAGGAGGGATGGGGAGGCCTGTTCTGTGCTCAGACTGGAATACGCTTGAGTCTCCTGGCTCTGTGACGTGCAGGTCTGATTCAGCTGGTCGAGAGTGGGGCCTGAGGTTTCGCATCTCCAACAAGCTTACAGATGCTGTGGTCACTACTGATGCGAGGACCACCCTGCCCATCGACCTGTCCCAGGGGTGCACAGTCTGTGGTTTCAGGCCCGTATCTGTGGAAGGCCAGGTCTTGATGGATGCTACCTTTTGCCAGTTCTGGGAGAGGAGGGAGGAAGCAGAGGGATAGGGTCTCAGAAGAAGCAAAGGCTTCATTCTGCCAATTTTCTTGGACACCTTTGCCCTTCTGCTCCATTCAAAGCCTCAATCCCTTGCAAAGCTAGCCTGAGACACCCACCCTCCTCCAAGCCCTTTCTGACCTGGTCAAGCCCCCAAGCATCTCTCCATAGCAACACTTTGCTTTTTAATCTCTTGCCATCTCCCTTTGCTTCAAATTGCCTTAGATTGTTTCTGTAATGGCCTCATATGCATATTTCCTCTCTCCTCAGCCAGACTTCATGAGCTTCTGATTCCTCTGTCCTCAGGTCAAGTACCTTGCCGGAACCTAGGATGTGCTCCAAAATGTTAAATAAATGAATGAACCGAATGAAGTGAATCGTCTTTCAAAACTTCACTTTCTAATGAGGCTCCCTCAGAGGAATGTTTAGCAATCCCTTCAAGTGTTAGGTAAATATTTTTAATCTGTTCACATTTCCGAGGTCTTTCCCAATGGTCTGTATTTGAGGGTGCGGGAAGAAAGCAGAGAGGGCTGGCTGGAGAAACTTCACAGGGCACAGAGGCGGCCAAAGAAGCTTGTGAATTGACTCACTTATTCAGGAGGATGCGAGGTCTGAATCCTGCAGCTGGGAAGTGATCCTCGGCCAGGCCCACAGCCGACAGCTCCCCTTCTCCTTGACGTTTCATATGGCATATTTCAGCCTCAGTAAATTCCATAATCTCCTGCTCAGACTCCCTTTATATGCCAAGACTGTGATCGCAGATTCCCAAGAGGGTTTATCAGAGCCAGGAAAATGTGCCCCTCTCTACCCTGAGGGAGAGATTTCCTAGGGG
This sequence comes from Capra hircus, assembly GCF_001704415.2. NCBI lineage: Eukaryota > Metazoa > Chordata > Mammalia > Artiodactyla > Bovidae > Capra > Capra hircus. The sequence continues at coordinate 73,425,443 of NC_030823.1, read as the reverse complement.
AAAATTGGGGGCCCTAATAAGCTTTCTTGCTGTCTAATCAGCCGCCCGAGGCAAACCCCAGCAGCCCTGGGCTCCCAGGTAGCAAGTGATAGATGCCGGCCCCAGAGCTCAGCTCTGCAAAGCCAGAGCTTCGAATGTAAAGCACCGTTTTCTTGCTCTCCCTGGGTGGTGTCTCTCCAGGACTCCCAGGGACTGAGGTGGCTCTGTACCCATCAGGGAGTCTCAGACCTCGTAAGTATTATTTTCTCTTCAAAGACTACCATCTGGGGGCCTAGGCTGCTCTCGACCTTCCTTCTTTCCCTGTTGTCTCTTCTCTTTCCCTAAGAGCAGAGGTGGGGGCATCAGTCAGTAAGAATGTTGGATGTTCTTCATGTCTGTCAGACTTTCAGCTTCTGTTTTGGCCAAGGGGTCTGTCTGTGCCGCGATGGACACTGAGAAAATCGGGAGTCTCATTAGTGAAGGCGTTTGGGGAGCAGTTGCTTCTTCCTGGGCTGATATTTCTTTGCAAGAAATGCTCAAGACCCTGTTCTAAAGCACAGAGCGAGTGAGTGAGTGAAGTTGCTCAGTCGTGGCCGACTCTTTGAGATCCCATGGACGGTGGCTACCAGGCTCCTCCGTCCATGGGATTTTCCAGGCAAGAGTACCGGAGTGGATTGCCATTGCCTTCTCCACTAAAGCACAGAAGTTGGGGCTAAAGAATACACTGCCTGCCCTTGACCTTCCTTCTCACCTCAAAGACTCCAACAACACTCCCCTGAGCCCTGCAGTCAGCCTGCCTCCCCACTGTCAACCCCTGGTAAATCCCTCTTTTGCAGGTACTTCTGAGCTCATGGATGGCTTTTGAACAGCTTCCTTGTGTTCATCTCCTTCCAGATTTCCAGCGTGATGAAGGCTCAGATGAAGAGTTCCAAGAACAGATGGGAGGCTGTCATTACACGTTACTGATACACAGAGCTGCTTCAGCCTCACGCATGCCAGCGTGCTCAGCCACACTCGTAATTCTTCCTCTGTTCCCCAGCCCGAGCCAGGAGCTCAGCCAGTTTTGGCAAGATGTGAAAGTGAGAGCTTTCTAGGGGCATTTATATAAAACATGCTAGGATTGATGATGAACTAGGATTGATGGGAACAAAACCTTTCTCTTTCTACGAGAGGAGAAAATACTGTTAATCCAATTCCCTTGTGAGAACTGAAATCAGAGAAGTCAAAAATTTGCTTGCCCAACTTGGGTGCCATTGTGATTGGGTAATGCGGGAGCCTTCTGGAGAGAAGTTTCTTTGTCTGGTCCAAGAGCACTCTGATGGCTACAGGATGTCCTTGGTAAAGATGTTCTAGCAGCCCCACAAGGTCATGTCTCAGTAAGGATGGAAGAGCCACAGGGACCTTCCATTTCAACTTTTTGTAATTGACAGAGGAACATGGACATTGGACAGAGGTGAGAAATGGCTAGTGAGTGGCTCATTAGTGGAGAAACTGAGAACTGAAGTCAGGTTTAGGTCACTGCTTTTTCAGGAAAAGACAAAGACCCAAGGTTGGAGAGTAAGGATTATTTTTTCATTTTTCCTAGCAGAAAGGGAGTGGTTTCTTTGCAAAATTTTATAGAAAGGCCCAGAATTTTGCTTTATGCACAGAACCAGGACCCAGGGAGAAGGACCAGTGACCCCACAGAGACTAAACCAGACCTGCCTGTGACTCTTTGAGAATCTCCCAGAGGTGTGGGTCAGGAGTGGCCTGTCACAGGGACAGGGATGCTGGCAGCAGCAGTCCTGGAGATACGTGCTGGCCTAAATCCTCTTGGAGCTTGCCATTAGCCCTACCAAAGAGCCTATAGATTCTAGGACTGGGTTGTCTCAGGTCAAACAACTAACAGGGAGGGATCACAGCTCCACTTATCAGCAGACAATTGGACTAAAGATTTACTGAGCATGGCCCTGCCCACCAGAGCAAGACCTGATTTTCCCCATAGCCAATTCCTCTCCAGGGACTTGTATAAGAAGCTTGTACAAGTCTCATCCTCATCCATCAGAGGGCAGGCAGAAGAAGCAAGAATTACAATTCTACAGCCTCCAGAATGAAAATAACAATCATAGAAAGCTAAACAAAATGATCACATGGATCACAGCCTTGTGTGACTCAGTGAAACCATGAGCCATGCCATGCAGGGCCATCCAAGATGGACGGGTCATGGTGGAGAGTTCTGACAAAATGTGGTCCACTGGAGAAGGGAATGGCAAAACACTCTTATATTGCTGCCTTGAGAACCACATGAACAGTATGAAAAGGCAGAATGATATGACACCAGAAGATGAGCCCTCCAGGTCTGTAGGTGTCCAATATGCTATTGGGGAAGAGCAGAGAAATAGCTCCAGAAAGAATGAAGAGGCTGGGCCAAAGCAGCAATGATGGTCAGTGGTGGATGTGTCTGATGGTGAAAGTAAAGTCTGATGTTGTAAAGAACAATATTGCATAGAAACCTGGAACCATGAATCAAGGAAAATTGGATGTGGTCAAGCAAGAAAAAACACTGACATCTTAGGAATCGGTGAACTAAAATGGATGGGAATGGGGGAACTTAATTCAGATGACCATTATATCTACTACCGTGGGCAGGAATCCATTAGAAGAAATGGAGTAGCCTTTACAGTCAACAAAAGAGTCTAAAATGCAGTACTTGGGTGCAATCTCAAAATGACAGAATGATCTCAGTTCATTTCATTTCCAAGGTAAACCATTCGACATCAGAGTAATCCAAGTCTATGCACCAACCACTAATGCTGAAGAAGGTGAAGCTGACCATTTCTATGAAGACCTACAAGGCCTTCTAGAACTAACACACACAAAAAATGGTGTCTTTTTCATCATAGGGAATTGGAATGCAAAAGTGGAAAGTCAAGAGAAACCTGGAGCGACAGGCAAGTTTGGCTTTGAGTACAAAATGAAGTAAGGCCAAGGTTAACATAGATTTCCCAAGTGAAGACACTAGTCATAGCAGGCATCCTCTTCCAGCAATGTGAGAAGTGACTCTACATGTGGACGTCACGAGATGGTCAATACTGAAATCAGATGAGTATATTCTTTGTGGCTGAAGATGGAGAAGCTCTCTCTATACATGATCTGATTGTGGCTCAGATCACGAGTTCCTTACTGCAAAATTCAGGCTTAAATTGAAGAAAGTTGAAGGCCACTAGACCATTCAGGTATGACCTATATCAAATCCCTTATGATTAGACAGTGGAGGTGATGAATCAAATCAAGGGATTAGATCTGGTAGACAGAGTACCTGAAGAACCATGGACAGAAGCTATTACATTGTACAAGAGGTGGTGATCAAAATCATCCCCAAGGGGGGAAAAAAAAACAAGAAGTCAAAGTGGTTGTCTGAGGAGGCCTTACAAATAACGGAGAAAAGAAGAGAAGAAAAAAGCAAAGGACAAAGGGAAAGATATACCCAATTGAACGCAGAGTTCCAGAGGATAGCAAAGGGGAGATTAGAAAATCTTAAGTGAACAGTATAAAGAAATAGAGGAAAACGATAAAATGGGGAAGACTAGAGATCTCTTCAAGGTAATTAGAGATACCAAGGGAACATTTCATGCAAAGATGGGGACAGTAAAGCACAGAAATGGTATGGACTAAGAGAAGCAAAAGAGATTAAGAAGAGATGGCAAGAATACACAGAAGAACAGCACAAAAAAGCTCTTAATGACCTGATAACCATGATGATATGATCATTCACCTCAAGTCAGACATCCTGGAGTATGAAGTCAAGTGGGTCTCAGGAAGCATTACCACCAGCAAAGCTAGTGGAGGTGATGGAATTCCAGCTAAGCTAGTTCAAATCCTAAAAGATAATGTTATTAAAGTGCTGTACTCAATATGCTGACAAATTTGGAAAACTCAGCAATGGCCGCAGGACTGGAAAAGATCAGTTTTCATTCCAATCCCAAAGAAAGACAATGCCAAAGAATGTTCAACAACTACACAATTATACTCATTTCATATGCTAGTAAAGTGAAAGTTACTCAGTCATATCAGATTCTTTGCAACCCATGGACCATATAGTCCACAAAATTCTCCAGGCTAGAATACTGGAGTGGGTAGACATTCCCTTCTCCAGGGGATCTTCCCAACCCAGGAATTGAACCCAGGTCTCCCACATGGCAGGAGGATTCTTTACCAGCTGAGCCACCAGGGAAGTCTATGCTAGCAAGGTCACGCTCAAAATCGTTAAAGCTGGGCTTCAACAGTACATGAACCGAGAACTTCCAAATGTACAAGCTGGACTTAGAAAAGGCAGAGGAACCAGAGATCAAATTGCCAACATCTACTGGATTATAGACAAACCAAGGCAATGCCAGAAAAACATCTACTTCTGCTTTATTGATTATGCTAAAACCTTTGACTGTGTGCATCACAACAGTCTGTGGAAAATTCTCAGAGATGGGAATACCAGACCCCCTGACCTGCCTCCTGAGAAATCTGTATGCAGGTCAAGAAGTAACAGTTAGAACTGGACATGGAACAACTGATTGGTTCCAAATCGGGAAAGGAGTATGACAAAGCTGTATATTGTCACCCTGCTTATGTAACTTTTATGCAAAGTACATCATGGGTAATGCTGGACTGGATAAATCATAAGCGAGAATCAAGATTGCTGGGAGAAATACCAACAACCTCAGATATGCAGATGATAGCACTATAATTGCAGAAAGCGAGGAGGAACTAAAGAGCCTCTTGATGAGGGTGAAAGAGGAGAGTGAAAAGCTGACTTAAAACTCAATATTCAAAACGAAGATCATGGCATCCAGTCCCATCGCTTCATGGCAGATGGGGGAAAAAGTGGAAATAGTGACAGATCTTATTTTCTTACATTCCAAAATCACTGCAGACGATGACTGCCTCCGTAAAATTAAAAGACACTTACTCTTTGAAAGAAAAGCTATGACAAAACTAGACAGCATCTTAAAAAGCAGAGATATCACTTTGCTGACAAAGGTCTGTATAATCTAAGAATGTCTTTTCTGTAGTGGTGTATAGACGTGAGAGTTGAACCATAGAGAAAACAACACCGAAGAACGGATGTGGTGCTGGAGAAGACTCTCAAGAGTCCCTTGGACAGCAAGGAGATCAAACCATCAATCCTAAAGGAAATCCACCCTGTATATTCATCAGAAGGATTGATGCTTAAGCTGAAGCTTCAATACTTTGGCCACCTGATGCAAAGAGCCAACTCATTGGAAAAGACCCTGGTGCTGGGAAAGATTGAAGGCAAAAGGAGAAGTGGGTGGCAGAGGATGAGATCATAGGATGGTATCACTGACTCAATGGACATGAGTTTGAGCAAACTCGGGAAGATAGTGAGGGGCAGAGAAGCCTGGTGTGCTGTAGTCCATGGGCTTGCAGAGTCAGACATGACTTAGCTACTGAACAACAACAATAGTTTAAGAATCTCCTTTAGAAGAGGACATTATTTATCTCCTGGATAATCTAGTACTTTTAGTTTAAAAAAAAAATCACTTTGTCCCTCTTCAAATGGTTTGAAGAGAGAGAAAACAAAATAGTTTTCCTTGAGCTTATTTCTTTATGAAACTCAATCCTAAGCCCTTTGAAACCTTGAGAGAAATAGTGAAGTTTGAAATAGTAAAGCTTGAACTCAAAAGCCGGCCCAGGGTTTGGATTTTCCTTTTTCCTGTCCTGTGGGAATTGGAGCCCACACACATTTCTGATGCAACGTTCTTGGAGACCCATCATGGAGTACAGACATCTGAAACCAAGCGCTAACCTGCCAGGGAGGTGATGGAGAAGTGTTTGCTTTGAGGAGCCCCAGTTTGTCCCTGAGTCAGCAAGAGATGTGTCTGTGTGGTTAGCACGGCTACAGCTCCTCAGACCCTTTCCTTTGAGGCAATGTTTCTCCTCTAAGTGTGAGTTTAGACTGAACTGTGCCCACAGACCACCGCGCGTTCTCCTGTTGTGTCTGTGCTCTTGTTTGAAGTGGTGCTCCCAGTGGATGACGAGCTCAGGCCTAGGGGACAACAGGGAGGAGCGGCCAGCCTAAGCTCCTCCTCACGCTGGAGACGCGACCCCGCAGGGAGTGATTCAGGGTCAGAAAACTCAGCCTGCACTCTTCTGTGATTTGTCCACCATCACTTGACAGGAAACTGAACACCCTCCATGCTAAGGAAGATGGAGAATAAGGGTAGTGGGCGAAAGACATAAGGGCTGCAGCAGATTTTCAGGTCTTCGGTGAGAAAGGCCTGGGACGGGCAGGACTGAGTGTGAAAGATGGTTACCGGGGAAGAACAGAATTGATTTGGAGGCAAACGACATCCAGGGGATTCAGGAAAGGGGATAATTGATACCATCTCCAAGAGTTCTGCAGTGACCTTGAGTGAATAAAGGAATCTGGGAGAGGGGATCACTGGAGGTATGCCTCTGCCCTCAGCTGTGAGAGAACCACCCCCCAACCCCACAGCACAATAGCCGCCCTAGACAATGGCCACACCCTCCCCCAAGCGCACAGAGGCCCGTATGAATGGGTTTGCTGCCTCCTGATCTTTATATAATTTTCAGTGGTTTGGCCTTTGATTTCCTAGGGAATTGCACATTTATTGTAAAGTAGCCATGCAGAGACGAGGTAGATAGACCGGTGTGCAGGGAGAAAACAACAAAGTAAGGAGGTGAGGGTTGACAGCCGCCAGGCCAAAAACAAGAAAGAAGCCTCACTCTCTTCATGAAGCTGATATCTTCTTGACACATTCACATAAATTGATTTTTTTAAGTTTGAAACCCTCCTCCCCATTATTCTTATTTTCCTCTCAAATCAATGAATGCATCTCTGTTTGATTTTCTATAATCAGTGGCTTGCCATGAGCATGTCTAGCCTACAATTTCGAGACAAGAGTGTAAACTCTTGAGCGCACCCAAGGGAATGGCTGCTCAAAGGTGTTCTTTGCTGGTGCACATAACTCACACTCGCTGCATCCGTCTGCAGCTTTCCCTTTTCATGTGTCCAAGTCTTCCTAAAGAGAGGTATTCCTTAAGTCAAGGATCCTTCTGGAAAGCCCCCGTCAGCCCCAGGCTCAGGTGCAGAGCTGGGCTAGGCTTTGTCTCCAGTGTCCCTTGACAGCAATGGGCTCCCTTCTCACTGGTCACTGACCAGCCTCTGGGAACAATGGACGCATCCCACCAGCCTGCCTCAGGAGTCACTCAGTTCTCCTTTTGACCTTGCCTTTCAGAAGCTGATCCTTATTAACCATCAGGATGGGTTGGGGAGCAATTGAGACAACTCACAGCGGCAAGTTGACCCCTGAGTTGTGTCTGCTCCAAGACGATATAACCCCAGAGCTTCAGGGCTGTGAGGGTACTGATTTAACAAATCATATGTTGAAACAACGTGATGGTGCACTGCTGTTTGAGGGGTTTTGAAGCGCATTTCACAATAATGGGGGAAAATAATGAACACCTCTCACAAGTGCGTTTAAGCGACACAAGCATTAGGAGGCGATGGGGGGCGGGGCACCGGCATTCCTGCATAATGAACGTTTGGTTTTTTTCCCATGCTTTCATACTGCTTCCATCTCATGTGTCAGAAATGGTCACCGAGCGAGCACAACTCTGAGCACTTTGTAAACAGAAGGAAAAAGGCAGCCGATGGCCCCTCACCAGGCTCGCAGAGAGGCTCACACTGATGTTCTGATGCAGGCAGGGATGTAGTGGGTAGCCCAGAACCCTCCTGCTCCCAGATCTCATCCTTCTCCTGCTGTGGGAAGCATTCTCTTGTATATAGCAGGACTATCGCTCTGGAGGAAGCGGTGTAGAAAGCTTCTCGTGGGCAGGAGCATTTTGGCACACACAGGCAGGCCTCCAGTTCTGTTCCAGGCCACTGCTGCAAGGCCGACGCCACAGGATTGGCCATGGGACTTTTGGGGTTTCTTAGTGCCTATACAAGGCCTCCCTGGTGGCTTAAACAGTAAAGAATCCATCGGCAGTGGGGGAGACCCAGGTTCGATCCCTGGGTTGGGAAGATCCCCAGGAGGAGGCATGGCAACCCACTCTAGTATTCTTGCCTGGAGAATCCCATGGACAGAGGAGCCTGGCGGGATGCAGGCCACGGGGTTGCAGAGAGTCAGACAGGACCGAACGACTGAGCACAGCATGGTGCATATGAAGGTAACGCTTGTGCCATAACATAGTCTGTTAAGTGTATATTCCTTGATTAAAAACTACCGCTCAAAAGGCTAGCCATTATCTGAGCCTTTAGCAAGTCACACTAGTCACATCGAAGCTCACCGATCACAGATCATCGTCATAAATACAGGAATCTTGCAAACGTGTAAACTATTGTGAGAATTTCCCAAATGTGACACGGAAACACAGAGTGAGCAAACGATGTTGGAGAAATGGCAGCCACAGACTCACCTGATGTGGGCTTCCCTGGTGGCTCAGACCGTAAGGAATCTGCCTGCACTGCAGGAGACCCAAGTTCAACCCCTGGGTCAGGAAGATCCCCTGGAGAAGGAAATGGCTACACACTCCAGTATTCTTGCCTGGAGAATTCCATGGGCAGAGAAGCCTGCTGGGCTCCCCAGTCAGAGACACGACCGAGAGCCTAACACTTTCACTTTCATAGACTTGCTGGGTGCAGGTTATGGCAAACTTTCAATTTTTAAAGAATGTAATCTCTGCAAAACACTATAAAATGAAATAAGCTTGTCTTTGTTACCCAGGTTATGTCCTAAGGAGACTGTTGGCTGGGAGAGAATGAGGCACAGGATTGGTGAGTTTTGATTCAGTGCAGTGGGTTAAGTGAGGGCGTGGAAGGGAGCAGGCTCACAGGACCTTACAGGTTGTTAAGACAGTGGCTGAGGCCCACACCCACATCCCAGCCTTCTTTACCTAATCTCTCCCTACTGGCTGAATCCAACTTGTTCCATAGCATCACTGGGCCACTGGTGTTCTGGGCTTGCTTGTAAGTTTCCCCTACTAGCAAGTCCCTCCCTCTTCCCTCGTTTAGATACCTTCTTCTCTTCCCTGCAGTTCCCTCGTCTAGGCAGAGTCACAGTTTGACTTCGGGAGGCCCTGTGCTGTGCTGTGTTTAGTCACTCAATCATGTCCGACTCTTTGTGACCCAATGGACTGTAGCTCACCAGACTCCTGTCCATGGGATTCTCCAGGCAAGAATACTGGGGTGGGTTGCCATGTCTTCCTCCAGAGGATCTTACCAACCCAGGGATCAAACCCAGGTCTCCGCATTGCAGGTGGATTCTTTACCTACTGAGCCACCAGGGAAGCCCATGAATACTGGAGTGGGCAGCCTGCCCCTTCTCCAGGGGATCTTTCTGAGTCAGTAATCAAACCAGGGTCTCCTGCATTTCAGGTAAATTCTTAGGCAATATCATTGCTATGAACTGCTGTTCTAAAAAACATAATTGAGAATCATATTTTGCAACTACGTTAGTATACAAGGCTGAATTTATTGTTATATAATCATTGTACTTCTATTCATTTTTTTTTCTTCTGGTTTTAAAAACACTTAAAATTGAAAATAAATTATCACAAGCTCTTAAAAGCACTGTGGGTCCTGGACATGTGCCTTGTGGGCCTAATGGATAAGTCGGCCCTGCATGTAATGGGCCTTGCCTGCCTCTCCGGTTGGCTGGGCAGCCCTTCTGGGCTGTTTCCATAAATTTCCCTCTGGTATTGCACTTGCCACACCACTAAACTGGGTGCTTCTTGAGAAGAAAGGACTGTGCTTTATTCTCTCTGTGGAACCCAGAACAACATGCAGGGATGGCCCATAAGCAGCCTCCTTCATGTATCCATGAAGAGATGGATGGGTGAGGAGGACTGGGCTGGAGGGTGCTGGCCTCAGGGATCGGTCACCGCCAAGTGGGCAGGGGTCAGCCGGGGGTTGCCGATGAAGTGAGTGGATGGGAGGGTTTTGTAGACTTGCCTTGCCTGTCTCTTCCTTTCGCTGAGGGTCTGATCTGCCTACAGACAGTGGCCAAAGTGGCCTGAGGGTCCAAGAGGGAAGGCTCGGCCAATGTCGCCTCGTAGCATCCCTGCCCTAGAAGAGGCCACCTTCCAGAGTACAGTAACGCCGCTCTGCCTGCAAGGAGGCTCTGTGTGCCCCAGAGAAATGCAGTAACAAAAACAGACCGATACTTAGGCTTGAGCCATTCCGTAAGTACAGTTCGGGGTCAGTTTGGCCGGAGGGGAGAATTTAATTGCAAAGCTCCTATGTGTCAACTGCCTGAGGCTAGAAATTGGAGAGTGAAGATGGGGAGACTGGGATGTTGAATGCTGATCATAAGCAGGAGTAAAGATTGAGGATGGAGCAAGGCCTGTCAAGGACTGGGGTTAAAATGCTGCTAGAGTCACTTCTGGTTGAGTGCTTTGGGTTTACGTTTCTGCTTCCAACTACCCTGGATTGAGGACAGAGATGATCGGCATCCTATTTCAGAATTTGTCCCTTAAAAAATTAAAATCCTGGTAGGGGGTCAGGCCAACAACCCAGTACGATACTGTTTGGCATAAAAGAAAAAGAAGTTTGAGTTAGGGTCTTGACTGTCAAATAACTTGGAATCCAATCTGAACAAAACAGGTCATGTGTGATTCTCTTGAAAGAAAGGTTAGAGCAGAGTTGGCAACCAGGCAGATCTGGTAAGGGGCAAGAGGCAGGTGAACAGAGAAGTGAAAGAATCCAGCCTCTTTCTCCACCCAATTGCTCCAAGGGTGCAGGACTAGAGCTGTCGTAAATCTGCATCGCTAGACCTAAACTCCGGGAGTTGGTGATGGACAGGGAGGCCTGGCATGCTGCAGTCCATAGGGTCGCAAAGAGTCGGACACGACTGAGTGACTGAACTGAACTGAACTGAGACCTCATCTCATCCCTGAGCCCCGAGTCCAATTCTATCAGTCTCTGGGATATACTCTTCATAAAAGATCTCAAATTCTGTCACCTAAACAGACCTCACCATTTCCCTCCCCCTCCTGCTGATGTCCCGTATGCATTAATGGCACCATCACTCTCCAATCAGATCAAAGTTTCAGGATCTTCCAAGACACCGTTCTTCCCCTTGTACTCTGGTTTAATTGGTACCATGGCCTCACGGGTTCTTTAGTCAGTCACACTTGGGTCAAATCTTGTCTTGCCTTTTCTATTCACAGGCCACCCCCTTAATTTCATCCCATCTCACCTTCTTTGGGATCCTTGAAGTTTTCCCTAATTGTTTCTTCTTAGCGTGATTTTAGCCTCTGTAACTGGCATTCAAATCATTTTACCTACAGTGTTCTGCCCCAATGTCTCCAATAGCTTTTCACTGCCTCCTAAAAAGGAGTCTTCATTCAGGCATTCTAGAGAAGTGGTTAAGAAGAAAGGGCTCTGGTGTCATAGAGACCTCGTTTGAGCCCTGGTTCTATCATTTATTAACTGCATGACATTTGCTGAGTGAACCATGCTAATCCTGGTTGTTAAAATTTATATTAGAATTGTATCTACATCATGGTATTTCTGAAAAGATACTAGACACAAGCACTTAACACAATGCCTGACACAAATAAGTGCTGATTAAAGGAACTATTATTACTAGCAATTAGGATTTTTTGTTTCTTATCGGTCACACTACATATATCATTAAAAAGCATAGCTGGTGGTAATTCCCTACACTTACCTTATGTATGCTTAATACATGAGATTCTTCACTTGCCTCCTATAGGGTAGGCTCTGAAATTTCTTCTGCTGTTGCAGGCCTGGTATCCAGGACACTGGGGGAAGGACTCAGTACCAACAGCTCCCTGAGCCCAATCTGCCTGTGTCCACTCTCATTTCCCAAGCCAGGGGTTCAAGATGCTTCTTCAGCCTTGGATTAGCTCTGATCCTTCCTTCAGCACCTGCAGCATCCCCTGAATCCCCATCAGATGAGGTGCCCTGGAAACCCTTGTTATCCTTGCCAATCTGTGCATCTTCATCCCTGGTGTGGGATTTTTCTCTTCTCCCAACAGGAAGGACCATCTCAACATGAGGCACTGTCATCTGCCTGGTTCTGAGGATGAGGCAGCATACTAGAGTGGTTAAGGCTCTGATGGTTGGAATCAGATAAACTTCCTTTCGACTTTTAACTCCAGTGTGACCCTGGACAGTTTATTCAGTGTCTTCCTTATTCATCTGTAAAATGGAGATAGTCACATCATCTTATCTTGTATTTCCCTAAATACAATGTCTGCTAAACACACAGCGAGTTTGTTTAGGAATGTGAATCCAGGCAGAAGGAACATACAACATGAAAAGTGAATCAGGGTAAAGGGGATGGACAAGGCAACAGGAGAAGGCATGACGGAGTCGGATGCTGCACAAAAGCCAGGCATGACGGAGTCGGATGCTGCACAAAAGCCTGGCCCAGGATCCCACTGGAATTTCAAATCAGAACTAGCTGCTCAGGGGGAACAAAAGCAGAAGCATTTAGCCATTGTTTTCTGTTACTCTTTGGTCGGGCATGACCCTCCACTGGGTGTTAACAGCTGTCCCTTCCAGATCAGCTTCCTGAATGCCAAGGTGGAAACCAGAGAAGCTCTGGGGCAGGAAGCGATGCTTGGTGAGGCTCAGGTACAGTGCTGTCAGGCTGTGCTTGAGCAAAGCTGGTGAAGGCCCTAGTCCTCCAGAAGCTGTGGAGTGATAGGTGGAGCCTAGGGAGGCCCATACACATCCCTACGTCCCAGACAAATGACTTCACATGAGGAACTATATAGGCAAAGGGTTAAGTGCCCTCAGGCACATGATAAATGTTTCTTTCCCCCAAATCTTCCCATTGTTTTCCATCAAATTAGAACAAAATTCAAAGTCCCTTTCCCTGGCCACTAAGCATGTACCCGATCTGGACAGGAGCCATTTCATAGACTTCATTTCCACACTCTCCCCCTGGGTCATTCCTCTCCAGCTCCATCCTGCAGGCTGGACCTCTGCTCACCCTGCGCTACCACGCGCATTCCGCAACTAACACACTCTGAGCTTGCTTTGGCCTCAGGGCCTTTTCACTTTCTACTGCCTCTGCCTAGAATGTTCTTTCCTTGAATACTTGCATGGTTTTGCCCTCCCTTCATTCTGTTCAAATATCACCCTCACCCCCCTCCCCCCCCTCTTGCCCCGAGAAGTCTTTCTTGACCACTTCATCCGAAATAATACGCCTAATGCTATTGTTATACCCTATTTTTTTTTTATCATGCCCCTCATACCATTTACTAGTTATGATGTGATAATAGGAGACATTTATTTGTCATCTGTATCCTGTTTAAGAATATAAGCTCTATGAAGATCTTTGTTTTGTTCCCTGAACTATTTCTAATACTGGAATAATGTCTGGCATTATAATGAGTGCCCAGTGCATGATTCTTACATGGATGAATGAACGATACGTACTGTCCTCACCTCATTCCCTTTAGACACTGACATGTGGACAAATGGTCATCATTTCTTACCCCTGTCGGGGCTGGCTGGTTCCATCCCCCCACTTCAGACCCTGCTCTGACCAGATTTCCTCCCCTTCCCTGCCTCCCTGCGCTCTTGAAAACTCAGAATATTTTTGTCTGAATTATAACAGGTGCTGCAGAGAGAAACCATTTCCCATCTTGCTGCATCACACATACAAGCTTTCCTTTAGAGACAAGGTTAATTTGAAACTGTGCATCCCTTCATGCTTCTGGGCAAAAGTGACTATTACTCAATTTGTATGTGAAAATATGTAATAACCTAAGCATAACCAAACGGTGCTACAGGCATCCTGGAGCTCAGTGATCCTCTCACATGCCCCAGTGAATGTGTGCATATAGGTGCACGTGTACATGCTTACACAGGCACATACCTGCTCAGCCCTCCACAGCCAGCTGCCTTCACTCCTGCCCACCCTTCCCCTTTGTCTCTACTGCCTGTAAGTATACAAGAGCTTCTTAAGTGGACACTTCATAAGACATTGGATGATACGACACCGGATTCATGGAGTGTTCTAGTTCTTAGAAAGTTGATGAACTCTTGACTACCTGGGGCAGCGTTCTTTCCAAGGTCAGTCTTCCCATTCAGCCCGGGTGCTGAGGGGGCATATATTCTGAATATTTGTGTCCCCTTAAAAGTCGTATATTGAAATATTAATCCCCAAAGATGTTGGAATTAGTAGGTGTGGAATTTGGGAGGTGATTAGGTCGTGAAGGTGGAGTCCCCATGAATGGCATTAGTGCCCTTATGAGAGGTCTCTAGAGAGATCCCTGGCTCCTCTGACCAGGCAAGCACAGAGCAGAAAGGCACTGACTATGAAGCAGAAATCATGCTGGTGTCTTGATCCTGGACTTCTCAGATTCTAGAACTGTGGGAAACAGACTTATGTTGTTTATAAGCTACCTAGTTTGTGGTGTCTTGTTACTTGGAAGGAGCAAGTCAGGAGACTTACTCTTCATGCTACTAACCAGCTACCCCCAATCCCACCTATTCTGAGCCGTGGACACGGAAAGCTCTGCTTATCTTTCATATCTGAAGTATGGTCCCCTGGGGGATGTGTTCTAATTTTCTCTGTCCCTGTGCTCTCCCTCCATTCAATTTTCCACCAAGGACTTGTCCACCCTCTTAGGCTGATGGTGGTGGAGAGGAAAAGAGTCACCATATAGTGGTTGTAGTGGAGCCAGTGATGGACAGGAAGGTGGAAGTGGAGGTGGAGGTGATGGTCAATGGTGGTGGAGGAGGCAGAGGTGATGGGGATGGGGTTGGAAGTGGTGAGGTTGATAGTGGGGGTGGAGGTGGTGGTCAGTGGTGGTGGAGGAGGCAGAGGTGATGGGGATGGGGTTGGAAGTGGTGAAGCTGACAGTGGGGGTGGAGGTGGTGACCGAGTTGGTTTTGGAAGCAGTGGTAGAGGTGATATTCATTGTTGACGGAGGCGCAAGTGGTGGTGACAGAGGCAGAGATGTGAGATGATGGCGGAAATGATGGAGCTGGTGGTGGTGGAGTGGAGGTGCCAGCGGGGACGATGGAGGTGGAAGTGTTGGTGGAGGTAATGTTGCCTGTGGTGGAGATGGAGGTGATGGTGAGGATGGTGGCTATGGAGACGAACATGGTGATTTTGTCACTCAAAGGATGGGATTAGCAACATGCACAAAATGAAAACATCCAAAATTTTCTCTTTACCTGGTCTGAGGAATAGCTGCCCCTTCTGTAACAGCTGGAAATTTCCTGAGTATCAAAATTTTATTCTTCCAGTTATCATTCAGTCTTTCCACTCTATCACTTGCCTACTCATTCCTCCTATGATGGAATATTTTTAAAAATACTGTTAGAAAATCTGATATTTTGATAAGCAATTGAGGTTCTAATAAGGCATATGTTTTCTGTTTATGTTTTAAGCAATGTAGTATTATTTTAGAAAATGTGAAGAAATGGAAGATGCTAAAGATGAAAATAAATTAAAAAAAACTGAGAACCAAATATCAGAGATAACCTCCAATGCATTTTCCATCATTAATCCATCTGTCTCCTTCCTTCCTCCCTCCATCCCTTTTTTTTCTTTCTTTTCTTCCTTGTTTCCTTCTCATCATCTTTTTATCTTTATGTTGTTACATTTAAATTACTTATTATAGTTACATAAAAATTATATACAAAAAGCAAGTTTATATGGTGAGATTCTCTCATGTCACTAAAAGTTCCTTCAAAAATGTTCTTAAGGTATGAATAATATTACAAGAATATATATATATTCATAACATATTTATAGGGTTGAGCACTGAGGTTATTTCCAATTTATTTTTCTCATGGAAAGGTCAGCTTCCCTGAGGCCAGGGGAGAGTTCTACTTCAGACAGCTCACAGCATCTCTTGAGCCGGTCCTCTGCACACAGTTATGCGTATGCGATCAGAGGGGTTGCAAATGGAAAGCGGAATCACTGCCTTTGGGGAATTTTCATCCAGTTCAAGAGAGAGATTGAAATGAAGTCACAACATTTATAAACTAACATATCATCAAGTGAGAATTACTGCACAGTGGAGCCACAGTATAGAGCCAGCACCTGGGAAAGAGATCAAACTCAGTGGCTCACCTGGGCATCTAGGAGGGATTTCAGGGATCACAGTTTATCCCACAAATATCTAAGTCCAGTCACTAGCTGAGGTGCAATTTACTGCTATATATGTCTAGGAGGGCTTCCCAGTGGTAAGGAATCCATCTGCCAATGCTGGAGATATGGGTTTGATCCCTGGGTCAGGAAGATTCCCTGGAGAAGGAAATGACAACCACTCAAGTACTCTTACCTGGGAAATCCCATGGACAGAGGAGCCTGGCAGGCTATGGTCTATAGGGTCACAAAAGACTTGGACATGACTTAGTGACTCAACAACAACAACATACATCCATGAAGGTGTCGTTTTGAAATAAACTTTGAAGAGCAATCATGGTCATGAATTAGCAGAGAGGAAGGGGTATGCCATTTCAGATCAGGGAAAGAAGATCATATTCAGGGCTTGGGAAACCAATAAGCTTGACTGCAGTGGAGGAGGCTGTGTAGAAGAGCAGGGGATGGGATCAGTGAGGAGGGAAGCTGGAGGGAACCAGAGACACCGAAGGCCCTGGAGATTGCGGGATGGTGTGACAAAAACATTGCCTAAGGAAGACGATCTTGGCAGCTGTGCTGAATGCATTGGAGTCGGCAGACCCTGGAGACAGGGACATCTGCGTGGAAGGTGCTGAATTAAATCAGGCATGAACTGACAAGGGCTGGCTGGAGAACGGTGGCAGTGGAACGAAAATAGAAAGGGAAGACAAGAGAAACATTTTAGCAGCAGAGAAGTCTCCACATGTAAAGGGCAGGTTAGGTAATGGGAAGCGAAAGAAAGAGAACTTACGATGGGTTTTGTTGGGTTGAGCTGATGGGACAGATAAGGAGGGGAGTAGACTGATGCCTTGGCCTGTCCTTTGCTGCTTAGATTCCTTTCCATCTCACAGGCCCCATGATGCTGTGATGGAGAAGGCGGCATGGCTTGGAAGCCACCATTAGTGGCTGCTGAAAGACCCTCCCAGGGACGCCAGATATTCATCAGGCATGTGTGTTCTTACTCTGACATACTCTCTCCTCTTTGTAAAGGGCTTCCCTGATAGCTCAGTTGGTAAAGAATCCACCTGCAATGCAGGAGACCCCGGTTCAAATCCTGGGTGGGGAAGATCCCCTGGAGAAGGGATAGGCTACCCACTCCAGTATTCTAGGGCTTCCCTTGTGGCTCAGCTGGTAAAGAATACACCTGCCATGTGGGAAACCTGAGTTCGATCCCTGGGTTGAGAAGATCCCCTGGAGAAGGGAAAAGCTACCCACTCTGGTATTCTGGCCTGGAGAATTCCATGGACTATAGTCAGTGGGGTTACAAAGAGTCAGACATGACTGAATGACTTTCACTTCACTCCTCTTCCTAGGACAGGGATTAGAAACTCGGTTTTTATTCTGTTGACTCTGGCTGCTTGTGTTCCTGATCTTAACATATTTTCATCTGTTGGTCCCTGGTCTCACTTCTGATTTCTCCCAGTGCTAGATGATTCTGCGGCTGAAGTGGAATTTATGTGTGCCTAAGAACGGCTCAAAACTGCTCATCCGATGATTTTTGTATTATTATTTCTGATTTTCATTGAATAATTTTATTCCAGGTTCTTACACGCCTTAATTTTCATCTTTAGTGTTAGGCTTATTCTTTCCATTTTACTGAAACAGCAATTCAGGGGAGCAATATATACTTATCTAAGGTCATTCACTCATCTACATGAGGTCCGGGAATCCACAGTAAATCAGATAACAGAATCTCTGCTTTTATTTATTTTTAAATTTTATCACAGGGCCTGTAAGTCAGTTACGTCGATACAGAAAAAAGTACCAAGGATCAGCAGGCTGTTGTTACCTTCCATATGGATCTTGAGCTCGTCTCTGAAACACTGTTCTCTGCTGTCTCATTCGTAAGTCCCGGAAGGGAGAGGCAGTATAAAATCAGGCTGAAAACTTCAGAATCCATCCCTTCCCTTTTCTCTCTGTCAGAACCAGGGATCAGTCACAGATCTCCAAATCTAAATGGCTTAGCATTTTTATAATGGCTTTCCTTCTGTTCCTTCCGTTGTACTAGCTAATTGCTGTAGGGAATCTTGGCAAAATCCTGAGTTTTCACCACTTATACTGTTTATCTCTGTTATGTAAAACTGAGATCACTTGGAATCTTCAAAGCACAGCGTCTAGAATCAGGATGGTTTCCTGGCATGCCAAAGCAGGAGGTGAGGCCTGAGAGGGGCCGAACACCAGAAGCATTCCTTTAGGTCTCCGTTATTAATGAAATGTGTGTTGTCATGGTGATGGGCGAGAAAGTGGAATTGGGAGAAGACTTGAGAAAATATTGTAACACTGGGAGCTATAAAATCTATGTGACAGTGCACGTCCTGTGATAAGCTTGAGACATCACATCCTTCTCTCCCATGACAGATCTCAGACATTATGAGGTCAATATCGTGTCCCAGAATTAGTCAAGCCAGATGGCTGCCTGCCTCCCTTTAGTTGGCTTGGACACTAAGAGGCCACAGTCAAGGCAACAGGTCCTGATAACTATTATTGTGATCACCAAAGCCTATGCAAATTATCTACAAAACCCAAGGAGAGGCACATTGAGGAGGCCTCGGTCAGTATGTCCGTGTCGATAAAGCCTTTGTCTCTGTACTTTTATACAAAGTGTTCTTGTTTGCTCCCCAACCTACAGAGGAATAAGAAAAAATGTAGACTTGTCAAACATATATAGACACAGTTCATGAGATCTAGTTGGGTGACCATATATTCTGGTTTGCCCAAGATGGGGCACTTTTAAACCTGTTGTCTTCGTATAATTGTTAAACATGACTCCTTTCAGTAAAACAAGTGTCTAGACTTGACTGATACATGGTTATCCATTATTGGGCTCATTTTGTGGTCATGAGATGATCTGGGAGGCTTGATAAGTCACCATGGAAGGCACTGTTGTGGGCCCAAAGCCTGACAAGCCTGTGTGCAAACTCCTGGCAAGATGAAATTAAGTGGCCAGTAGGAGATAACCGGATGGCTCCAATTCTGCCTGATTCCAGTGACCAGGGGGCCACAGCCACCCAAAGAACTGAAGGCAATTCCAAAAGATGGTAACGTTACCAGCGGGTGAGGGTGAGGAAAAGGGCACTCCCTCTGGAAGGAACAACATAGGCCAATACTCAATGGTTAGAAAATTTGGGGAAAAATCAGTGTCCAGTTAGTGGGTCTCCAGAATAGGATGCAAATAAAGGAAGTACTAGGCAATGGCATCCCACTCCAGCATTCTTGCCTGGAAAATCCCGTGGATCGAGGAGCCTGGAAGGCTGCAGTCCATGGGGTCGCTGAGGGTTGGACACGACTAAGCGACTTCACTCTCACTTTTCACTTTCATGCATTGGAGAAGGAAATGACAACCCACTCCAGTGTTCTTGCCTGGAGAATCCCAGGGACGGAGGAGCCTGATGGGCTGCTGTCTATGGGGTCGCACAGAGTCGGGCACGACTGAAGCGACTCAGCAGCAGCAGCATATACATTGAGAAATGCACACTAGGGCCAGAGAATAGAGGACCATGAAATAAAGGGAGGAGTTTGAGGCTTATTTCAGTAGCTGATGAGGAACAATATAAAATATTTTAAGGAGAGGGAGGGTGAGAGTTGCATCTTTGGACGATTAATCAAAAGAGGAAGATACGGACAGTAACTCGTTGATCATTGAAAAATGATTCTTGACTCAAGAGATAGTAAGATTGTGAAACAGCCTTAAATGTTTTTTATTTTTAAACAGGTGGCTTCCCTAGTGGCTCAGAAGGTAAAGAATCTGCTTGCGGTGTGGGATGTGTGGGTTTAGTCCCTGAGCCGGGAAGATCGCCTGGAGAAAGGAATGGCAATCCACTTCAATATTCTTGCTTGGAAAATCTCATGGACAGAGGAGCCTGGAGGGCTGCAGTCCATGGGGTTGCAAAGAGTCGGACATGACTGAGCGATTAACACACACGCACACACATTATTAAACAGAAAGTCAACAACACCAAACATAAACAAATTAAGCAGCAGACTCAATAGATTAGCAACAAATCTAACTAAAAAGAAAAAAAAAAACACAAGTAAAAGGAGAAATCAACTAAAAAAATAAAGAGTAAATTTATTAATGTATTCAGGAGATAGTTCTTTGAGAAAAATAAATTTTAAAATCTTTTGACATTTCAAAGTAAGAAATAAAAATTACAAATATACAACATCTGCAATGGGAACAAGGATATAAGATCAGTGTAAACGACATTTTAAAATCCATAAATCAGATTATCCTGACCTATGATAATAAATTTGAAGTTCTTAATGAAATTGATGATATGCTAGAGAAAGTATACACGTAAAATTTGATTAAAAAAAAAGAAGGAAAAAGAAACATAATAACTCACCTTAAGAATTAGTTCCTCCCAGAAAATCAGTTGCAGAGTATTTTATAGTTGTCTTCTGTCAATATTTTAAACAACAGTGTGTAATTGATTAGTCTGCCTAGAAAAGAATAGAAATCTTCTTAATTCGTTTTAAAAAGCAAGCATTATCGTGATACTAAAACTTGACGGAGTGCCACCTCCACAAAACAGAGCCAAACAAAGCAGAGCGGAGTACTGGCAGGACCATCTGAGTTATAAATATTGATGTAGCGATCCCAAACAAAAGATCAGTAAATCACATTCATAAGTATATTAAAAGAACTATGGTATCATGTTTACAAAGTACAGTTTATTCCAAGATTGCAACACAATAAATATAACAAGTAAAGAGCTTAAGCCTTAATAGAACTCATTGGAATTCATAAGAAAGCTTCTAAAAATCCCAATAGAAAAATGAGCAGGATATGAATGGACAATTCACATAAAACATAAAAAAGGGCTAATAAGCATATGAAAAAGTATTAACCCTGTTAGTTAACAAAGAAATGTAAATGAGCCATCACTTTTTGTAAATCAAATTAGCAAATCTTAAAAATAAATAATAGTAACACAAATGCCAATAAACGTATGAAAACATGCTCAACCTCATTAAGTCAGGAAAATGCAAATTAAAGCCACAATGAAATGCCATTTTACACCCACTAGCTTGGCAAAAATGGAAAACTGGCAATCCTCAGAGTCTGGGAGAATGTTCAGCAATTAGGAACTCTCTAGTTGTGATAGGGTTGGACAACTTGAGGTACAGAGTGACATTACCTAGAAATATCGAGGCTGTGCACACCACTGATGCACTTCTGCTCCTGAGTACACACCCTTGAACAGAGGGTGGCAAATATTTTCCCCTGGGCACCCCCTAAAAGAATTGAGAAGGACTATGCACTGTTTGCATAATTTTAAGTTGTCACAAACTTTTCATTGAAGATTTTAATTCAGACAACAAATATAATTCCCTGCATATTGACTTTAAATAAAATTAACCAGGTTTAAGCTATTTTGTAGTTTGAGTTTAATTACTTTATTTCTTAGACCTATTTTTTTAAATTCCATGTCTCTCTAAATAATTTTATCCAAATTTAGCATAATTTTAAGCTTCAAAGTATTTAACTGATTACCTTACCACCCATCTTTCGAGCTGATTTCCCAGGTGGCACTCGTAAAGAACCTGCCTGCCAATGCAGGAGATATAAGAGACACAGGTTTGATCCCCGGGTTGGGAAGATCCCCTAGAAAAGTGGAGTGGTTGCATGGCAACCCACTCCAGTATTCTCGCCTGGAGAATCCCATGGAGCCAGAACCCTGGCACGGGATTACAAAGAGTCGGACATGACCTAAGTGCCTGAGCACACACACCTTTAGAGAAAGAAGATGTACAGTCATTGAATTTTTCAAAGATTTTCATTATGATAATAAGGATCTAAGTATCAAAATGCTTTTATAGGTTGAATTATTATAGTTATTAGGCAAAAATAATTGATTCAGATAATATTGATAAATGACAACCCTGTTATATAATTGTTAGTTATGAAAACCAAAATCTTTTTGGAAATGTATATTTTACTGGAAAAGAATTTCGTCAATTGGTTTTGTGTGTCTAAGGATAAATAGCATTTATGGCTAGAATGAGACAGAATAAAGCATCAATTTTATTCCTATGTATTGTTTTTATAGATAAAATTGCTAAGAATCCCTGTTCTTATAAATAAACAGAGGAACGGAAGTAGGTACGTTAAACAGTGTCACTCAGCTCTTTGAATTCATTGCTATCTCTATGCCAAATATCACCTACTGATTTGTGATGGATGATTTTATCATTGGAAATTATTTAAAATAATCTAGCAGCTGAAAGCTTGATTTTGTGGACAACAAGGAATTGAAATGCATCTGAATTGCAAAATGATTTGTTATCCATTCATTAAAGTCATTCGCTTTCTCAACATCACCATAAAATTTTAAAATGTCCCTTTGTTTGTCATCCTGAAGTCTTTTATACTCCAATTTAATGCACCATAACAAGAAGCTGGATGAGTGAAAGGTATGCCTTACTTTTGTGAAGTGGAAAAGAGCTATTAAATAGGAGAGGTTAGGAAGAATTGGTTTAAGGAAAATATATGGACAGAAATAAAAAATTTGGAAACATTCCCAAAGGTCTGTCTACTCCCATGTGCCTTCAGAGAGCCTCATTTCACCCTGGGGCCGTGCACTCTCCAGATTGTGTCACTGCCCAGGAGAAACTCTCACCCAAGGAAAATACCAGGAGACAAAGAAGAATCTTCACAGCAGTGTTGCCCATAAATAGATCCAAACTAGGGACAACCCAAATATCCATTGACAAGAGTGAGGATAAACCATGATACATTCATATGATGAAATTCATATATAGCAATAAAGTACATTAGTTAAAAAAAAAGCAAGTTGCTGAAAAATGCATACAGTATCATATTTACAAAGTTTGAACATAAGGTAAATTAAATTGGAAATTATTTAGGTTATATACATATATAGGAAAGTTATGAAGAGAGTAACTAACAAATTCAATGTCATGTTGATTTCTTAGTCTCAGGGAGGATGTGGGATATGTTGGGGACAAACACATAGACAGATTACACTCTTAATTATATTTTCTTAACCTGGGTGGCAGGTTTTAACATGTCCATATGCTTTAAAACTTTCATATATTAGTTTCAAATCATATGCATATTTACACTCAAATAAAATAAGATTAAACTTATGATTATATATTTCTTTGTATGAAATAATATACAATTTTAAATGGAAGGAGTACGTGCAGCATTCCATGTTTAGATGGTTTTAGCGAAACCAGTACTTTTTTTTTCACTGCTTCTGGGAATAAAAATGGGTACTATGTTGCTGGAAAGTGATTTAGAACTATTTATAAAGACTTAAACTGCACGTAGTTGGGGATTCAATGATACTACTTCTAGTAATATGTCTTATAAATCATTAGACATGCTATCAAAGATTAATAGTAAAGGTTGTTTATCACAATACTATTTGTAATGGAGAAAAAAATGGAAATAACATAAGCAGGCAATCATAGGAGAAGGTTTAAATAGATTGTGGTAAAGCAATATGATAGATCATTCAGCCATTAAGTCATATTTTTAAATAATATTTAATTAGCAGCATAGCCAGAAAGCTTATGCTTTATTAAGGGAATAAAACTAGAAAACTGTGTGTACATCAGGATTCCAATTATTACCGTGCATGTGTGTGTGTGTGTGTGTGTGTGTGGTTAGTGTGTTTTTATATTATAAGACAATTGAAACGGCACTCTTCCTTATCTTTCTGACTCTGTTGCCTCTTCACCGACCTGAGCTGAGAAGGAATCCGCTCTCAACTGGATTCTCTCTTTGATCGTTTCTAGCGTGCTACCTCCCTGGCCATTGAGCCTGAGCTACTTGGAACCTGACTTACACATGAAGCCCATATGTAAGATGCCGCAGTGCAGGTGGTATATACCAGAGAGAGTCAGACCATTTGAAAGCAGATCCTCGCTGTCCAATTGTCCCAGTCATCACTAACAGGTAATGAGTCTTCTCTCTGCCTGGAAAGATTTCCCTTGCTTACTGACATCCAAATCCTCCATTTCTGGGTCTATTAGCTCCTCCTCTGATAACCTAGTCTTCTTCGTCTCATGACCCCCTCCCCACTCACTCAAAACACCCTCCCTGCTCTTATCAGCAGCCCTAAGGCCCCATACCACACAATTTATACTTACACTCCTTATACTAGTGGTCACAAATCACTTTCATTTTGTCAGTACTAACTATTCTTTTTTCATTTAAGCTTCTGGTCACCAAAGTACTTAGAATTAGGGTTGGGAACCCAGGTAATGCCCACTACTTAGGGGTGAATTAGTTAACTGATTGAAAAATAAGAAGTTAAGCCTAGTTTTCTAACGACTTTTGGTTTTAGATCTAAAAATCCAGATTCTTAGACCTCAGTTTTCACTTTCCCCTCAAACACGGCACCATCTTTTCAATCTGAGTATGGGTTAAAGATAGTTCTGATGCTGAGAAGGAAAAACAGAAAAGCAGGGGGAATGAGGTCCTTTGATGTGCTTGCTACACAGAGAACTAAAGAAAAATGCAAATGACTCCCTTCAACTAAGAGAAGCTTATCAATATTAAGAAGTACACGGAAAAGAAGAAAGAGGAAAGAAAAAAATATATAACACTTAACAAGAGGATAATTTAGCTTGTTGGCAAGCACTTAGGAGTCTGATTCATGAAAAATTACTCACACAATTGCATAGCAGGTTTTTCTGGGCTTTGTGTGTGACTCATGGTATTGATTTCATGCAAATAACCTCATTTTGTTGGGTGTTGGGTTGTAGAAAGATGGAGTGGAGAGGGAAGGGCAGTTGAGAGAAAATCAAAGAGGGTGGAGCAAGAGAAGCCTGTTGCTCTCCCAGCCTTGCTGCAATGACCAGAGCGGGATGCCACACACATTGACAATTAAAAGATGGAAGCCTCCTTCTTCTACCTCCTTCTTTCAAGGGTTCCTCTAGAGAGATGCTTGCCAAATAAAGCCTTTTATTCTCCTGTTTTGGTTGGAATGAAATTATTGGAAGGGAGAAGAAAGGAAGATTATGGTTGTACCTTAGGGAGAAAAATAGAGTTAATTTTTGTTGAAAAAACACAGCCCATGTCCACAGCCCCGGTAGAGTGTGATGGGAAGTTTTTGGCTGAGAAAAATCCACTAGCTTGCTTACCAGTTGGCTATTGGTGCATCCCTCAAAGTGGTGGTTTTCTTTTTCTTTTTTAATTAAAAAGTAATAAGAAGGAAAAAAAAGAGGGAAAAAAGTAATAAGAAGAATTAGGTTGTTAATAGAAGCATCTGGGAGAGTTCAGGTTGGGGTAATGAGGTGACAGTAACAAAAACATTGAATATTTATTGGGTGTTCCCTATTTGCCACATACTGTTTTACAAGTATTTTTCATATTTTTATTTCTTTAATCTTCATACCAATCATATGAGGTAGGGAGTTTGCTGATGAGGAAATAATATTCCAGCCTTATGAAGCATGGAGGTCCAGAGTTCACTTCTGCTCGTGTGTGTCTCTTGGGTCCAGAACAGGCCCGTGGTTCTAATTCTCACCGTGTGTGTTCAGTCACTTTAGCCGTGTTCGATTCTTTGTGATCTTATGCACTGTAATCTGCCAGGCTCCTCCGTCCATGGGATTCTCCAGGCAAGAATACTGGAGTGGGTTGCCATGCCCTTCTCCAAGGGATCTTCCTGACCCGGGGATCAAACCTGCGTCTCTTATATCTCCTGCATTGGCAGGCGTACTCTTTGCTGTGAGCGCCGCATGGGAAATCCAATTATAGGTGAGATGGCAGAAAATAGACAGAAGGGGAAAGACTCTTGAGAGATGGACATGAGGAAGAAGTGAGGATGGTTAAGAATGAAAGCCCCCTGAAGAACCCAAGCCAGAGTCAGAAAAGAAGCATTGCATCCAGAAATGATGGCCCAGGAGGCTCCAATCCTGCCAGTTAGGTGAGCATCCATTGTAACAGAGCCCGACACAGCAGTGGGTGAAGCCCAGCAGTGAGCAGGTGGCACCCCGGGAGAATAGTATGGCCCCAGCCCTGAGAAGCAGACGTGAGTGCTGCCTCATTACTCATTAGTCTGTTCACTTACACTGAACGGTGTCAACAGAAGTCAATCTGTGGAATCACACGCGTCAGCTCTGAACCTGATTCCAAGTCAAGTTAGCTCAGGGGGAACAAAAACAAAGAACATCTTTCTCAAGTCTGCTGGTTGTCCATGCAGGCAGGGTGGGACTCTGCTTGTCTGAGTGGGGATTATTGCTCAGAACAGAGAAACAATTCTGTTTCTCTTTACTTGAGAACCACTGCCACATGGCTACAGGCTCTCCTGTTTCATTTGGGGATAAGCTGACAAAATCATGGATAAGCTCTTCTTTCTAATATGAGAAGTCACCATTCTGCTTCCTGGTGTCATTAAGGAGACCCATGAGAAATCATGGGGTTAGTTTTCACTAAGAGAGCAAAGACTACCAACAATTGGAGACAAGAAAACGAAATGTGTTTACCGGGCCACTTTGGTGACCCAATCAGGAACCCAGTTGTTTTGCCACCTGCCAAGCTCTCTTAAATTAGTATAATATAGAAATCGACAGGGAGAAGACTTAGAGAACTCCGTGAGAAGAATCAATGAATTTGTTCATTCTGTTAAGGAGAAAAAGAAAAAGGCATAGAAAAGAAAGGAGCATTTATTTCTCTCTTTCAAAATCAATTCCTCAACTTCACAGGCAAAAGAATTACATTGCACTATTTTTTTGTGCAGAAAGCTGGAAAGTGTCCCAGCAGGGAAAGGTCAAGTTTTATGTAAGGAAATTTGAACTGATAATCAGCCTTTCGCCTCAGTGATGTCTGTTGTATTAAAAACTTAATAAATATTAATTATATTGTAAGGCTATCCCTCCCCCCGCTTTTTTTTTTTTTTACAGATCTAACTCACCTGAGCCTTTTTTAAATCTGCAAAGAAAGGATTTTTTTTTTAAGTAAGAAATCCTGTAGTATAACTTGATTTAATTTATTTCATGTTTTCTTTCTAATTCTGAGGTTACAATGAAATTTGACCACATTTTAGTATCTAGCTGAATTGGTTTCTTTATGCTGTGGAAAATGAATGAAGGCAAATTTGATAGGGAAGCAGAACCCTTAAGGAAAATAGAATTCTACTCAGAGCCAAGATCTTCTTTCATTTAATGAGACTAGGTAAAATTACTTAGTAACCAGTGGTTAATCTTCAGTTTGGAGGAGGAAATGGCAACCCACTCCAGTATTCTTGCCTGGAGAATCCCATGGACAGAGGAACCTGGCAGGCTGCAGTTCATGGGGTCACAAGAATCGGACATGACTTAGCGACTAAACCACCAGTCCTCAGTTGTCCACCCTTGGATCCAATTCCCCCTTTCCAAGGTACTCGGCCTTATCATACAGTGATAAGGGGAGAATTATTGCCTATCGTGATGATTTGTTGCTTTTACCTGTCTAACATCTTTGTTCTTCTCCTTTCTTCTGACAACAAAACCATGATTGGCTTGAGGAAAACCCTTTCCTTACTCCCTGCCAGTTGAGTGGTGGCATCAGGAGTAGCAAATGGCCCAGACTTGTCCAGGCTGAGCATCAAGTGTCCTCACCTTATCAGTGGACTCAGGGATGGATGCTCAAACTAGCCCTGGCTAATCAACACAGTTCCCAGTTTGTAGTCCATGATGAATAGTTTACAGATGGGTGCACAACTAGGTTAGTTCAATAAAAATTAATTCCAGGCTGATCATTTCACAGAGAAATTTTCTTTCTGATAGCATGGGAGCTGGCAAGTCAGAAGCCTGGAGTTGGTGGGGATCACTCACAGAGAGGTCCTGCCTGAGAGTAAGACCAACACAAAGGAGAACGGAGTCATGGGTGAAAGTTGGTAGCCTAGCTCTGTTGAGCCCCTAATCCAACTCTGTCACGGACCATCTTTACCTCTGGACCTGTCTTATATGTTAGACAATAAATTCCCCATCTATTAATACTTAAGTCAGTTTGAGTTGAATCTTTGTCACTTGAATATTAATGCAACACGCTCTTCCAAAATATGACCAGTCCATTCAATAATCATTTGTTGTTGTTGTTTTTTAAGTTTTTAAACTGGAATATAATTAACAATGCAGTGTTAGTTTCTGGTGTACAGAAAGGCGATTTAGTTATATATATATATATATATATATATATATACACATATGTGTGTGTGTGTGTGTGTGTGTGCCAAGAGAACATTTCATGCAAGGATGGACACAATAAAGGACAAAAATTGTATGGACCTAACAGAAGCAGAAAATATTAAGAAGAGGTGGCAAGAATACACAGAAGAACTATACAAAAAGGATCTTCATGACCCAGATAATCACGATGGTGTGATCACTTACCTAGAACCAGATATCCTGAAATACAAAGGCAAGTGGGCCTCAGAAAGCATCACTATGAACAAAGTTAGTGGAGGTGATGGAATTCCAGTTGAGTTATTTCAAATCCTAAAAGATGATGCTGTTAAGGTGCCGCACTCAATATGCCAGCAAATTTGGGAAACTCAGCAGTGGCCACAGGACTGGAAAAGGTCAGCTTTCACTCCAATCCCAAAGAAAGGCAATGTTAAAGAATGCTCAAACTACTGCACAACTGTACTCATCTCACATGCTAGCAAAGTAATGCTCAAAATTCTTCAAGCAAGGTTTCGACAGTATGTGAAATTTGAATTTCCAGATGCTCAAGCTGGATTTAGAAAAGGCAGAGAAAACAGAGATCAAAGTGCCAACATCCATTGGATCATCAAAAAAGCAAGAGAGTTCCAGAAAAACATCTACTTCTGCTTCATTGTTACACCAAAGCCTTTGACTATGTGGATCACAACCAACTGTGGAAAATTCTTCAAGATATGGGAATACCAAGCCAACTGGCCTGCCTCCTGAGAAATCTGCATACAGGTCAGCAAGTAACAGTTAGAACTGGACATGGAACAGCAGACTGGTTACAAATAGGAAAAGGAGTATGTCAAGGCTGTATATTGTCATTCTGCTTATTTAATTTATATGCAGAGTACATCATACAAAATGCTGGGCTGGAGGAAGCACAAGCTGGAATCAAGATTGCCAGGAGAAATATCAATAACCTCAGATATGCAGATGACACCACCCTTATGGCAGAAAGTGAAGAACTAAAGAGCCTCTTGATGAAAGTGAAAGAGGAGAGTGAAAAAGTTGTTTTAAAGCTCAACATTCAGAAAGCTAAGATCATGGCATCTGGTCCCATCACTTCATGGGAAATAGATGGGGAAAAAGTAGAAACAGTGTCAGACTTTATTTTTTTGGAGCTCCAAAATCACTGCAGATGGTGACCACAGCCATGAAATTAAAAGATGCTTGCTCCTTGGAAGAAAAGTTATGACCAACCTAGACAGCATATTAAAAAGCAGAGACATTACTTTGCCAGCAAGTGTCCTCTAGTCAAAGCTATGGTTTTTCCAGTAGTCATGTATGGATGTGAGAGTTGGACCATAAAGAAAGCTGAGTGCCAAAGAATTGATGCTTTTGAACTGTGGTGTTGGAGAAGACTCTTGACAGTCCCTTGGACTGCAAGGAGATCCAACCAGTCCATCCTAAAAGAAATCAGTCCTGAATATTCATTGGAAGGACTGGTGCTGAAGGTGAAACTCCAATACTTTAGCTGCTGGATGTAAAGAACTGACTCATTTGAAAAGACCCTGAAGCTGGGAAAGATTGAGGGCAGGAGGAGAAGGGGACAACAGAGGATGAGATGGTTGGATGGCAACACCGATTCAATGGACATGAGTTTGAGTAAACACCGGGTGATGGACAGGGAGGCCTGGTGTGCTGCGGTTCATGGGGTTGCAAAAAGTCAGAAAGGACTGAGCAACTGAACTGTACTGATTATATATATGTGTGTGTGTACATATATTTACTTTTCAGATTTGTTTCCATTCTTATTAGGTTATTACAGGATATTGAGTATAGCTCCATGTTTTGTACAGTACGTTCTTGCTGTGTATCTATTTTATATATATAGTGTTGTGTGTAAGTTAATCTCATACTCCTAGTTTTTCCCCTTTCCCAGGTGGTGCTAGTAGTAACGATCTTGTCCAGCCGATGCCGGAGAGGTAAGAGATGCAGGTTTGATCCCTGTGTTAGGAAGATCTTCTGGAGGACTGCACAACAACCCACTCCAGTATTTTTGCCTGGATAATACCGCGGATGGAGGAGCCTGGCTGACTACAGTCCATAGCGTCACAAAGAGCCAGACACAATGGCAGCAACTTTGCATGCACCCACTTTCCCCTTTGGTAACTATAAGTTTGTTTACTATGACTGTGAGTCTATTTCTGTTTTGTAAATAAGTTCATTTGTATCATTTATCTTTTGGATTTCATGCATAAATAATATCATATGACATTTGTCTTTGACTTATTTCTCCTAATATGATGATTTCTGTGCCCATCCTTGTTGCTGCAAATGGCATTGTTTCATTTTTTATAGCTGAGTAAGATTCCATTGTCTGTCATAGCCACTATGGAGAACAGTCTGGAGGTTCTTTAAAGGACTAACAACAGAGTTATCACATGATCCACAAATTCCACTGCTGGACACATATCTGGATAAAATTCTAATTCAAAAGCATACATGTCCTTCAATGCTCAAAGCAGTTCTGTTTACAACTGCCAAGACATGGAAGCAACCTGTGTCCACTGGCAGATGAATGGATAAGGAAGATGTGGTATATAATTATTCATGTTTATGTCTCTTATTTTCAAGGTATTATACTCGACCCTGGGGATGTTACAAGGTCTGATTTAGTAAGTTGCTAAATATGCATTTAAGGAAATAAGAGATGAGGAAACTGGGAAAAAATAACATAATGCATAAATGGGTGAGTATGTGTCCCAATAAACATGTTAGGGGAATGCTAACTCATTGCACTGAAGGAAAGACATGCTCTGGGAAAGCTTCATCCGGGTAGAAAGGGTTGAATTAATCCCATTAGGAAATGAGGAATTTGGATGGTTGAGTAAGAGAAGCTTGTTCTAAGGAGATCGCTAGTGGATACCTGAGAAGTGAAAAGGTATGGTGAGCGGCGAATGCATTCTAAGGAAACAAAGATCACTGGCAAGATAAAGGATGAAGCCAGGTCTAGGAAAGAGAGAGCTCTGAGTTTGTACGTGACCCAATTCGTGATGAGGATGTGAAGCAAGGATTCGGATGCTGAAATGACACTGCGGAAAATTTTGTCAGTAATATAGTGTTTGGAGTGGAAGATAGGAGACACTGGGGCAGAGGAAAAAACAAAGCCTCTGTTACACAAATCTAGGTAGGTATTGATTAGGACAATTGACTGGGATTGGTGAGCAAGAGGAAGGATCATTGGTGAGCAAAGTCAATCCTCAGGGACTGGTGAGAATTTTGGAAGAGATGAGTAAAATGGTGATGTCGTGGTTTTAATAAATTTAGAATGTGATACATACAGGATGAAAACAGGTTGAAAGGAAAACATATTAGTCTTGATTTTAGACAGTACTTTGGGGGAAAATTTCAGTTAAAAAAATCCTGTGTGTCGATCAAAAGGTGAACATAAACCACAGATGAAGGTCAAGCTTAAGGTCAGAATGCAGATCTCAGAACCGTTGTCATGCTGTGTTTGGCCAAAGTCCTCAAGGACAAAGATTCTCCAAGGAAAGGATGACAGGTAGAAAGGAAGCCTGGAGAAGGCAATGGCACCCCACTCCAGTACTCTTGCCTGGAAAATCCCATGGACGGAGGAGCCTGGTGGGCTGCAGTCCATGGGGTCACTGAGGGTTGGACACGACTGAGTGACTTCACTTTCACTTTTCACTTTCATGCATTGGAGAAGGAAATGGCAACCCACTCCAGTGTTCTTGCCTGGAGAATCCTAGGGACGGGGGAGCCTGGTGGGCTGCCGTCTATCGGGTCGCACAGAGTCGGACACGACTGAAGCGACTCAGCAGCAGCAGCAGCAGCAGCAGAAAGGAAGCCAGGGTAAGCCTGAATTTCAGGGATACACACAGGCAGCAGCAAGAAGAAAGAGCAAATGGTGCCCAGCTTTGAGTTCCAGAGACGGAAGATCAGGAATTGCAGTGTTTCTGAAAGTTGCAGTGAAGGTTTTGTCAAGATGGAAAAGACCAAGGTGTGATTACATACCAAAGAGATTATATGTGTGAGAGACAGTGAGCAAGTAAAACCTGTGAGTTGGGATTAACTTACTGTGAAAAATGCCTTTCACTGGGAAAAGGGCCACGCATGCACCTAATCAAGAATTTACATGGGCAGGAAAAAATAAAAAAAAAACTTAAATCTGTTTGATTGTACAAAACACTTAAAATACATTTTCCCCCAGTGAACTTATGTATATGTATACACACACTTATAATTTTGTAGTTTGTTGACATGTATAGACACACAGACACAAATGCTTTAGGAGGGTGTCTGGATAGTCTGTGTGGTGAGTGGAGGGAAAGCGATGCTATAAAAACAATCCGGACAGAATTACTCCGCGTAAATGACAGCATGTGCGGCTTGTTACCACCGACGGCACAATGTATGTTGCAAACCAAATCAAATTTTTGTTTCAGTTTTTATTTTATTTTTTTTTTTGAATCTCTGATCTAACAAGAAACACACTGGGAAACTTGCAATCACTCTTCAAACACACCCCCAAGACATTCACTGAGACTTCTAAGGAGAAGCAGAGTGTGTCTGAGCTTAGACCCTCAAAGTCAGCACTGTGGTTTCTGAGGAGACAGATCTAAAGCCTAAAAGTTGATCCTATACATTAGTGGAGAGATGATTTCACAGAATTTTAGAAGGATAAAAACATCTAGACACATATCCACATCCCCAGCCTACTCCTACCCACATGAAGACAGTCAACTTTAATAAGAACCAGATTGATTTGACTTTAAAAATATATCTGTGCTTTTAAAATAATCCATGCTGGCTTCAGTTCAACCCTTCAAATAGTAACTAAAATCAGCCCATCTTCTATAGGCGTCTGTTTTGTGTCCCTGAAATAGAGTCCTTCAGTCTCCACAATAGAAGGGTCTGAGAAGCTAAAGCTAGGAGATGCAGATTCCCCACACCTTGGGAAAAATTATTCTGTTAGAAAGTGGAGGAGTTCCCTGTCTCCTGCAGTGTGGCCTGTCCCAGCAGCCCTATCTTAAGGAGGCCAGTTAAAGGGAGACATCGCTGACCATTGATTTAGCTGATTCTCTGGGCCACGACCGGAGGAGATATGACTCTGAGACCCTGGGATGGGCTAAGAGGACTTTTGGATTCCAGCCCACAGTTTAAAAGAAAGAATCTTAATGCTTTTGGGGGCCCTCTTTCTGCCAAGTCCCAGCTAAACACACAAAAAAAGACTCAAAGAAATAAACCAGAAGAAGCAAAAGAGACAGGCAAGGGAGACAATTGAGAAAAAGGTGAAAAGGAAGAAGGGGAGAAAGCTGAGGGGTGGAAAGAAGGCAAGTAAAAAGGGATGGAGGGGAGGAAAGAAGCCAAGAAAAGGCATGGGTTTTCACAAGGAAAACAGAGACAGCCTGAAACACAGGGTGATGGAGAAGGCGAGGGAGAGGTTGTCTGGAGCAGCTTATCTGAACAAAGTCAGACTTCTCACAGGCAGCCGCGGGGGTGGCCCAATGTGTCATTCACGTCTCAAGCTCCCAGGATCAGTGGGAAAGTCAGTCATCTGACCATCCATGTCACATCAGAATCATTAGGAACTCAACACCAGAGACCAGCCTGCTGAACTCCTCGCTGTCTTCACCAGAGGTAAGCAATGCTGACCACACAGGCTCCACACACTGCACTCCGGGGGCTGTGTGCTTGTGAGTCATTTCTCTTGTGCTCCACAAAAGTCCTGAGACTAATCAAATTCTTAAGAGACGACTCTCATCCAGACATTCCTGGGCTGAAAGGCAGTAACCGCGATGACTTTGCATGGTACAGAAAGTCAAGCCCAGAACCTACATCAGGACATCACCGCGTCCCTTCCTCTGTCCCCAGGGACCTCTGGATTGCTCAGTCCAGTAGGGAATTTCCAGGTCCTCTCTCTTGTATCTGATGCCACCAGCCGCTCTCTCCTCTGTGGAACTGCTTCCTTTGACTTTGGGAAACCATGTACTGCTGATCATCTACATTATAAAGTGACCAACCATCCTGGTTTTCCAAGAGCTGAGGGGTTTCTGGTACTGGGGACATTTAGTACTAAGGTGAGAAAGTGCCAGACAAGCTGGTACACATTGGTCACCCTATCATGCCTACTAATCTTCTCTGTGCAGCTGCCAAAACGGGCTCCTCTTTACCGCCGATCCTTGGGAAGCAGACTTCTAGTCTCATCTCCCGAGTCCACACATTTCCTGTGTACCTGACTCACTGGGTACTTAACTCTTGCTCTGTATTGACAAGGGCAGAAGCACCTCTAATTCAAGAGGTCCCTCCCAGCATCAGATCTGCCTGTGATATGTTCACGTATTCTGTTCTCCCAGTGACTTTCTCAATTATTCTCTTTACCTTTATGGGTTTTACTCAAGTTTCATCTCCCCCAATAGTTTTGCCTGATTTCCTGACCCATTTCTGGTTTATCCACCTTCCTTTAATAGAGATTACACTATATACCCTCAGTTCAGTTCAGTTCAGTCGCTCAGTCATGTCCCACTCTTTGTGACCCCATGAATCGCAGCACCCCAGGCCTCCCTGTCCATCACCAACTCCTGGAATTCACTCAAACTCATGTCCATCGAGTCGGTGATGCCATCCAGCCATCTCATCCTCAGTTGTCCCCTTCTCCTCCTGCCCCCAATCCCTCCCAGCATCAGAGTCTTTTCCAATGAGTCAACACTTCACATGAGGTGGCCAAAGTACTGGAGTTTCAGCTTTAGTATCAGTCCTTCCAATGAATACAGAGGACTGATTTCCTTTAGAATGGACTGGTTGGATCTCCTTACAGTCGAAGGGACTCGTAAGAGTCTTCTCCAACACCACAGTTCAAAAGCATCAATTCTTCGGTGCTCAGCTTTCTTTATAGTCCAACTCTCACATCCATACATGACTACTGGAAAAACCATAGCCTTGACTAGATAGACCTTTGTTGGCAAAGTAATGTCTCTGCTTTTTAATATGCTGTCTAGGTTGGTCATAACTTTCCTTCCAAGGAGTAAGCATCTTTTAATTTCATGGTTGGAATCACCATCTAGAGTGATTTTGGAGCCCCCTAAAATAAAGTCTGACACTGTTTCCCCTGTTTCCTATCTATTTCCCATGAAGTGATGGGACCACATGCCATGATCTTAGTTTTCTGAATGTTGAGCTTTAAGCCAACTTTTTCACTCTCCTCTTTCACATTCATCAAGAGGCTTTTTAGTTCCTCTTCACTTTCTGCTATGAGGGTGGTGTCATCCGCATATCTGAGGTTATTGATATTTATTACAGCAATCTTGATTCCATCTGTGCTTCTTCCAGCCCAGATTCTCATGATGTACTCTGCATATAAGTTAAATAAACAGGGTGACAATATACAGCCTTGACGTACTCCTTTTCCTATTTGGAACCAGTCTGTTGTTCCATGTCCAGTTCTAACTGTTGCTTCCTGACCTGCATACAGGTCTCTCAAGAGGCAGGTCAGGTGGTCTGGTATTCCCATCTCTTTCAGAATTTTCCACCGTTTACTGTGATCCACATAGTCAAAGGCTTTGGCATAGTCAATAAAACAGAAATAGATGTTTTTTTTCTGGAACTCTCTTGCTTCTTCTGTGATCCAGTGGATGTTGGCAATTTGATCTCTGGTTCCTCTGCCTTTTCTAAAACCAGCTTGAACATCTGGAAGTTCACGTACTGCTGAAGCCTGGCTTGGACAATTTTGAGCATTACTTTACTAGCATGCGAGATGAGTGCAACTGTGCGGTAGTTTGAGCATTCTTTGGCATTGCCTTTCTTTGGGATTGGAATGAAAACTGACCGTTTCCAGTCCTGTGGCCACTCCCAGCACTTTCACAGCATCATCTTTCAGGATTTGAAATAGCTCAACTGGAATGCCATCACCTCCACTAGCTTTGTTCGTTGTGATGCTTTCTAAGGCCCACTTGACTTCACATTCCAGGATGTCTGGCTCTAGGTGAGTGATCACACCATCGTGATTATCTTGGTTGTGAAGATCTCTTTGGTACAGTTCTTCTGTGTATTCTTGCCACCTCTTCTTAATATCTTCTGCTTCTGTTAGGTCCATACCATTTCTGTCCTTTACTGAGCCCATCTTTGCCTGAAATATTCCCTTGGTATCTCTAATTTTCTTGAAGAGATCTCTAGTCTTTCTCATTCTGTTCTTTTCCTCTATTTCTTTGCATTGATCGCTGAGGAAAGCTTTCTTATCTTTCCTTGCTATTCGTTGGAACTCTGCATTCAGATGCTTAAATCTTTCCTTTTCTTCTTTGCTTTTCACAGATATTTGTAAGGGCTCCCCAGACAGTCATTTTGCTTTTTTGCATTTCTTTTCCATGGGGAAGGTCTTGATCCCTGTCTCCTGTACAATGTCACGAACCTCCGTCCATAGTTCAGCAGGTACTCTAGCTATCAGATCTAGTCCCTTAAATCTATTTCTCACTTCCACTGTAAAATCATAAGGGATTTGATTTAGGTCATACCTGAATGGTCTAGTGGTTTCCCCTATTTTCTTCAATTTAAGTCTGAATTTGGCAATAAGGAGCTCATGATCTGAGCCACAGTCAGCTCCTGGTCTTGTTTTTGCTGACTGTATTGAGCTTCTCCATCTTTGGCTGCAAAGAATATAATCAATCTGATTTCATTGTTGACCATCTGGTGATGTCCATGTGTAGAGTCTTCTCTTGTGTTGCTGGAAGATGGTGTTTGCTATGACCAGTGTGTTCTCTTGGCAAAACTCTATTAGCCTTTGCCTTGCTTCATTCTGTATTCCAAGGCCAAATTTGCCAGTTACTCCAGGTGTTTCTTGACTTCCTACTTTTCATTCCAGTCCCCTATAATGAAAAGGACATCTTTTTTGGGTGTTAGTTCTAAAAGGTCTTGTAGGTCTTCATAGAACCATTCAAATTGAGCTTCTTCAGGGTTACTGGTTGGGGCATAGGCTTGGATTACTGTGATATTGAATGGTTTGCCTTGGAAATGAAAAGAGATCATTCTGTCGTTTTTGAGATTGCATCCAAGTACTGCATTTCGGACTCTTTTGTTGACCATGATGGCTACTCCATTTCTCTAAGGGATTCCTGTCCACAGCAGTACATATAATAGTCATCTGAGTTAGACTCACCCATTCCAGTCCATTTTAGTTCACTGATTCCCACAATGTCCGCTGTATACCCTATCACTTAATTAATCTTCGTCCTAACATGGTATCTAATTTTGTACATCAATAAGCCTCTGAAATTATGCTGTCAGAGACAAATAGATCCGGGTCTTAAGCTCCAGGTCTACCAATAATTTCCTAATGCTTTTTGAATGCTTGTTCTGGGGAGCCAGTATTTCAACTGCTTTACATCATCTCATTTATACTTTGTCACTCTTACTGGAAATAGTGACAGATTTTATTTTCTTGGGCTCCAAAATTACTCTGGACAATGACTGCAGCCATGAACTTAAAAGATGCTTACTGCTTGGAAGAAAAGCTATGACAAACCTAGATAGAGTATTAAAAAGCAGAGATATCACTTTGCCGATAAAGGTCCAGCTAGTCAAAGCTATGGTTTTTCCAGTAGTCATGTACCGATGTGAGAGCTGGACCATAAAGAAGGCTGAGCACTGAAAAACTGATACTTTCAAAATATGGTGCTGGAGAAGACTCCTGAGAGTCCCTTGGACAACAAGGAGACCAAACCAGTCAATTGTAGAGGAAATCAACCCTGAATATTCATTGGAAGGACTGTTGCTGAAGCTGAAGCTCCAACAAGTTGACTACCTGATGCAAAGGGCCAACTCACTGGAAAAGACCCTGATGCTAGGAAAGATTAAGGGCAGGAGGAGAAGAGGGTGACAGAGGATGAGATGGTTGGATGGCATCACTGACTCAGTGAACATGAGTTTGAACAAATTCCGGGAGATTGTGAAGGATAAGGAAGCCTGGTGTGCTGCAGTCCATGGGGTCACAAAGAGTCAGACATGACTTAGCAACAGCAACATTTATATTTTAAAATTTCAAGAGGAATCCTTTTATGGATGGAAAAAAAATGTAACTCAGAGATGCTAATGAAGATGACTGTGGAAACACAGTAGGTAGGGTTACGCTTTAGCTGACTGAACCCAGAACTAGATTCTTAGCTATAAACTGTTGGGTTTTAATACATTCAAGATTAAATGTACTATGACTATTTCCAAGAAAATCTCTTATTACTCTAAAGATTATACTACTGGTGACCTAATCTTTCCATAAATTCTCCTCTAATTCTCTGCTAATCTGCCCAGAAATTCTGAACAGAAACTCCTTTGGCCCTCAGAGCCTACAGACCCATTAGCGCTTGATGCTAATGTACCCTATGGCACTCCCGCCCTGTACCACGCCCCCATGTTCCCGCTTGGTATAACCACTGTAAATGCCCCCCTCTCCCCACCCCCAGTAAATATTTTCTCTTTCAAAAGCAGCTGGAAGGAGAGAGGTACTCTAGCAGCAGGCTCGGTCAATCCTGTTTAAATATTGATCACAAACATCGTTAAAATAAAAGTCTATCGACTCAGCTGGTGACTTTGCAGCTTCAACACTTTGCAGAAGGCAATTTTCCATGTGCGGTGACTCCAGGCAACTTGCTTGAGTTATGATGTTAATAAGCGAGACACCTCCTTTGGGGGAGCTCTGGTATCCCGAGGCAGCTGCAGAGAGGAACCAGTCCTTTGCTTCGCGATGATTCCAAAGTCCTTCCTCCAGCCTTGTTAGCCCTATGGGCCTGCGTTCCTGATTCTAGCATCTTACCTTTGGAAGCCAAGCCGAGCTGGCATGCTTCCAGGAGTTGGGAGTGTGTGCCTTCGGTGGCCTTGAAAATGTTTAAGGGTAAAGTGATGGGAAGGGGGATGGTACAGCTTCTGGCAAAGGGGTTAAGTTCATTCTTCTGCAGCAGTTTTTGAAGTTTAGCATCTGTCAGAATCATGAAGGACCGAAGGGTCCCCTCCCCACCCCCAGGGCTTCTGATTCAGTCAGTCTGGGACCTGGTTCAGGAGTTTGCATTTCTATCAGGTTTCCAGGTGACCAGAGCTGCTGGATCAGGGGCCGCACTTTGAGAACATTACCATTACCCATACCCATACTTCCCTAGTAGCTCAGTTGGTAAAGAATCTGCCTGCAGTGCAGGAGACCTGGGTTCAATTCCTGGGTCGGGAAGTACCCTGGGGAAGGAAATGACAACCCACTCCAGTACTCTTGCCTAGAGAATCTCAGGGACAGACGAGCCTGGTGGACTACAGTCCACGGAGTCCCAAAGAGTCGGACACTACTGAGCTACTAAATTTCTTTCTTTCCATCTGTACTAAGAGAGCAGCTTGTACTGAAATCGGTTTGTCCTCCATGTGCCCTCAGGTGCTGCCTCCTCACATTGCAGCTTAGCCCTTATCTAGCCCAGCGGTTTTCAAACTCAATGGCACCCCACTCCAGTACTCTTGCCTGGAAAATCCCATGGATGAGCCTGGTGGGCTGCAGTCAATGGGGTTGCTAAGAGTTGGACACAACTGAGTGACTTCACTTTCACTTTTCACTTTCATGCATTGGAGAAGGGAATGGCAACCCACTCCAGTGTTCTTGCCTGGAGAATCCCAGGGACTGGGGAGACTGGTGGGCTGCCTTCTATGGGGCCGCACAGAGTCGGACACGACTGGAGTGACTTAGCAGCAGCAGCAGCAGCAATGAAACTCCTTAGAGATATTCACAAAATCCCAGTGGAGGTCCACGATTAAGGGTGATAAAGGAGGCTGAAGTGAGAGCAGAAGGCCACGGGCTCCCCGGCAGAGCCTGTGGCTCCGAGGATTTGCTCCAAACACCCTTCTTTTACAAATGAGACAACAGACAGCCCAGATGAAGACATGACTCACCCGTGGAAAGCCAGGATTAGAACCCAAATTTCCCATTTTCCCAGAAGAGCTACTATATCTAAGTTAGTGGATAATTGATCACTCCTAGTTGAAAGGTGATGGTGGATGAACATATCTTGCGGGAAAATTCATCCAGCCATCACTCTTGTGAGCGAATCTGTGTCTTCCACACCTGGGTGGAAGAAAGGGCGTTCAAGACCTGAGTTCCTGAAAGCGCTTCTGAGTGGTCTGAATGAGTAATTCAGTCTGCTTCAAGAGCATGTTCAGAAGGCCTACGTTTCTGCCTCTCTATATAAACAGAGATAATGGCAAAAGGGGGTACCAGGATGGAAGAAAAAGAGGCGTTAGTAAGAAGGAGGTGTAGCCTGGGGAGTGTGTTGCTCAAGGATCAGAGAGGCGTAATTCACAGAAATTTGACAATGGGAAGATTCTAACAAAAAGAAAATTATGAGTTGGTCAGCTTTCCAAAATTTCTGTGTGGACATGTAAGTCACTGTGCTGATTGGCTGGGCATGGCAATTAAGGATAAGTACAGAACCGGAGCAATTCACCAGAAGCCAGCCAAGAGGTGAGATTTGTTCCTCTGTCTCCTTTTCTCTCTGGTCTGGCCCCCCTTCCTGCTATCACTCAGAGCCATGGCAGACGCAGGGACTCTGAGTCAGCACATCCAGCGTTGCCTCTGGGTTCCCCAAAGAAAAACTAAATAGAGTCTCATACGTGCGACTGTTTTCCCTCTAAAATGGAACATGAAGAAAATAGGAGGGTCCCCGTTAACTAACTTAGCATAAAACAGTTACAAAGATGCTATTTTCATTCCTCTGCTGCCAAATGGCCCTGAGCTGGTGACTCAGGCAGCAGACAAAAGCAAGGGGAGCTCCAGCTCCATTTTCTCTGGGAAGCAGACGTGGCTGTTTATGAAGCTCTCAACCCCATACGCAGAGAGGACTGGGCTGTGCAAGTGGATTTCATTGTCTGGTTTGGATCGGCGTCTACAGAGAAAAACAACTATAAAGTACATGTCCTTTCCTCCCACATTCAGCAAAACCTATCCATTTTGTTCCCTTCCAACTCTCAGTTCTCCAGCCAACTCTTTCTCCGCTGATAATTTTTCAGGAGTCCTGCGGGGTACGGATGAAGCACTCTGTGGCTCCTTCTACCCCAGCATTTATAGGACCAAGCACTTCATCTCACTTTACTCTGAAGATAAACAGGGAGCCTTGAGATCTCAGGCAGGCTGATTGGAATAACCAATCCCAAATGCTCTTGCAGAGTTCAGGAAGCCTTATTTGAAACAGCTGATGTCCTGAACTCAGCCAGCTTTGACTGGAAATTTCACTCCATTTGAACGCAAAGTTTATATGGTTGCTGTTTTACCCACAGTGAGTGAAGAAATAATAATTAAAAGATTGCTCCTCTGTTAGGAAGACACAAAATTCTGGAAAGGATCCTGAGAAAGAATTTAATCTGAACAGGGGAGGTCTAAGCTGTGTTGCTTTTCAAATATTCAAAGTATATTCTTACCTCAGGGCCTTTGCACTTACTTTCATTATGGGATTGAAATCCAAATATACCCAGAAATCCATATATATATATATATATCCTTTCCTTCGTTAAAATGTCTCTTCGAATGGCAGTGCCTCCGAAATCCCCTCCCTAACCATCCTTTCTAAAATGGCGCCTCTATAATGTCGGCATTATTTTCCTGTTTTATTTTCCTCACAGCACCTCCAGTCCTATTTTCATGTTTTTAACTTCTTCCTGGACTGTCTCTCAGGGGTACGTAAGTTCCAGGAAGATGAATGGTGCTTCCCGCCTTCCACGCTGTCTCCTGAGGGCCCTTCTGCACGTGGCGGGTGCTCAGTGAGGATTTGTTTGTTAAGTGAATGAATTCTAGAGCTGTCTCTGCCAAGTGCAGTATGTTGCCTCCGGGGGTGGAGAAATGCGACTCTTTAGTAAACTGTAAACCGCCACATAGGCGTATAATGTTTTTAATGTATCAGTCTTTATTTTAAGCCCTCTCTATTGAAAGGTATTTTCCTCTCACTTAATGTCTTCCATGGCAAATTAAATAATTGAGGGAAATCAAGAGTGGCTTTTAGCTACCATTTGCAAAGAAAACAAAACTGCGTTCTGATTTTGTTACAAGAGTTGGCATATTTGGTAGCACGAACCTCAGTCTAGAGGGCGAGAGAAAAGAGTCCTGTTTGCCTGTCTTAGAATTACCAGTCGTGGAAACAGCCTAGTCCC
Organism: Capra hircus; assembly: GCF_001704415.2. NCBI lineage: Eukaryota > Metazoa > Chordata > Mammalia > Artiodactyla > Bovidae > Capra > Capra hircus. The sequence continues at coordinate 73,383,039 of NC_030823.1, read as the reverse complement.
ATTGTGTCTAATTGCCATTGAGATCCAGTGTGTCCCGTTTTCCATTGCGCTCTAATTCCATTTATGTATTGACAAGGAATCCTATTTTCTCAGAATTTTCTAGGGAGCATTTCACATAAGCTTCTCAACCACCCTGAGTGTGAGACTGTCACAGTCCTTATTTACTGGAGGACAAAACAGGTTCCAAAGGCTGAAGTGAGATCCCCAATGTCAGAGCACCTTGGAAACAAATCAGTTACTGGAAACGAGTAGCCTTCAAACTTAGATATTCAGGCCCCAAGCCCAATATTCTTTCTTCCTAACCAGACTGTGTCTTCAGGATATGTGATTTCCAGGGAAGGTAGAGTCAGCTTGGCCTTTCCCACCTGGGCCTTCATCTGATAAATTCCTATGCCTTTTTCTAGCTGCCCTTGGGGTGAGGAATCATGTACATGTTTTGTCTCCTCATACCTGCCTCTGCAGCTGAGTTCCAACAGTCCAGAAGGGAGAACGCATCCAGAAATCAATCAGAGAGCATTAACAGACTGTGCTTGTTAATAATCTACCAACAAACAGTAAATGCTCCTCTTAGCCTAGACTCTCCATGCTGGACCAGCAGGGCTGTTTCCTGGGGGGACAAGAGAAAGCAGAAAATAGTGTTTCTGAGAATAAAGCCAGGCACAGCCTCAGAGAGCCCAATAGCAATAAGGATGCTCCCCACCAAAAGTGCCCTTCTAGCCTGGGGTGCTTCCTGCAGGAAGAGTAGTAATTAACCAGATGAGAAGCGGAGGCTCTATCCCAGCTCTACTGGGGACGGAGCCGCTGTGCTGCTGATAACCTGTCTCAGGGCTTGCAGCCAAGGAGGAGGTCAGGGGCCCCAGGCCCTCTTTAGCTGAAAAACACAGTTATCACAGGCAGCCGCTGCTTTCCTGGTGGGTGATAGTCCTCTTAGGAAAAGGTTTATCTGGTGATACCCCAAAGAGTCAGCATGGGGCTATTATTCTGCTCCTGATCACCAGTATGAATCACACAGGTGGATCTGGCTGGTAGCTCAAACCCTAGAACCCACTCCAGTATTCTTGCCTAGAGAATTCCATGGACAGAGGAGCCTGGCAGGCTAAGGTCCATGGGGTCGCAAAGAGTTGGACTCGACTGAGCATCTGAGAAACCGAAAGAGGGGAGGCTAATTTATGGAGGAGATCATGGTCTTCTGAATATATAGAATTAACTAAGTGGAAAGGAAGTGAGCACCAAGCCTTTTGAATGAGAATCAGGAAGCCAAGTCCTTCTGAAGACCTGTCGTGTGTCCAGGAGAACGGGCTACTGTGGTCGGAAATGCCAGTAAGGACGTAAGGTGGTTCTCACCCTCAGGAAGGTTGAAGACTTACTAGGTGGAGAGAGAAATGAGAACATGTACCACATGTGAACAAAACAGGATGGAGCTGAGTGCTAAGTGGGAATTAGTAATAAGTGTCAAGTAACATTTGATAAGTAGGCATGTGGTACATTTAATAAGTGCGAGAAGGATTCCATGAATGGCCAAGGAAGGAATGCTTGCCAGGCAAGGTCCTGAGCTGTGTAGCTGGAATCATGGTTGAAGTCTGACTAGAAGCTGGGAGGTGGAGGACACTCAGAGCATGAAAAGACAAGCTAAGACAAACAGAAAGCAAGCTGACGATGGCTGTAATAAACATGTCTATGGCTCTGTGTAGTTTGCAATCTATTTTCATATATTTAGCTCTTATAAGTAAACTTGAGACAGGCTGGTTTGATCAGATGAGAAGTCTAAGACTCAGAATATTTAGTACAAACACCTGCTATTGCTCAGTCGTTAGGTATCATGAGAAGGTAACAGGCAGGAAGGCCAGGGGTCTCCAAATGGAGGAAATAGCCTGCAAGTGTCAGACATTTTTATCTCCCTTAGGTATCAGAGCTGGAGCAAGAACCCAGCTCCATGTGCTTTCCTTTCTAAGCCACAGGATTTTGAAATCTTTTTGACTCTAACTTATAGCAAGAAATAAAATTTACATTATGGACTGGTACACACATGATATTGTTCTATAATATAGCACTCACCTTTACTGAGTGATGTGTTTCCTAATCTATCCTATTCTAGTCTATTTCTTTACCAGATGGTTTTGGTTGTATCATGGACCCAAAACTGAATGGCTTAAAACACCAATAGTATAATTTTCTCATGATTTTGTTGGGTGTTTTTTTTCCTAGGCCAGTAGATCTCAATTGGGAGTGACTTTGCCTTTTGACGGGCACATGGTTGAGTCAAGATATTTTTGATTTTTATCACTGTGGTGGTGGATGTTGCTGGCATTTAGTGGGTGAAGGCCAGAAATGCTGCTAAACATCCTATACTGTGCAGAACAGCCCCAAAACAAAGAATTATCTGGCCTCATACGTCAGTAATGCCGAGGTTGAAAAGCCCTCTTCTGCACTGGGCAGGGCTCAGCTGATCTCAGCCGGGCCCACTCATGCATCTGTAGTCAGCTAGTGGGTTGGCTGGTGAGAGGCTGCTTGGTTCTGGGTGGGCTTTGCTCACACATCAGGTTTGCAGTCTGGGGAACAGGTAACTGAGGCATGTATTTTGGTTCTTGCACAGGCTGATCCAGGTTCATTCACACAGTGATCATCTCAGAGTTCCCAATGGCAGCAGGAGAAGGCAAGTCCCAAAGCTTAAACAATTTTAAAGTCATTGTTTATGAAATGCTTGCTGCTGTTCCACTGGCCAATGTGTCACATAGAGGCAGGAAGAAATGGAGGGCCATGACTGTAGCAATCTACCATCATTTCATTAAATGAAGATTCTGTTCACAGCCTATAAATGTATTTCATGACCTACAAATGGATCAGTACTTGTAGACTGAAAAATGCTACTTTGTATCAGACCCTTTGCAAGCTATTCAATAGGATTTATCTCTCTTTTTTTTCCCTTTTATTTCCGAAATATTGGACAATGTCATATATGTCAGTTCAGTTCAGTTCAGTTCAGTCGCTCAGTTGTGTCCAACTCTTTGCAACCCCATGAATCGCAGCATGCCAGGCCTCCCTGTCCATCACCATCTCCCGGAGTTCACTTAGGCTCATATCCATCAAGTCCGTGATGCCATCCAGCCATCTCATCCTCTGTCGTCCCCTTCTCCTCCTGCCCCCAATCCCTCCCAGCATCAGAGTCTTTTCCAATGAGTCAACTCTTCACATGAGGTGGCCAAAGTACTGGAGTTTCAGCTTTAGCATCATTCCTTCCAAAGAAATCCCAGGGCTGATCTCCTTCAGAATGGACTGGTTGGATCTCCTTGCAGTCCAAGGGACTCTCAAGAGTCTTCTCCAACACCACAGTTCAAACGCATCAATTCCTCAGTGCTCAGCCTTCTTCACAGTCCAACTCTCACGTCAATACATGTCATATGTGTAGTAGGGGCTCAATACACATTTTATGAATGGACGTCAGACATTGGAGATGCCCATAAAGAAAGTTGCCTGACTTAGGATGGATACTTGGTAAGAAAAGTTGGTGGTTGAAGCTGAGCCAGAGCATGGCACTTTGAAAATGCCAAAGAAGGGAATATTTTTATTTTTGCTTTTTTTTTTTTTACTGTACCACCCAGCATGTGAGATCTTAGTTCCCTCACCAGGGATCAAACCTGTGGCCCCTGCAGTGGAAGTTCAGAGCCTTAAGCCTTGGACTACCAGGGGAGTCCCAGGGAAACATTTTTAAATCAGCTGTCTGGATGAAGACTGAAGTACCAGATTCCTAGTCGGGCCTACTTCTCTGGATTTGTAGGGTCTCTCATACCTACCTTTCTCCTCTCATTGCATCATCCATCATTAACTAAGTTAAAACGTCTAGGCCTTCTGTACCTAATCAGAATGTATGACAAAAAGAAGATTATACTTAATAGTCCTTACAGATAGCTGGGGGGGGGGGGGTGGTGGGTGGAACTTATGGGTATTCAAGAACTTGTGAGCCTGTTAATTTTCTCAAAGGAAAGGTTTGCTTCTTTGAGAGAAAATAGGAAACCATGGGCATATGATCAAAGAATGCTTTTTGTTACAAGTCCAGAAAACCTGGCTTGAGGAATTAAGCAAGCTGTATTTTGTTTGCCATTGAGAATTCAAGAGATTCTTGGAAGGTGAGAGATAGGGAAATAAGTCTGCTTATATTCTAAGACCTGCTGTGTGTTGTTGGACAGGCCACTGTCCCTCTCTGGGCCTTGGTCTCCTCTTCTGTAGAGTGAAGTGATGAGACTGAATGAGCACAGAGATCCCTTCTGGCAGGCAGGTTCTGATAGCCTGTTTGTCTTCGTGTTTCTTGTGGCTGGAGGAAATCCTGACCCTGTCTCCCCTCTTTGCTCATTCTTTCAGACACCATCCTGCCTTGCGAGGAGAGTGAGCTCTTGATGTCAATCACGGGGTAACAGAATGAGAGTCTTCCTGTCTGTCCCCTGTGGGGAAATTGCAGGCAGACAATTAATCCAGCTCTTTACATCAGACCCCCTCCACACAGCATGTGATGGGGAAGGCCTCTCACTTCCCTTCTGGCTCCCACATGTCACCGAACCTGTTGCCACATGATTCAGTCCTCCGTTGCCATTAAAGTTAACCATCCCCGGGAAAATGAATGCGCAGTTAACAAAGTGATAAGTTGATGCTTAAACTTTAAGCAGATTGCTTCCAGCTAATCTCAGTTAAGTGGCAGACAGAATCACAGGCATTCTAAGCTCTGCATAAGCCCCAGCACCCAAGAAAATGAGTGGGCTCCCAAGGGGAAATACTCACTATGCTTCTCCTTCCAGAAGCTGAAATGGAGTGGGCATGCGATGGGGGCCAGGGAGAAGGAAAACGGGAAGTGATGTCCTGCTACCCTTAAGACCAAGTTAGTGGGTTAGCTTTAGGAGCACCGCTTAACCGCTCTGAGTCCATTTCCCTATTCAGCAAAATGGGCGCAGTGATATCTCTGAGGATATAACTCTTGGTAAGAAGTAGAGAGTACGTGAGTAAAGCGATTTATCCAGCCCTGGTACAGCGGCGGCCCCCGATAACAAGAGGTAGGGGGTGGGCACTGGGAGCTCCCTGGGACGTCCCTATCGCCAGCCGTAGGAGGAGACCCCTCCCTCCCAACCTCCCTCCCCCCCAACAGCTTCTGAAGATCTTTTTACACGCGCATTAACACAAAAAGGAGGCAGAGACTTGCTTACACTTTGGGAGAACAGGAGTGACGGCCGAAATTTGTACTTGTCCAAAGATACCTTTTAAATACAGGAATTCTCTTCTTTTTTGTGCCCCAGAAGAAAGAAAAGCTCTTCCCTCTTGTCCCCTTCAGATTCCCAGAATAGCACTTTTTTTCTCAATCTCTGTTTTGAGAGTACTAAGAGGCAGAAAGGTCTGGCGTGGGCATGGCAACCCACTCCAGTATTCTTGCTGGAGAATTCCGTGGACAGAAGAGCCTGGTGGGCTACAGTCCTTGGGGTGGCAAAGAGTCGGACACGACTGAAGCAACTTCGCACACACCGGTATGAGAGTACTAAGGGCCAGAAAGGAGAGACAAGGAGACATTAAGAAAAAGAGGAGAGGAAAGGAAAAAAAAAAAAAGCCTTCAGATGAATGAGGAATAAAGTGAGCTCATAGCAATAGAGTCAGTCGCTTTTTTTTGTCTCAGCTTCAGTTGTATGAATCTCAACATTTCCAGTGAATGAGGAACTCCTAAAATTAGTTGAGCAGCTACTATATTCCAGGAACCCTGTCAAGCCACTGAGGACCCAGTGGAGGGAAGGACGGGTGTAGTGTCTGCCCTCAGAGAGCTCCTAGGCTGGAGAGGAAGACATCACACAACAGTCACAAAGACGCGATCCCCGATGCTTAGTCTAGGACATCAGGGAAGGCTTCCCAAGGACAGGGACACGTGGGAGATGAAAGAAAAGGCAGGGATTTCTTAGGTAAACAGAGCGGGGAATGGGGACAAATTTTTAGGTAGGAGGCAGAGCATGGGGAAAGGCTTGGAGAGGAATGTTGAGGATGAGTTTGGAACAGAAAGAAGCTGACGATGACAGGAGTGGAGAGAGTCAGGGAGATGAAGGCGGTGAGCAGTGCGGGGAGGGCGGCCTGCCTGCCTGACTCCACTGGGCAGGATCTACATCACCAGTTTGAGGATTTCCACTAAAGCACGGTGAAAAAAACCCTGCTTTTTCTGAGTGCCATCAGTGGTATTAAGATATAGAACTTAATATACCTTTTACCTGGTGATTTAATAGAGCTTTTATTTGGCAACAACATAGCTTTTATTTGGTAACAAGATAGGTTTAGATTTTGTAAAGCGTTTTGGAAAGTATTATTTTCATTGAAGGAGGGAGCTCTGGGTGAGAGAGGCGGTTGTATTAAGAGCACAGAGCTAGTCAGGGGTGAAACAGCCGTGTGGCTTCCTTCCACGCCCTTTTGTCTACAATTACCCAGAAGGAGAAGGGATAAGTGCTAAGGTAGAGCACGTGACCTATATAGATGTCTGTAAAAGCTGCCAAGGCACCCCAGAACATGGCCCCAAACTCACTCACTGAATGTTTTACATTTTGAGGGAATGTAACGGAAGTCAGCGTGGCCAGAGCCGAGGCGGGCTGTCAGCTCCGGGTCGCTTCGGCTCCGGGTCTGTCCGGGGCTGTCGGCTCTGGGACTGTCAGCTCCGGGGCTGTCGGCTCCGGGTCGCTTCGGCTCCGGGTCTGTCCGGGGCTGTCGGCTCTGGGACTGTCAGCTCCAGGTCTGTCCGGGACTGTCGGCTCTGGGACTGTCAGCTCCGGGGCTGTTGGCTCCGGGTCTGTCTGGGGCTGTCGGCTCTGGCACTGTCAGCTCCGGGGCTGTCGGATCCGGGGCTGTCCGGGCTGTCGGCTCCGGGTCGCTTCTGCTCCGGGGCTGTCGGCTCCGGGTCTGTCCGGGGCTGTCGGCTCCGGGTCGCTTCGGCTCCGGGTCTGTCTGGGACCGTCGGCTCCGGGTCTGTCCGGGGCTGTCAGCTCCGGGGCTGTCGGCTCCGGGTCTGTCCGGGACTGTCAGCTCCGGGGCTGTCGGCTCTGGGACTGTCAGCTCCGGGGCTGTTGGCTCCGGGGCTGTCCGGGGCTGTTGGCTCTGGGACTGTCAGCTCCGGGGCTGTCGGCTCCGGGTCGCTTCTGCTCCGGGTCTGTCCGGGACTGTCAGCTCCGGGGCTGTCGGCTCTGGGACTGTCAGCTCTGGGACTGTCAGCTCCGGGGCTGTCGGCTCCGGGGCTGTCCGGGCTGTCGGCTCCGGGTCGCTTCGGCTCCGGGGCTGTCGGGTCCGGGTTGCTTCGGCTCCAGCATTCGACAGTGTTGCATTGCTTCTCATGGCATCACTTTTTTTTTTTTTTTGCTTTTTTATTGCAGTGAAATGTACATAAAATTTACTCTTTTAACCATTTTTAAGTGTAAGGTTCAGTGGAATTAAGTACAGTCATGTTTTTGTGCAAGTTCAGTTCGGTTCGGTTTGGTTCAGTTCAGTCGCTCAGTTGTGTCCGACTCTGCGACCCCATGAACTGCAGCACGCCAGGCCTCCCTGTCCATCACCAACTCCCGGAGTCCACTAAGCCCACGTCCGTCGAGTCGGTGATGCCATCCAGCCATCTCATCCTCTGTTGTCCCCTTCTCCTCCTGACCTCAATCCCTCCCAGCATCAGGGTCTTTTCCAATGAGTCACCTCTGCATCAGGTGGCCAAAGTATTGGAGTTTCAGCTTTAGCATCAGTCCTTCCCATGAACACCCAGGACTGATCTCCTTTAGGATGGACTGGTTGGATCTCCTTGCAGTCCAAGTTTTTGTGCAAATATGCCCACTATCCATCTTGAGAACTTCTTCATCATCCCAGCCTGAACTCTGCACCATTAAACATCGGTTCCCCGTCCTCCTCTCCCTTCAGCTCCTGGCAGCCACCACTCCAGTGTCTGTCTCTGTGAATCTGACGACTCCTGGTACCTCATGGGGCTTCCCTTGTGGCTCAGCTGGTGAGTGGACTCATGCAACAGTTGTTCTTCTGTGTTTGGTTTATTTCACTTACAACATCTTCAAGGTTCATCCATGTTGCAGTGTGCATTGGCGTTTCTTTCTGGGGACAATAATATTCTCGCTCTCTGTCTCTCTATATATATATTACACACACACACATATGTATATACACCGCATTTTCTTGGCTCATTTATCAATGACACTTAGGCTGTTTCTACCTTTCGGCTGTTGTGAATAATGCCGCTTTGAACAATGGTGTATACATTTCCGTTCAAATCCCTGCTTTCAATTCTTTCAAGCAGACACCCCAAAGTAGAATCACTGGATCGCGTGGCAGTAATTCTAGGCTTCATTTTTTTGAGCAACCACCACGTTGGTTTCCCCAGCAGCCGCCCCATTTTACATTCCAATCAGCAAGGCGCCATCGTCTCTTTGTGAAGCTGTGTTTACGGTGGCTGTTATGATAAAAGGTAAGTATTATGTTAAGATCGATGCAGATCAAGAGGCAAGAGTGGTGATATTTAATCTGATTCCAACGTTTGAGAATTCTGCACAGGTCTCCTTTGCAAGTGACTGCAGTTATCTAAGAATAAAGTGCAAATAATTTTTTCTTTCAATTAATGTGCATTATTTTTCAAATGGCTACTATGTTTTTACAACATTAAATATCATTACGTATTTAACCTAACTTTAGTTAGGTATGTATTTAATCTAACTGCTTAATAAACGGAACAGTTAGCTATTTCCTCTGGCTTAGGGAAGCCATGAAAGCAATTACTGAGACACTAAGAAGGCCATAAACTGAGTCTGGAAACCTCTGGCCTAGAGGGTGAGCATGAAGGAAGGAGACCTGGGAAAGCTGGTGTTTCCCCCTCTCTTTTCTCTGTGGTTTATAACAAGGTGCTGTTTCCAGAATCATCCAAAACACAATTTCTTGTTTCTTTCCTGTTTCTTTCACTTTTCCCCAAATGATACAGAGTTGAGTGAAGCCAGCAAAGCACTGAGCTTCCTCAATTTTGCATCTGGTAATTTGGTTATATGAGTTAATAGTTATGATGAAATGTAGTTAATAATGCAGGCAAGTGCATCTTAAAAAATATATAATTGTCAGACTCCTTCTGGGTTGGTAGCACTAGCTTTGAGTCTCCGAATGGTACTGAAATAACTTGATCAGACATTACATTTGTCTCCCCCAAATCAGGCTCAGTTTAAGCTGATAAGAATATATTTCAGAAGTTACTTCCTTCTGATATTGTTCCGTATTCTCCCAGCAGAGATGTTGTTTATTTCACTTAGTCCCATGGCTTTTGCTTATACTTCTTTCAATTAAGACATTTTCCCAACTGGGTTTTGTTTATTTGTCTATGTTTATTTATTTGTTTTTCCTCTAGAAAGTCAGTTCCTGAGGACAGCAACTTAATTCATTTAACTCTGAGCCCTTATTTCCAGCAAGTATTAGTTTAGTTATATGAGGGGAAAATGGAGAAGGCAAGGGCACCCCACTCCAGTACTCTTGCCTGGAAAATCCCATGGATGGAGGAGCCTGGTGGGCTGCAGTCCGTGGGGTCGCTAAGAGTCGGACACGACTGAGCAACTTCACTTTCACTTTTCACTTTCATGCATTGGAGAAGGAAATGGCAATCCACTCCAGTGTTCTTGCCTGGAGAATCCCAGGGACCGGGGAGCATGGTTGGCTTCCGTCTATGGGGTCGCACAGAGTCAGACAAGACTGAAGTAACTCAGCAGCAGCATGAGGGGAAAAACAGTAAAATATTAGTACTTTAGAGTTAGGAATTTCACTTGTGTAATTTAAGAAAATTTGCTTCACTTGTGTAATTGTATCACAAGGATATAAGAGTAAATATGTAAAAACTTTATGGACAAAGATATTCTTAGTCACATCATTTCCAATCCAAACAAATAGTACAGGACTTTAAGCATTCAATAATAGGAAAAAGTTTAATTACATTATCACATATCCATTTAATGATCAGGTGGCTATTAAAAATAATGCTTATGAATAGTTTATAAGAAGAAAAAGCTTATGATAGTACACAAGTTAAAGAAACATAGGATTCAATATTGTGCATATGGTCTAATCTCAGTTTTGAAAAATAACACTAAAACTTGGCATTTAAAAGAGAAAAAAACTGGGAGAAAATAGATTAAGACTATTTAGCACTTACTGTCTCTGAATAATTAATAGCTTTCTACTTAGTGCTCTGGTTACGTTTTGCGTGATTTGCCTGAGCAGGAGCCTTAGTTTGTGCTCTGTCCCCTTCTGGGAATGCCTTTCCTTTTCCTTTGTATGTTGGAACCGATCTACTCAGACCAACTCAAATACCAGCTCTTCCACGATGAAGTTTTCCATCTACTCCTCTGGCCTCCTATAGCTCTCATACAGCACAACTTTGAGCTAAAGATGATGTTATGTTTTAAGATTTCCCTTTAATATCTTACAGTCCACAGAAATGGAAAGTAGTCTGAATCAGGAGGCAGACTGCCCACATTTGAATCTTATTCCTATGCTTATTCCCTAAGTGACCTTGTACAAGTTATTTATTCTTTCAATGCCTCATTTTCTTCATCTGTAGAATAGAGTTATATCTTACATCTAGATATAAACTTCTCTGAGGCATAGAGACCTTGTCTTTATAGCCAGCGATTTACTCTAAGGCTTTGCTGTATAGAAAGTGAAAACCTACTTTAGTTAATTACATGCCGTTTACATAGGGAACCCCATGGTGTTAGTAGTAGGCATATTCATGGGCACAAATTACTTTGTAATAAAGTAGATCAGTAGTAAGTAGACCAGTTGTACTAGGTATGGCCTTATATTTTAAAGGCTATTGATGGACATGAGTTTGAACGAGCTCTGGAAGCTGGTGATAGACAAGAAGACTGGCGTGCTGCAGTCCATGGGGTCACAAAGAGTGGGACGTGACTGAGCGACTGAACTGAACTGACCTTTTTATTTGGCTATTATATCTCATATAATTCCAGGAAAGTTCTCATTTGTTCATTTTCTGGGAAAACTTTCTATTGAATTCACATTATGTGATATCACTGTTCTAGAGTCTGGGGATAGAAGTGAGGCAAAACTGTTCTTGCTTTCAAGGCAAGGAACTTAAAATTCAGTGGTCATGGCGATGGTAAGTAGAGATAAGGTAACATACAGTTACACACGAGCTGTAGTAGGAGCATGTGAAAGATACATTGGAGGCACACAGGCCAGAAGCTACAACTCTTAAAGGGAAACAAGAAATAGCAAAACCTTTGTAGAAGAAGAGATGATTGCGATGAGTCTCAGAGAATTTGAAAATGCCATTCAAGGAAAGGAAATCAGCAAGTCCGAAGACCTGAAGTCAATTTTTCCTCTGACCCTTGATTTTGGGAAGACACTGTTGTTTCTGGCTGAGTCAGCTGTTGAGATAGTTAAGGGTAGCAATACTGACCCTGAAGAGGGAGGCTCAGAGATTTTGTATATTTGAGATAGAGTCTCATTGTGAACTTAGAGGTGATTCAAAAATATCTGGGTCATAAATGATGAGTCTAAAACGAAGTGAAACGGAACCTACAGGGGTGTGACTGTGTGCGATCTGAAGCTGGAGAGGTGAGCCTGAGTCCCGTGCTGAGACTGATGCTGTGGAGGTGAGCATGCGACCCACCTGGAGGTCCTGAGGCTGAGGAGCTGAGCTTGGGTACCATACTAAGCTGGAGAGATGATCTTGTGTGCCACGCTAAAGGAGCCTAAATCCATCCTCACACAGAGAACAAGCCCAGAAGGATTCTTAATAGTGAGTGACGTCATCTAATTTTTTAAAGCATAAACTTAATGGAAGGGAAACTTATTAGGAGGCAATATGGGGACCTAGGGAGACCTGAATAAAGACAGACGCAGTACATAAACTGATTTGAGAAACAGTCAAATTCAACAGGGCAGTAACGGCAGGAGTGTGGGTGAAAAGAAGGAAGTAGCTGGAACTGGTGATGACGATCACCAGACAGAAAAGCAGAATGTAAGCTCTGTTTTAGAAGGAAAAATAAAAGCATGCGTTTGAATGTACTCTTGAGCTTAAGTCTCCATGAGAAATCCAGGCTGGACAGAAAGCTGGATATTTGATATTTGGAGCTCAGGAAAGAGATTTAAGACTAACTTCAGAGAGCTAATGATAAAATAGGACATTCAGATAGAAGTAGAAAATAAAAATAGTGCTGCTAATGAAAAAATGAGGCATTTAGCACTGACGTAGAAAATAAAAATCTTCAGTTCAGTTCAGTTCAGTCGCTCAGTCGTGTCCGACTCTTTGCGACCCCATGAACTGCAGCATGCCAGGCCTCCCTGTCCATCACCATCTCCCGGAGTTCACTCAGACTCACGTCCATTGAGTCCGTAATGCCATCCAGCCATCTCATCCTCGGTCATCCCCTTCTCCTCCTGCCCCCAATCCCTCCCAACATCAGAGTCTTTTCCAATGAGTCAACTCTTCAGATGAGGTGGCCAAAGTACTGGAGTTTCAGCTTTAGCATCATTCCCTCCAAAGAAATCCCAGGGCTGATCTCCTTCAGAATGGACTGGTTGGATCTCCTTGCAGTCCAAGGGACCCTCAAGAGTCTTCTCCAGCACCACAGTTCAAAAGCATCAATTCTTCAGCACTCAGCCTTCTTCACAGTCCAACTCTCACATCCATACATGACCACAGGAAAAACCATAGCCTTAACTAGACGGACCTTAGTCGGCAAAGTAATGTCTCTGCTTTTGAATATACTATCTAGGTTGGTCATAACTTTTCTTCCAAGGAGTAAGCATCTTTTAATTTCATGGCTGCAGTGATTTTGGAGCCCCCAAAAATAAAGTCTGACACTGTTTCTACTTTTTCCCCATCTATTTCCCATGAAGTGATGGGACCAGATGCCATGATCTTCGTTTTCTGAATGTTGAGCTTTAAGCCAACTTTTTCACTCTCCTCTTTCACTTTCATCAAGAGGCTTTTTAGTTCCTCTTCACTTTCTGCCATAAGGGTGGTGTCATCTGCATATCTGAGGTTATTGATATTTCTCCTGGCAATCTTGTTTCCAGCTTGTGTTTCTTCCAGTCCAGCGTTTCTCATGATGTACTCTGCATAGAAGTTAAATAAGCAAGGTGACAATATTCAGCCTTGATATACTCCTTTTCCTATTTGGAACCAGTCTGTTGTTCCATGTCCAGTTCTAACTGTTGCTTCCTGACCTGCATACAGATTTCTCAAGAGGCAGGTTAGGTGGTCTGGTATTCCCATCTCTTTATGAACTCAAAAAAAAGTAGAGGAGTCAAAAAACTTAATTGTTGCTATTGAACTTTTAATATAGCTTGGGGTTTCCTAGAAGTCTGGACAAAACAGAAGCTGCTGTTCTGTCCACAGTATGTTTTCACTTGCCAGAGTTTACCAATAAAGTGCTTTCTCAATATAATACGTCAGAAAATTTGGGGAAATGGCAGAGCGCTAATGACACTCCCTGAACGTAAAAGCCAGCAAATACAATTTAAAGACTCGGCATTTACACTATTGGCACAGAAAACATTCCCATTAGAGGGAAAATATTTGACCCTGTTAGAAGTCATACAGAAATGTATCAACATGTTTAAATATTTGCACGGATTGGTATCTTAGGAAAAAGCAATTGCTTAAAAATGTCTTGTTAAATAGCACTTTGACTAACCCTTTTAATTCTTAGAAAACGGATTGGTTAAAATTAATTGAAGTTTTATATAAAACTCAGTGATAAGCTACTCAGACCCAGACTACCATGGTTTCCTCTTTCTTTTCAGACATGCATTCCGTGCCAGATACTGGCCACCACAGCCACATTTTACGTCTCGACCCCACAGAGCAGTCCTGCTGAGCAAACACCTGGCCCTCATCTCTGCCACTGCTGGGTCCGAAATATTTGTTGACGAGATCTGACTCTCTCAACGGTCGCTAATGCACAGCATCCCATTTACCCTCCTCTGAATGAATACAAGTAGTTCCCAAAGAAGACAGCTCGTCTTTGAGTTTCTTAGTTTTCCAAACACGGTTTGCCTTGAGCTCAAGGGGGAAAATAAAAGCCTCAGTAATTCCAGCAGATCTTATTGTAATTTTATTAAACAGAGCCCAGCTTGAACATCATCTGTATTCTGAGTTCCAGCTCTTTGTCAGGCCCTTGTAAATGTTGATGCAGGGTTGGCAGGTTCTTTAGAGAAGGTGAGGTGTATTAGTTTCCAAAAGCTGCCATGTCAAAGTGCAGGAAACTGGGTGGCTTAAACAACAGAAATGCCTTGTCTCACAGTTCTGGAGGCCAGAAGTCCCAGATTACAGTGTCAGTGGGGTTGGTTGCTACTCACGTTTGCGAGGGAGTCCCGTACGTCCTCCCTGGCTTCTGGTGGTTTGCTGGCGATCTTTGGCTTGTATTTCCATCGCCCTGATCTCTGTCTTCATCTTTCCGTGGCACGTTACCATTTGCTTATCTTCCGATGCCTGCTTCTGTGTTTAAATTTCCCCCTTTTTATAAGGATGACTGTCGTTTTGGATTAGGGCCCCTCCTCAGGACTCCATTTTAACTTGATTGCTTCTGCCAAGCCCTCTATGTTGAAACAGGGTCACATGTAGAGTACCAGCAGTTAGACATTCAACATTCCTTTGCGGGGCACAGTTCCACCCAGAACGTGTGGTCTGTACTTCCTAAGAAAGCGAGGGGTTCTCGAACTTTGAAACGTGTTAGACACACTCGAGGAGCAGCAAGGCCTCAGGCCCCTTTCTCTCTCTGCCAGGGCAGCCTGACCCCTCCCCTCTGCACAACCCTGTCATTGATGCTACAGGCAAGGAGAGAGGGAACGTTCCTTATATTCCTACAGGGAAACCTTTCCCAAAGTTCATTCTGCAATGTCAGTCATGTGAGACGCTCAGCAGTAAAAGATCCCAGGCAGTTTAGTTCTGGAAAGACCTTCCCAAACCTCACAATTAAAATAGGAGCCCTTTAACTTGATGGCTGTCTTTTGTGTGTTTTGTTTTGTGACTTGGGGGTCTTACTACCCTCCCATGGAATTAATGTTCAATAGAGAACATTGTGGGAAAGGCTGGTTTAATGTTTACTGTTTACAAAACGTATTCACAGTTATCTCATTTGATTCTCAGAATGGGTTCTGGTGGACGCAGAGTGGTTATTATGGGTTTGTGGTGGAGAAACCACAGTTTACAGAGGTCCATCACTGGCCAGGATGAGCTGGAAAAGTGACGGTGATGGAACTTGCGTCTATGCCTCTTGATTACACGCCCAGTACTCTCGTCTTCGTTCGGCACAGAGTTTCTCAAGATTGGAAGGCTGTTACATAATCTCTCTCCCCCTGTTTCTTTGCTACCATAATTGCATTCAGGACAATTCCTTAACCTTTTCTGAGCAGCAACAGCATCCTTTCTGGGTGAGGATGAGAAGGACAAAGCGGAGGATAGGGAGCACCTCCACACCCAGGATGCTCTGCCTCAGTTGCCTGCCTCTTCCTCTCGCCCACTTTTCATGTTTATTTAGCAGCTGATCTGCTCTTTTTCTCTTGTTTCCCGCTGCCCTTTTGGGAGAAACTCTACAAGCTTTATAAATAACCTGGCTTCAAACTCACTACACATCCTCTCCATTCCAATATCATCTCCCCCTCCCTGCCCCTCATCTTCAAGCGCCCCTACTTTACCGGTTCCTGAAATGCTTGTGGCATTCAGAACACAACTGTCATCTCTTGGATGCTATCTGTTGCCGTAGACGTTTGTCTGAAGGGAGTCTGGGTTCCAGACTTGCGGGGATCACCAAAACTCTCAGACCCTGTTGGGGCTGGTGAGTCCCTGTGCCATTGTCCTCTGACTCATGGACACGAAAACCCTCCATCATCCCATCACTTCACCCACTGCCCAGGGTGGCCTGTTGCTCAAAGGCAGGGCCAGGGACAGACGTTGCTTGTCTCAGGAGGAAAGCTGATTTATTAAGGTGAAAAAGGGAAGTTTCTCAAGCCTTTGGGGAGTAGAAAAGGAGTTTACATAACAGAAATTGTTGGAAGAGATTTTGTTCTACTGGACCGTGGGATTGCTCTATGAAGTTGGCCATACATTTCTTCCGACGTAGAGCTCTGATCTGACTATGGTGTTGAAAGGCATGGTTGACCGTCTGACCTCCTTGGTAACAGTCTCCCAGCATCATCTGTGGACTGATGCTGCACTGATACGGACTCAGCAGTAGCCATCCTGGGGAAGGACGGGGAGCTGGCATTGAGCCTGACTTCAGGTGGCGAGACGCCCAGCTGTCAGTCGCTCCTGTGAGGAGAAGTGAAGCTACAGTATTTAAGTACCTTCAGGGGTCTGTGAATTCAGGCCCGTGTGGAGCCATGCTGGTCTAAAGCATGTCCCAGGAAGTGAGGTCTGGAGGGCAGTGGGATGGCAGGCAGGGAGCAAGACCAAAGGTCAGGGTTGCAGCTCCTGGAGGTCCATCTATCAGAAGCCCTCCAGGCACTGCCTGGGGCTGCTGGGACAAGGATGGGGTGAGGAGGGAACGGAAAGGGATGGGGTGATCAGGGGAGGCAGACCCCCACACTGAGGAGGCACTTTGCCCCATGTCGCACGTCCCTTCCTGTCCCCCTCCTCTGCTCTGTGTTTGGCATTTGGTGCTTCTGTTCATTCCAGGTCTCTCAACCAGAATGATGTCACTGTTTACAGCTTGGGCTGGATATTTCTTTGCTGCAGGAATTATCCTGGGCCATGTAAGGTGTTTGGTGGTATCCTTGACCTTGGCCAACTAGATACTAGGAACACCCCACAAATTGTAACCATGAAAAAAATGTCTCCAGACATTGTTCAGTGTTACCTAGGAGTGAAAAATTACATTTGCTCCCTTGACTGAGAACCACTGCTCTAGAGAAAAGAACTTCAGGGGTGTCGGGAAGCTAGGCCTGAACTATTTGCTAAGGGCTGAGCTTCAGTCCTGCCTGGGAGATAGACCATCTGAGAGAAGCTGGGGTTCTTACAGCTTCGTTATATAAATACAAGCCATGCAGTAGGGATTCCCGGGGCACCGGGACAGCCACAGCAGGCACAAAGGGCTCGGTCACACGGAGCACGTTTTGCATGGAGCACTCAGCCTCAAGACCATCTCCAGACAAAACCTGCTGGCAGGATAGAGCATCCAGGAACGTGGTTGGTCTCGGTCGAAACTGTTCACAAACTGAACAATGCAGGAAGGTCTCCATCAGCTGCAGCAGAATAGGTGTAGGAAAAGTGACAGGGAAAACCGTGGCGGTGGAGGTGATGATGGTGAAGGCAAACGTTTTTGTGACTTACCATGTGTGACACTGATCTAAACTGTGTCCTTTTTTTTCCCTATCTGGATATAAATGTGGCTTGATTCCCGACTGCTTTCAGATCACTGTGTAAATTTTGCTGTATCAGAGATGCTTTTGCTGGACATCTTAGGCAAAACAGCAAGCACTTCCTCATCACTCGCAATCCCTTTCACCCTGTGTTATGTATTCCCAAGGGCTTCCCTGGTGGCTCAGAGAGTAAAGCGTCTGCCTACAATGCGGGAGACCCGGGTTCGATCCCTAGGTGGGGAACATCCCCGGGAGGAGAAAATGGCAACCCACTCCAGTATTCTTGCCTGGAGAATCCCAGGGACAGAGGAGCCAGGCGGGCTACAATCCCAGGGGTCGCAAAGAGTTGGACATGACTTGGAGACTAAACAACAACGTTCTTCATAGCACCTATCACTATCTGACATATTGCATACTTTCTTTTTGATAACCTATCTTCTTGCTCATGATAGTAAGCTCTACAAGAACGGAATCTTTTTTTTTTCCACTTCTATATACCACCAGTTATTTAATTTAAGGGCTTGTTATGGGCTGAGTTGTGTCCTCTCAAAAAGCCTAGTAACCTTAGAATCTCAGAATGTGATTGTATTTGAAGGTGAAAGTGAAGTCGCTCAGTCATGTCCGACTCTTTGCGACCCTGCGGACTGTAGCCCACCAGGTTCCTCCATCCATGGGATTCTCCAGGCAAGAATACTGGAGTGGCTTGCCATTTCCTTCTCCATGGGAATCTTCCCGACCCAGGGATCGAACCCAGGTCTCCCGCATTGCAGGCAGACGCTTTAACCTCTGAGCCACCAGGGAAGCTGTGATTCCATTAAAACAAGGTCACTGGGGAGGAGCCCTAATCCAATCTGACTGGTATCCTCGTAAGAAAAGGAAATTTAGATATAGAAAGAGACCCTCACCTCCTGCTGTGTGGCCTGGTTCCTAACATGGACCAGGACCAGTCCATGGCCTGAGGGTTGGGGACCCCTGCATGGTCCATGGCCCAGAGGTTAGGGACCCCTGCTTTAAAGCTCAGATCTTAAAGCTCAGTGTGTGCTAAGGCTGGTCCAAGTCCTGCCCATTGGTTTGTATCTGTTATACTCTTTCCAGCGTTGGGCATCGCACTGAACGTGGAGTGAAGGACCCCGCCCCACCTCCCTGTCTGTTTTGTCTTATATTTCTCACTTCCCTTTCCCAAATGCAGTGCAGGGACATTAGGCTGGATTCTTTCCTATGCCCCTTCCAGTCCTAATTTTCTACATGTCCGTTCCCTTTCTAAAAAAACTCCCCTGTCTTTCCTGCTGGAGCCCCCAATGGTGCGTGCAACTTTCTTGGTTTTCTCTGCCTCAGTTTTGTGTTGGCCAAAGAGTGCTTCTGGTTCTGGTAGCATTTCACTCCTGATCTAGCCCATAAAAAGAGAGTAAAACAAACAGATGGGCTCGTTCTCCTCTTGGGATGTGCTAATGGGTTTGCCTCTGGAATTACTGGCCTTCCCCTTGCTGACTGCCTTCACTCTGAAAGGTCATTAACGGCTTTGTCCTCAGTTCAGAAGATCTGTTTCCAATTTTCTTCCCAATCTCCCTGCCAGTCCACCCCTCGCTGACTCCATCTCTCGGTGTTGGTAATCCTATGTAAGCACCGTCCCCTTGGGGCCCTGATCCCCCCAATCCCACGGGTCCCTCCTCTGAATCTGACAAAGGAGATGCTAAGGGGTGGATACCCCGAGAGTGAGGCTGGGTTGAAGACTTTATCTGCTCCTTGCAGATGCATCTTTTGTGAGTTGCATTCTCTGGCTCGTCAATACCATTTCCCATTAAATTAAATAGCTTATTGACTGGTGTGCCACATGGCAATGGGGTTGATGGGATTCACAGAGACTCCTTGTTCCTCCCGCCCTCCCCCCAACAATCACAGGTCACTGCTCAGTAAATCAGCTGGTAATGGAGTTTGAACTCTCAGAATCAGCTCTGTGTACCCTTTTTATTTGTTTTTAATTTGTATCAATGGTAATTCTGTCTGTTTCAATTTACGTGAAGGTACAGGCTGCAGAGCTAAGGAAGTGCCCTTTTTTACCCCATTAACCTCAGAGAGGGACGACCACCTTTTCTGGCTTCACTATGGCGCCTGGTCCAGTGGCCGAGGAGCATCCCCTTTCACGGAAGGGCCCCCTTTGTCAGGACACACCAAAGTGCCTCCTAATCTCCACCAGACCCAGGATGGAGCACTGCATTTGTTTGCCCCAGGTTGTCCTTCCCGGTACCTCTTTGTTCCGACGAACTGTAAAATGAACCCAGGATGGAAGTGTCTGGAGAGAGGAGCTTGCACCTCGTGACCTCCAGGATCACGCTGCTGGCGACCCCTCTCTCCCATGCTGGTTCTTAAGCATGCTGCATAGCCTTCTGCTAGAATCGGTCTGCTTCCTTAGTCTAGCTCCGCCAGTTTACTCATCTGCAGGTAAATGCTATTTACAATTTATCAGTGTTAGACCTTGATTGTAAAGTAGAGATAGTTTTCTGCTGCTGCTGCTGCTAAGTTGCTTCAGTTGTGTCTGACTCTGTGCGACCCCATAGACTGCAGCCCACCAGGCTCCCCCGTCCCTGGGATTCTCCAGGCAAGAACACTGGAGTGGGTTGTCGTTGCCTTCTCCGTAGCTTCCTGCTGTGCCCTTTAACTTCCTCTCAGCATCCTCTTTTCTCCCCTCTGGCACTGTAAAAAAAAAAAAGAAAAAGAAAAGAAAAATGGAGATACAGAATGGAAATAAAAAGCATATAAGAATGGTTGGATATAAATCCACTTGGGATTCCCCAAGGTAGGCATGGCCAAGGTTGGGATCAGTCTCGGGCTACAGAAGTCATCCCTGGAGAGAAGCAGATGGGTCTATGTCCCATAGGATGAACCTCGTACTGATTCTAAGAAAGAAGGGCATGAGGGGGTCAGCGGTGAGAGAAAGTTGGACAGAGGGTAGGAGCCCCTCTAAACTGTAATCCCACGTCCACCCCCTATATGATATGATTCAATACACTGTCAAAGAAAGGTTAAAAAAAAAAAAGTGGAGAGGATAACGCTGAGCTCCAAGCAAGAGACAAAACCCGAGAGGCTGCTTAGAATGCAGAGGGCCAGGTGGAATTCAATCTTGGGCATGGAGGATTCCAGACATAATTCACTAAAGCTTTAAGGAGACTACGAACCCAGCTGGTGTTGGCATCACTTTGCCAGCTTACAGAGAGTGTGTTTCTGCTCCCACGAGAGCCCCTGTGGCCTCTGGTCTGATGAGGACCTCTGCTAAGCCCTGCAGGGCTCACCACCCCTGTGTCCTCAGGTTGGGTTTCTTCATTTGCTTCTATCACGGGATCTTCACTCTCTCTCTGTCTCACCTCCCAAGTCCTGGAAGCTGGTTAAAAACAACTCATGCTGTGCAGGGCACAGAGGGTATATGGGAACTCTCTGTACCTTGCTGTCAATTTTCCTGTGAACTGCTCTAAAAAGAATAAAGTCTTCAGAAGAAAGTCTATGTTGTCCCAGCTGAGGAAAAACTGTCAATTTTTAATTTTTTAAACTTTTACATTTTGTGTTAGAGTATAGTTGATTAACAATGTTGTGATGATTTTAGATGGACAGCAAAGGGATTCAGCTATATATATACATGTATCCATTCTCCCCCAAATTCTCCTGCCATCCAGTCTACCATGTAACAATATATATTGCTATACTTAAAAAGGATGACAAATAAGAACCTATGTATAGCGCAGGGAACTCTGTTCATTGTTATATGGCAACCGCTTAAGTTTAAAATTCAAACTCTCTCCTAACCTCTCAAATTTCTGGACTTCTTACTATCTTCTTGTGTAAGCGGCACCCTTTGTAAAATTCATCTACTAGTTTGTATTTAAATGAAACCTCATTAATCCTGAAATGTAATTATTTAGTTAGATTGAGTTCTTTGACTCCCAAGTCACTGGTTCCTCCCATCTCTGGTCAGTTTGTGAAATTGGACTCAGGGGGCCAGACTCCTACAACAGACCCATTTCATGGATCAAATACCAATCAGACTGATGATCTGATGATAGGCTTTAGGGATTAAGTTTGGGGGAGATGGAAAAATGATTTTGGACAGAGGAAACTTCCCACTGAAATATCTCAGTTAATGAGAAGAAATACATGGAGAGTGCTCACTAAATGCTAGGCTTTCACAGGCATTATTTTGTTTACCCTCCTATAATCCTATGAGGCTAGCTTGATGAAAATAACCCCTTTCCTCACCTGAAAATTGGGATAATAACAATTTACCTTACTGGGTGCTTTTGAAGATCAAATAAAATATAGTATACGTGATAAGAGTTTGTCAACCTCATGCATTTTGCAAATGTTAGTTGATACTGTTGCTATGCCTCAAATCAAACCTCACGGGCAAGTGGTAATTTCAGGTGTGATTTCAGGTCTCTGTGGAGTTTGCTGCCGCCCTCAGATCTAAACTACTCAGCTCTGGAGCTGGAGTTGTGAATTTGATTACATCTCATTGCTTTGCTCTTAGGCACCCATTTTTTATTTTTTCTGCATTAAAGAAGAGTTGTAATAACGCAGGAGTTCCTTTCTTAGCTCAGGGCCTGGCGTCTAAGTTAGCTTCAAAGGGAACAATCCCTTAGCCAGCTGGCCGGATGACCTGCAGGTAGGGCTGATAAGGTTGGCCGTGCTGGAAGTGGCTCACGTTTGTCCACTGGATGCTCTTGCCTCTGACTCCTGGAAGCCTCTAGCTGCTTAATGGCTTCATTTCAGTGATAATATGAGCAGCTCGTATGTCAGGGTGTTAAAATGGTGATAACATATTGCAGTGAGAGAGCATTATCTATGGTAACTGCATTATAATGGCGAGGGAATGTCGACAGAACTACGTATGATATTCCCATAAACACCAAATGAATTCAGAGTGACGAGGCTATTCATTCCAAGTGTGGACAAGGCAAGAAGAGGTAACACTTCATTTTCCAGGACCTCATTTCCAAACATCGCAAAAAGAAACTCATGCAGGCAGGTATTGACCCATCAAAGTCAAAGAGACCCACACGCTTCTCTGATTCATAATCACTCTGGACACCCACTTACCCATCCTCAAAGCAGCATGCAAGCACACAGAACTTTCTCCCGAGCCATAGGTACCATATGTCCAGGCTTCACTTCACTCTCCTAGGGAATTATGGAGGCAGGGCTACACAGGAAATCATCCAGGCAGTCTAGTCCCCACCTCCCCACTCCCTACACCCTCTGAGACCACCTCCAAAACAATAGAGTCAGAAAAGCTCACTTCGTCACCTCCAGCCCCCAGGTTTCAGTCTCCTTGGCAATTTGAGAAGAACTCCTCAATACTCAGCCTGAATACCTTCTGCTCTGACCTGCCAGTCTTAAAGTATTGTCCCGCCCAGGGCATTTACGTCTTAAAAGAAGAATCTAAAAGAGAAGAGGGCTTCTTTAGAAAATGCAGATGTAACCTTAAGCTGGCGATCATAATAGTTACCTTCTGTGTAAGGCTTTTTACAAGCCAAACAATGTATTTCCTTTATCTGGAAATCTCAGAATCTTCTCCAAGCCCGGGTTTACAATTCCCATTTTACAGATGAAATAACTGTTAAATCATCATAAGCAAGAAGGGATAGAACTGGCATTTAAATACAGTTCTTCAAAGCCTTTGTTTTGGATTGTCTTGCCCAGTAAATGGCCTGACATCTTTGAGTCTGTTTTCCTGTTCACTAAGTTCTACATGAAGTTCTAAAACAGTGCCCCTGCCTTACAAGGCTACTATGATGGTGACTTAGACTATATATATATATGTCCTTGCGAAACTACGAATCACAGAACATGTGTCTATAAGCTCTCGTGGGAAGCCCCGGGTCTAGAGTTACAAAAGCTAAGTTCAAGTGCCTTATCGAGTAGGGTTCTTCAGGCCCTCACTGTCTGTCCTTGTGGGATTAAGCCCTGCCTTCTTCCTGTAAAACGGGCGGTGAGAACGGGTGCTCTTTGTTGCCTGCCTACCAGTGTCCTCCAGGTGCTGGCCTAGAAGCTTCTGCTCTAGTAGCTGATAGCCTAAAGGGGTGAATAGACTGCGTAAACAAATAGCGAGAATAAAAGTTCCTCAGCGCTGTAACAGAAGTAAGCGTGAAGCGCTTTGGGAGCACCAATGAGGCAAAGCACCTCGTCCTCAACAACCTCATTACGAGGAAACAGATGGATGGTGCTCTTTCAAAACTAATAGAATGAAAGATATTGCAAAGGCAACATGAGCCCAAGGGCTTGGGAAACTAAAGCGTGATGTACAAGAAGGAGAGTTTATGATTCACCCCAAGGAAAGAATCGCTGTCTGAGGGATTCCCATGCCGGTGGGGAAGTATGTATAGGGGAATATGTCCCTGGTGGTTCCTACATGACACATTCGGGAGGTTTTCTGCCCCCTCAGCTCTGCTATAAGCCCCGTCTCTCAGCGCCAGCCTGAGTCCCTCTTTACTATAATCTCTGTCTATTTCAAAAGGTGAAGGATCGTGACCTGAAAGCTTGTAGGCCTGAGGCTTTCCCATCTCCTGGAGCACTGAGCCCCAAGGACTCCTCCAGGGCCAGAAGGAATGGCCTTTATGCTTTCAGAAAGTGATGAGACTCTGAAGCCCGGATTCCCTCGCCCCAGGGGAGCCCTGAGGCCAGGAGGGATTTCTGGCAGCCCCTCTAAGGCTGCAATTCTCTCAGCTCACCTGGTTGTGATTTGGGGTCATTTTTCACTGCTTAATAAGGGAGGTGCCAGCAAGAGAGCAGTGTGTTCCTGTTAAAATATTTTGTCATCAAAATCCACATAGGGTACGATTGCGTTTATGTGAAGTGTCCAGAGCAGCCAGATTCAGAAAGAAAGAAGGCAGGTTAGTCGTTGCCTAGCACTGGGCAGTGAGAAGGGCGGGGGCTGGGAAAGGATGGGGAGGGGCTACCGGTGGGCACAGGGGTCCTTTCTGGGGCAATGGAAATGTCCTAGAGTTGATGGGGGCGATGGTTGCAAACTCCATAAATATGCTAAAAACATTGAATTGTAGAATTTAAATTGGTGAAATGTATTTTATGTGAATTATATCTCAATAAAGCTGTTAAAATATAAAACATAGACATGCCAAATGTTCGTCTCAGAGGCACAATAAGAAGTCTCCCGGTGGAAAGAGAAAACTGTCCCAGAAGCTGGGCTCTGACCCTCCAAGTTTCAGTTCTGCCTGGGGTGCTGTTGCTGTCTCCACCTGCCGTGATGCAGAGCCCCAGGGAAGGCTGGTGTTCACCAGGGACAGAGGCCTGGCTGGGGCCCCTCTCCTCTGCCGAGTGCCTAATGTGCCTTAGCTCAAGGCAGATCCTTGTTTCTAACAATAAACTCTGTTACATCCAGGTTAAAAATACTATTAGAGAGCATGGAGGAGGACACGGGGAGTAATTGTTTAATGAGTAGAGTTTCCATTTTGCAGGATGAAAAGAGTTCTGGAGATGGAGGGTGGTGATGGTTGTATAACAGGGAACGTACTTAACACCTCTCAACTATACAATAAAAAAATGGCTACAATGATAAATTTTTGTTGTGTGTATTTTAACACAACTGAAAAAAAGAAAACTATTGTCATATAATTGAGGGGGTCTCCAAAACCTCATTAGAATGAGTAATGGATTTCTCTGGTGGCTCAGGGGTAAAGAATCCACCTGCCAAACAGTTTGATCCCTGGGTGGGGAAGATCCCCTGGAGAAGGAAATGGACACCCACTCCAGTATTCTTGCCTGGGAAATCCCGTGGACAGAGGAGCCTGGTGGGCTACAGTCCATGGGGTCACAAAAGAGTCAGACACAACTTAGTGACCAAACAACAATAACAACAAGAGAGTAAAGAAAAGGGGAATGCCCTGTAGGAAATTAAGCAACTGATCAGAAATTAGCATGATAATGCTGCCTACACAGGGAATCTTGAAACTGTATCCTTAAGAATGAAAAGGGCGTTTCTTCTTTTCCAATGTCCTTGATCCTGGAGAAGAGCTCTGTGGGACGTTATACTGTCTATTAGAGAGTTAAGAGAACCCTAACCCATGTTAGCTGCTTTCAAAAGACATTATTAGATATCAATCACAGAGCTATGGTTTTTCCAGTGGTCATGTATGGATGTGAGAGTTGGACTTAAAGAATGCTGAGTACCGAAGAACTGATGTTTTTGAACT
The DNA here is from genome assembly GCF_001704415.2 of Capra hircus. Classification (NCBI taxonomy): domain Eukaryota; kingdom Metazoa; phylum Chordata; class Mammalia; order Artiodactyla; family Bovidae; genus Capra; species Capra hircus. The sequence continues at coordinate 73,357,492 of NC_030823.1, read as the reverse complement.
GTGGTGTTGGAGTAGACTCTTGAGAGTCCCTTGGACTGCAAGGAGATCCAACCAGTCCATCCTAAAGGAGATCAGTCCTGAATATTCATTGAAAGAACTGATGCTGAAGCTGGAACTCCAAACCTTTGGCCACCTGATGCGAAGAACTGACTCTTTGGAAAAGACCCTGATGCTGGGAAAGATTAAAGGCAGGAGGAGAAGGGGACGACAGAGGATGAGATGGTCAGATGGCATCACCGACTCAACAGACATGAGTTTGAGTAAACTCTGGGAGTTGGTGATGGACAGGGAGGCCTGGTGTGCTGCAGTCCGTGGGGTCACAGTCGGACACAGCTGAGCGACTGAACTGAACTGAACTGAATCACAGAGCAGAAGGAGGTGACTTTGCAGTGCTGTGTTTTATTCATCTCACTTTCCCGACCTGACACATTGCTCTCACCTGGCCAAGGTACTTTTCATTTCTCAGATTAAAATTATGCTCACCCTACGCCCTAAACTCCTCTAGTATTCCCAAGTTCATCCATCCAATGGCTCAAGCTAGAAACCTCAGAGGGATCTTTGGCATCTCCATTGCCTCCCAATCAATCATTAAAAGCTTCTTAATTCTAAGTCCAAATTATCTCATGAGTATGTCTGCTCACTGCTTCCATCCAAGTCTAAGCTGCTGGTCTCACTAGTCTGCACTCCTACAGTAGCTTGTTAAGTGATCCCTTCTCTTCAGTCTCCCATCCCCAGCCTCATTCTTCAGGTAACAGCCAGAGTGATCCTTTTAGAGTTTAAACCAGATTTAGTTCCTCCTGGGCCAAAGCTTCACAGGCTAGCCACCCCAGCCAGAAGAGCCCTCCGTGGCCTGTGGTGCTCGGCAGGGCCCACCACCTGCTGACCTCTGTTGTTCACATCACCTTCTTCCCTGTTCACAGGGTTTGGTAGCCTTTTCCATCACTTTAAAGGCCCCAAGCTCTTTTCCTGGCTAAATCTTATTCCTCCGTCAGTTCTTGGTTTAAATATCACTTATGCGGAGAAGCCATTAATTCATTCATTTACTACTTATTCATTTGCTCGATAAATATAGTACTTAACAGAACTTGTCATTATGAATTGATTAATTACTCTTTAAAAATGTCTTTCTTTAATGCAGGAAGGTCTTTAGGAGTGGAGACTGTTTAATTCACCAATGTATTACTTTCACAAACAATAGCTGTTCAATAAATATTTGCAGAATGAATGAATGAATCTTTAAATGGAGGTTGTATTTCTTCCTGATAGCATGTGGCATATGGAAGGTTTATTGCTTTTTTCTCTTCCTGACTTCTTCCACATCATAAAATAACAGCACATGAGGCTGAGGGCGATGGAAAATACGCTCGCCAGTTTCCTAATGGAAATCAGCATTTGTTAATAAATGATAATAATAATGACTAGCATTTGTATGGTGTTTTACAATTTGCAAAACATTTTCCACATGCATTATCTTCTGCAATTTAATAAACACAGTCTAGCCCTTGGCTGCTCTATAAAAACTGAATTAAAAAAGAAAAATCTTGATGACAAAAGAGATGAGGCTGTTATAATATTTAAAGTTCACAATTAAACATGGGTGAGTTAGAAAAAGAAGGTTGCTCCTTTCAAATCCTGGGAGCACCCTGTGGGTTTTGCAAAAACAAAGGTACATCTTTCAAGTCCTTTGATATCTGTGTGCTATCAGCGCTCCGGGCTGCTCACCATTTGGTTTAGATCCCAAGGTGTGGTGTGTAGAACCTGATGGATTCTACCCCAGTTTCCCATCAGCAGGAAGAGTCCTCCCTAAAGTTCAAGGACAAGCAGCATCTCTGCAAATAGTATCTGGAGTCCAGGATCCATGGGCTGTTACTTGTAAGGTAAGGGAGCGTTCCCAGTATTGAAGCTCCATCCCTACAAAAGCAGCCACGCTTGGGGGTTTCTTAAGTTGGTAAGTTAAGTTTCTTAACTATCCTTCCTCCTTCTCTCCCTATTTTTTTCTAAAAGTCTTTTCTTTTTACTTGTATGTATATAGTAATAGAATGAGACTTTCAGAGCACAAGGACCCATAATACTCATTGAAATGAAGTGAAGTGAAGTCGCTCAGTAGAAGCAGATTTAAGAAGTTGACTAGAGTATCTGCACAAATGGTAATTCACAGGCTTAAGTGGAAGTTACCCGGGAATACATATCTGCTTACAGTTTCGCAGCTGTCTTACTCTACAGAGTAAAAGTCCGAAGGCCTTTAATCTGGGCAGTAAAATCCTGATCAGTTTACCTTCATCAAAGGGGCATGGCATCTTCAAGGATTTGGCCTGGCACTTTTAATCTTCTTCTCTTGGTAATGATTCTCTGGTGTCATGCTCAGCAAAAGGCCAGCCCGAGGGGTTAAATGCCCCTGAGAGGCAGAGAACTGTGAAGTGACAGAAAGGATAGATCTATCACCTTGAACACAGTCAGTCATGGAGCTGGTCAGGGTCAGGCCTGTATAATGCTTGAATGGGAGACCCGCTTGGAACAGAATATCAGGTGCTGCAGGCTGGGAGGCCAGATGCTACAGGGAAGGGGCACTGGGATGCCTCCACCAGGTGGAGCTTGAGTTTCAGCAAGCCATTCTCCCCCTCCCCTCCAAACTGAGTGATTTTTGTCTGATGGCCTCTAGGGTCCTATTTGCTATACCATTATGTTTTTGTTTAGTCACTAAGTCATGTCCAACTCTTTTGGAACCCCATGGACAGTAGCCAGCCAGGCTCCTCTGTTAATGGGATTTTTCAGGTAAGAATACTGGAGTGGGTTGCCATTTTCTTCATCTTCTTGATGAAAGGATCAAACCCATGTTTCCTGCATTGGCAGATGGATTCTTTACTAAGCCACCAGGAAGTCGCAACATTCTAACATTATGGTTTTAAATTTCCTTTACAAGCTGAGCCACCAGGGAAGCCCTTACTCATTCTACAAGCCCTAAAAAGGAAAAAAATAAAAGGATGTCGTCAAAGTTGTCAAAAACTGAAGAGAGGATAAAATAAAAAATGAAACATGTCTACTGATTTGGGCCCTTGGTGAATGGCATGGCTGGGGTGGAAGAACATGCTAAATTGAAGAATAAAGAGAAAATAAGTGGAAATAGATTGCCAAGGAGAAAAAGGCACGGAGGATTAGCCAGAGCTAAGATGAGTCTGGTGAAAGTAGGGGAAAGAAACAATACAAATATGAAACCACCTCAATAGAAGATTTTTGAAAAAACAATCAAAGTGATTCTATGCTATTCAGCTTGTAGGAGACTTTCCAGTTTTTAGAAAAATATCCACCAATGCGGAGTGAAAATGGGATTCCTGAGTGCCTCGCTTTTTGTTTTAGGAAGATGGTGAGAAGAAGACAATGCTCTGGAAATGGGAGCGAGATCAATTGTGCTCAACAGAAAGATGAGAGGCTCCTCTTACTCCACAAAGTCCTAGAACTCAAGAAAGAGAAAGTTCCTGGACATTTGGACATTACACCTGTGAAGATACAGGGGAAAGAACATGGCTTTAGAGTGTGGCAGACCTGAGTCCAACCAGTCTGATGGACAGTCTTCTGGGCATCCAGGCAGGCTTGTGACTTGACCTCTTTTCAATCTAGTATCTTAAAATCATGTGTTCAACACTATTTAGGGAGAAAGGTGCTAGAGGGGAGGGCAAATTGCTGGGGGCCATGGCCCAACTCCGCCCCCGCAAGCAGCCAGGGGCAGACATGCACTCAGAATTTATCTCCATGAAAAGCAGTTTAGCAGGTCCTTTAGAGTCTTACTTCCTATCTCAAAGGATTTTTAAGTCTTCTATTCTAGTGGTCTCCCTGAGATTAAATATGTGTATATATAAATATATATGTGTGTGTTTATACGTCTGTACGTGTGTGCATATATATGTCTTGTACACCTATAATTTTACCTGAAAGTGAAAAAAAAAAAAAAGCACAGTTGATTGCCTTCATTCACAGTAGTTTTGTTCTATAAAGTTGCCATAAACCATGAGTTAGTGAATACTGAACATTGCTCTTAGGGGCAATATAGGGTTAGGTTCCTATGAGCCTCTGGTCGTGACATTTTCATCAACTGATGAAGATGTAACCTTTATTATGTGCATTTCTGTTGAAAGGCACTGTATTAACTACATGTTATTGATTCAGTAACATTGAACTCACAGCCAACAGAACCATAACTCACACCTGAGGAAAGCTTGTCTAATATACATATCCTCTACAGGCACATCGCAGACTTTTTGTGCTTGGGGAGAGTAGACAGAACATCAGCACTGTGCTTGGGGCAATTTTAAACAATGAATGCATTAACAAAAAGTAGAAACAAGTAAAAAAAAAAAAAGCAGCACTAAATAGACCATAAAAAGAACATTTGTTTATAACATCAGAGCTGAAAGGCAGAGGGTCACGTCATTTGACCTCATCTGAAGATGTACATGTTAAGTGACTGAATTTTCCTTTTTTTTTTTTGTATCACTCTGTGCATGTTTTCAAATGACCATGAAAACACCATGAGTATTGATTTGAGGTTACAAATAAATTTTAGCTCCTGGTGAAGTCACAAATACAGAATCCATGAATACTTTGCAAGCATGTATCGGTTAATATTGGGCAAGTTCTCCGATCTCTTTAAGCTTGACTATAAAATAAGATTCATGATGCCTCCTTATTGCACTTTTTTTTTTTTTTAAGTCGCTCAGTCGTGTCCGACTCTGCGGCCCCATGGACCAGGCTCCTCTGTCCATGGGATTTTCCAGGCAAGAATATTGGAGTGGGATGCCATTTTTGCACTATGTGAAGATTAAATGAAATAATCCATGTAACGTATTTGCGGAATACCCAGCACTCTTCCCGAGACACTGAGGAAGGAAGCCACCACTCCATCCTACTCACTTGTCTTGCCCTTCATTTGGCAGCCTCATTTTTCCACCAGACCATCCAGGGTAAAGAGCTCTAACTTTTAATCTGGCTAGAACATTTTCCCCTTGTATTAAAATTGTCTTGGAAAACCATTAGGCTGATTTTTAATCATCATAGCTCATACGTCTCCTGTTGCAAATGCCAAGCACTCAGGGCGTGCTTCAGTCTCTCAGATCTTCTTTCTCACATTTTGTACTTGAAGGTAAATCCATGCCTAATAAAAGAGCCTTTTTGTATCCAGGCCAGATGCATCTGAGACTTGAATGCCTTTGCTTTCTCTCCTGTTTTTATTTTTTGTTTTGTTTCTCTTCTCTGCCTGATCAATACCTTCCCATCTGAAGAAGCAAAACAGTCTCTCTGTTCTCTTCCCCTTGCTGCTGATTCTGACTCAAGGGGATAGGGGTGGGCGTGGGGGAAAGAGAGAAAGAGTCTATATATAACCACAAAGATAATTCCTTCTCCTTGACACGTCCGGCAACTCCAGAGAGAATTTGACATTTGAGGGAACTGATTGTAGTGAAAGTAATTCTTATTTATCTGGCTATTGGCACAGAAGGGATGGGGTGTAGCAAGGGAACTGCAGGGGTGAGAATGAGTCAGGGATTTCAGGGAAGGAATATATTGCAGGTAAAGAAGAAATGACTCCCCAACAACAGTGAAAGGACAGAGGGCAAGATGCCTGAACCAGCTTTCTGAAGTCCACGACCCTGCCTCTAGGAGGGTTGTAGCGCTTTGGATTGGGACGCGTGGTACAGATGGGGAAATGATGGTGGTCCCAGTGGCTTACACACTCTGCACCCTAGATCAGCACTTCTCACACTCCGACGGGCACACAAATCAGCTATCTCTACGTGCGTGCTCAGTCCCCAGTGGTGTCTGCCTCTTTGTGACCTTATGGTCTGAAGCCCACCAAGCTCCTCTGTTCATGGGATTTTCTAGACAAGAATGCCAGAGTGGGTTGCCATTTCCTCCTCCAGGGGATCTTCCCAACCCAGAGATCCAACCTGTGTCTTGCGTCTCCTGCATGGGCAGGCAGAGTACCACTGAACCACACAATCAACTCTAGGTCTTGTTAAAATGCAGTTTCTATTCAGTAGGTCTGGGGCAGACCCCAAGATTTTGTATTTCTAGCAAGTTTCCAAATGAAGCTGTATCATACTCTGAGAAACAAGATTCTAGTAAAGTGCTTTTGGGAGAACCTAGGCAAAGAAGATACCCACTCCAGTACTTTTGCTTGGAAAATCCCATGGACAGAGGAGCCTGGTGGGCTGCAGTCCATGGGGTTGCTAAGAGTCAGACACGACTGAGCGACTTCACTTTCACTTTTCACTTTCCTGCATTGGAGAAGGCAATGGCAACCCACTCCAGTGTTCTTGCCTGGAGAGTCCCAGGGACGGGGGAGCCTGGTGGGCTGCCATCTCTGGGATCGCACAGAGTCGGCCACGACTGAAGCGACTTAGCAGCAGCAGCAGCAGGCAAAGAAGATGAAGGGAAGGTTGTTGGAGAACCACCTCCTCTGTGCCCCTGCCTATCTGTAGCCCTCTGTTTCCAAAATCTCATTTTGTATTTATCTCCTTACTCACCCTTCCTACTCTACAGTCCCTTGGAGAGCAGGTACAGAGTGTTGTTGATCGTTGCATACAGGGCTTTGCCAGAGGAGGCATTTCATAAATATTAAAATTGTAGTTAAAAACATCCCTCTTCCTCCATGAAGTTTTGCCAGATCATTCCACTTCTATAGTACTTATTATTTGTATCATTCATTTGGCAATTAATCTTAAAAAGCCTTATGACAGTTTCTGTATTGTTTTACTGGACTGTTATATATCTTTTGAATTGCTAGTTATTTTTTAGCCCTTTTGCGTATTGACTCTGAAGCTAGATTGCAAATAGTTTTTGAGTTGAGGAACTGTATTTTCTTTTATTCATCCATCATTTAGTTTGTGCCTACCTTGTGCAAGGTGATGATGTGGGATCTTGATACACGAGATACGTAAGTTGGGATCACTGAAAGGCAGAATAGTGAGAAAGGCTCAGCTCTCAATATCAGGCAGAACTAGACTTGGATCCTAGATCTGCCATTTTCAGCTGTGTGACCACAGACAAAGACTGAACACACCCAAACTTGGCCTGTCCAGCTGTAAAGTGGGTTGAGGCATCAACTTTGTAGAACTGTGGGGAGTTTGGTTGAAATGATACATAGACTGTCCTGGTGATGAGCACCTGGTGAACATTCAGAAAAAAGTAATTGCTTATTCTTTGGAAAGTTACCACCGAATAGTTTAGGAAAAACAGTGAGTTACACAAATAGCCAAAGCACCAGGGAGACTGTATCAGTGGCGTCATCCTTTGTAATTGCCACAGTCTAGCAGGTAAGGGCTTAATACATGCTTATTGTTGATGGAAGACAACAGCAGTACCTCTACCACAAAGGTGTTTAAGTGAGTTCAGTGGATTCAATCCACTTCATTTATTTTTATTTTTTTACCTTTTGAAGCATAACTGACTTAATAAGTAAGTCAACTAGTTTCAGGTATACAACATTTTCATAGATGACACACTGTACAAAGTTATTGTAGTATTATTGATTATCTTCCCTGTGCTACATATTACCCAATTTATTAATTTCAATGCAACTTACTTTTACTAACTCTTCATATATATATATATATATATATATATATATATATAATTAAAGGATGTATGACAGGTGCCAGAACTGGAAGTAGAAATTAAAGCTTAGGAGAACAAAGTTGAGTTATTCCAAATCCTAAAAGATGATGCTGTGAAAGTGCTGCACTCAATATGCCAGCAAATTTGGAAAAGTCAGCAGTGGCCACAGGACTGGAAAAGGTCAGTTTTCATTCCAATCCCAAAGAAAGGCAATGCCAAAGAATGCTCAAACTACTGCACAATTGCACTCATCTCACACACTAGTAAAGTAATGCTTAAAATTCTCCAAGCCAGGCTTCAGCAATACATGAACTGTGAAATTCCAAGGTTCAAGCTGGTTTTTGAAAAGGCAGAGGAACCAGAGATCAAATTGCCAACATCTGCTGGATCATGGAAAAAGCAAGAGTTCCAGAAAAACATCTATTTCTGCTTTATTGACTATGCCAAAGCCTTTGACTGTGTGGATCACAACAAACTGTGGAAAATTCTGAAAGAGATTGGAATACCAGACCACCTGACCTGCGTCTTGAGAAACCTATATGCAGGTCAGGAAGCAACAGTTAGAACTGAACATGGAACAACAGACTGGTTCCAAATAGGAAAAGGAGTGCGTCAAGGCTGTATATTGTCACCCTGCTTATTTAACTTCTATGCAGAGTACATCATGAGAAACTCTGGGCTGGAAGAAGCACAGCTGGAATCAAGATTTCCGGGAGAAATATCAATAACCTCAGATACACAGATGGCACCACCCTTATGGCAGAAAGTGAAGAGGAACTAAAAAGCCTCTTGATGAAAGTGAAAGAGGAGAGTGAAAAAGTTGGCTTCAAGCTCAACATTCAGAAAATGAAGATCATGGCATCTGGTTCCATCACTTCATAGCAAATAGATGGGGAAACAGTGGAAACAGTGGATGACTATTCTCTTGGGCTCCAAAATCACTGCAGATGGTGATTGCAGCCATGAAATTAAAAGATGCTTACTCCTTGGAAGGAAAGTTATGACCAACCTAGATAGCATATTCAAAAGCAGAGGCATTACTTTGCCAACAAAGGTCCGTCTAGTCAAGGCTATGGTTTTTCCGGTGGTCATATGTGGATGTGAGAGTTGGGCTATAAAGAAAGCTGAGTGCCGAAGAATTGATACTTTTGAACTGTGGTGTTGGAGAAGACTCTTGTGAGTCCCTTGGACTGCAAGGAGCTCCAACCAGTCCATCTTAAAGGAGATCAGTCCTGGGTGTTCATTGGAAGGACTGATGCTGAAGCTGAAACTCCAATACTTTGGCCACCTGATGTGAAGAGCTGACTCATTTGAAAAGATCCTGATGCTGTGAAAGATTCAGGGCAGGAGGAGAAGGGGACGGCAGAGAATCAGATGGTTGGATGGCATCACCCACTCGATGGACATGAGTTTGGGTAAACTCCAGGAGTTGGTGATGGACAAGGAGGCCTGGTGTGCTGCGGTTCATGGGGTCGCCAAGAGTCAGACACGACTGAGCCACTGAACTGAACTGAACTGAACTGAGCTGAACAAAGAACTATCCATTCTGCTGATGACGGTACCAAGGAGGAGGCCGAGTGAGCGTCAGTGCAAAAAAGGAAGAGGACCTGTTAGGAAGCTTGGGAAGAAGATTTGCCAGAAGACAGCCCACAGGTAGTCCTGTTCCCATGACAGCCAACAAGATCACCACACTGCCAGAGGGCCCGCCTCACAGGGGCCTCGTTTACTCGGACACCTTTGCTATGAAGGATCATCTCTCGTTTGGTCCAAGTGAGGACCCGGAAGCAGCATCCAGAGAATGGTGGCCCCACAGAGACAAGCCATGTGAATGTCCTGTATCTTGTCTGCCAGCCTGGAGATAGGCTTAGGTCCACAGCCTCCTTCACGTTGAGATAACTAAAAGGTAGAAGATGAGGGCAGAAGAGCATTCAGTTCCTTCCGGCTTTTGGGTTAGATGTTTTCCCGCCATTGTCTTCCTGGACCAGAGCCAAATATTCCCTCCACCCTAGTCTTCGTGTCTTTCTGGGAAAGCAATGAAAACCTGAACTGACTGTGGCCTCTGCTTGCATGCTCAGTCACTTCAATAGTGTCTGACTCCTTGCCACCCCATGGACTATAGCCCGCCAGGCTCCTCTGTCCATGGGATTCTGCAGGCAAGAATACTGAGGTGGGTGTCATGCCCTCCTCCGGGGTATCTTCCTGACCCAGGGATCAAACTCATGTTATCCTGAGTCTCCTGCATTGCAGGTGGATTCTTTACGTTGAGCCACCTGCGAAGCCCGGTTATGGCCTCTAGTTTTGGCCAATCCAGGAATTTCTGGTAGTGCCTGCCACAAGGAGGTAATGCCCCAGTGATGTTAAAAATGTGCCTGACCGCATTATGGTGCTCAATTCTTAGCCTCTAAGTGAACTCCACTGCTTTAACACTGCCTTAGGAATCCATGAAAATAAACTTGGACCTGATGTACGGTCAGATTCCTGCCACAATGCATAGGGATGTCACCCAGAAGTGACTCTTGATGTTTCCTGGTGCCAGATTATACGAGCTCCACACTTAGTGGTGCTTCCTGTTTTGGAGAAGCTTTGCAGAATATTCTTCAGTCCAGAAAGGCCATTCCAAGGGAGTTTGCTTGATCTAACCCGAATTCTGCAGGTTTCTCCAGACACTCCTAGAAGCTAACAGATTTCATGCTCACTTCTGTCACCCAAGCAAACAAGCGTATGCCACCAAACCATAGATCAGCAGTTAACAGAGTTTCATTTATGTGCTTTGACCTTGGATATAGTTTTTAATTTGCTTTTAATTTGTATTATTTCCCCTTTGCTTCTTTAGCCTTCCAGCACCTTCAGGTTAGAGGATGCTGCCTTGACATCATGTTCCTAGGTGATCTAGACGGAGGAAGGATGCAACTGCATGGCAGAGTCTGGGAAGAGGAAAAAGTGTTTTTGTTTAGACCTGAGGGAGAGGGACTGGCAGACTGAGGGCAGCCTGGGTCTCCTGAAAACTCAGCCCAGGGGAAGTCTGGCCTGCAGTTCATGATATCAGCCTCTAGAGAAGAAGAACGGGTGAGTGGTGAAACACACACGTTAGAGCTGTGGAAGCCTTCTGATTAAAATGGGCAGCCAGGTGACCTGAACGTGGTATCAACTGAAAAAATTCATCTCCAGTACCAGGCCTATTAAAGACTAAGGGTGGAAATTAACCTCGTTTAGCACAGTGATTAAGCTGCTGTCAATTGAGCCCTTTTCCTCTAGTGCTAAAAACTTACTGATTTTTCTTTTCTTTAATTGGATTAAAATGAAGGAAACTCAAGACCTCAGGAGGAAAGAAAGCTGAGCAGAAACCACACTCAAGGGGCTCCAGACTCTGGCAACTGTGCTGCTCTTATTGTGAGAGTGATTTTTGCCCCTCTGATGCCCAGATTTAGCAAGCTAGATATCTGACTTTCATTACTGAAAAGATGCTGCTAGGATGGGACCTGAAATGGACATACTTCAGATGCCACTGGTCACTAGAGCTGGAAAGAAAAGTTAAGGGTGGCCTTCAGTCCCCAGGTGATGGTAATCTCTTGATCTCTTAGGCCATTAGGAAGGAAGGAAGGGAGGGAGGAAGTGAAGTCACTCAGTCGTGTCCGACTCTTTGCAACCCCATGGATTGTAGCCTACCAGGCTTCTCCATCCACGGGATTTTCCAGGTAAGAGTACTGGAGTGGGTTGCCATTTCCTTCTCCAGAGGACGTTAGGAACCTCTGGCTAATGATAGGTACCTGACTCCATTTGTCTTCCCACTGAATTCAAGGCCTTGTGATATGTCTCTCTTATTTCTGCAAAATATAAAAAGTCTGTATCTTGCATTAGCCTGAGGTGAGTAACAAGGATAACCAAACACTCAATGCTTTGGGTGATGGTCCTAATACAAGCCTGTATATATGTCTGGATGAATCAGAAAAAGGTGACCTTCTGGAAGGACATAGATGCTCATCCTTGCTGCTCAGGGGCCAAGTAGAACATATGTGCAAAGAAAAGAGTGGTCCTTCATAAGAGTGAAGGTGAGGAATGAGGACCAGACACAGCTCTGATGGCACACAACTTGATCAGCAGAACGCAGGCTGACTTTCAGCCATCCCTCCCCGCCTCAGTTAGGTGCATGGGGGAGGGTACAATCCGCAGAACCGTAAGCGGCGGCCCCGTGAGACAATCTGGGAAGCAAGGAAGAAGCACAGGGCACTTTAAGGGGAAAGTGAAAGTCGCTCAGTCGTGTACGACTCTTTGCGAGCCCATAGTCCATGAAATTCTCCAGGCCAGAATACGGGAGTGGGAAGATTTTCCCTTCTCCAGGGGATCTTCCCAACCTAGGGATCAAACCCAGGTCTCCTGCATTGCAGGAGGATTCTTTATCAGCTGAGCCAAAAGGGAAGCCCAAGAATACTGAAGTGGGCAGCCTATCCCTTCTCCAGCAGATCTTCCTGACCCAGGAATTGAACCAGGGTCTCCTGCTTTGCAGGCAGATTCTTTACCAACTAAGCCATCAGGGAAGCCCCATACTTTAAGGTACCGGCGGTATAGGCAGAGGAGAGACCCTTTACCTACTTTCTTTCTTTCTTAGTAGAGTCTATAGGACTCTGACTGGCTGGCTCTGGGATGCACTAAACAAAGATGGGTTAATTATGAATGCAGGGCTCTTGGACTAACTAAAGCGAAGCTAAAGCCACAGACCCAGAAGGGGTGCTAAGGGCAAGACACAGTGTCTGCTTTCCCAGATATATGCCCTGATCAGCACGGATTCATCTCTCTGTGGTCTCCCGCCTCATCCAGATTTTCCCATAGTCCCTGGTACTGTATGTTCAGAGAGACAGTTACAAAGTCCCTCCCACCTTTGCCACAGACGGCATCAGGGCACACTCTCACACACTGATGAGAGTGCACACCCAGGTCCATGCGGCACACACTGCCTTCCTCCAAGGCTGTGTGCCTCTTTTATTTCTCAGTTCCCAGCTACTGTGGACTCAGCAGGTCTTCGAGAGGAAGATGTAGGAAGAAAAATGATTTCGACAAATGACGTGAGCTGAGAGGAATTTCAGAGCCAAACAGTGATCGTGGTGCAAGAAAAAAGATGTTGGGGGTGATCGAAAAGTGACTAGCCATCTACATCTCTGCTTGTCTAGATAAAATACATACTTAGCTTTCCGCCCTCCTCTCCATCTCTCAAATGATAGCTCTGTTTCAGGAATAGAAACTGTTTTCTTCTTCCTAAGTATGGTTGCCTCCTGAATCCTGCCTCTCTTTAATACCCTAAAAAAGCATTACCATGTGAATAGTTTTCAGCCAGCACAATCAGGAGCCTTTTCTGGGGTTTGCCAGATGCTTACAACAAACCCTATACTCAGGAGCCCCACTTAAAAATGTAAGGCTGTTGTTCATCCTCTCCACCCCCATCCATCTGCATGCCTACTTTCTTCTGTGAGAACACAAGTTTTATCATGGGATCCAGATTCTGTGAGTCCCTCCTGAATCTCAGTGCCTTTTTGAGCAGAGCCAGCCTATATCAGGGCTTCCCAGGTGGCTCAGTTATAAAGAATCCACCTGCCAAAGCAGGAGACACGAGTTCGATCCCTGGCTCAGGAAGATCCCCTAGAGAAGGAAATGGCAACCTGCTCCAGCATTCTTGTCTGGAGAATCCCATGGACAGAGCAGCCTGTTGGGCCACAGTCCACAGGATCTCAGAAGAGTCAGACATGACTGAGCAACTAAAGAGCCACAGCAGTACTCTATATCATCAGGGGGGGTTGCTTTGCAGTCTTCCATCCCCGTGTATTTGAGGACACGGGCTTAGGGCTCTGTTCAACTCAGACAATATCCCCTTGGCTAATGTGGGATCTGGGAGACTACAGCCCGTGGGTCAAACCTGGCTGGCCCCCTGTTTTTTATGATCAATGAATTAAGAATGGTTTTTACTTTTTAAAATGGTTGAATAGAAACCAAAAGAAAAATACTATTTCATGACACACGAACATGATATGAAATTCAAATTTGGCAGAGTGGAGTAGCTGCAGAATAGTTGGTATGATCAACAAAATCCAGATTATTTATGCTCTGACCCTTCACAGCAAATGATTGTCCACCCTGGACTAGCTAACTGAGCTCTAGGCCATGGGTGCAAGCTTGTTTTCTAGGCTAGGTGAGCCCATGGGAGTCAATGAAGCAGAAATAGGCAAAAACCAGAAACCAGAAGACTAGAGCTGGGAATTTGGATTGAAATGAGCATGAGGTTTCTGCACGTACGCTTTTAGAAAAGCATTGTTGATGTGCACAGAATACGTGCGATTTTCCCCTACAAAAGATTCAGGGTGTTCCTTTCATGGGACTGTGATTGCATTAGATGTCTGTTTGTCCTTAGGTCAGGTTGTCAAAGGGGGCTTAGACATGCCAGTGGCAACTGTCTGGGTAGATGGCTCTGTTACTGATTAACTCATTCCTGATAACTGTGAAATATTCCAGAACTACTTGCCCTTAAAAGTGAAATGAAATCTACAAGGGAAATAATTAGTAACTGCCATCTGATGCTGGTGCCTCTAAGCTGAAAGAGGCAGCCTCTCTTATATCTGCAGCATCTCTATCTAACTTCAAATGCCGTCTCTTCTCTGGCTGGACATGGGAGGAAATGAGCTCTGGATAGCTGGCTGTGTTCAATGCCCGACTCCTGTGTGTCTTAATCCAGACCGTATAACACTTTTGTTTCGAGAACTCAAAATAATCAGATGCCTAGTCCTTACTGAAGAGATTCTGGATAAATGAAAGTGGTTGAAAGGCACAAACTTCCAGTCATAAGAAAAGTAAGTACTAGGGATGCGATGCACAACATGATAAATATAACTGACACTGCTGTACGTTATATATGAGATTAATTAACCGTGTATCCTAAGAGGTCTCATCACAAGGAAAACATGCATATTTTTTCTTGTATTTTGCATCTATATGAGATGATGTTTGTTCACTAAACTCGGTGATAATCAAGTCACACTGTGTGTAAGTTAAATCACTATATCCTGTATACCTTAGACTTATACAAGAGCTGCACATCAATTATATCTCAATAAAACTGGAAGAAGATAAAGAGGGCTGTGAGCCCTTGTGGAGACAGATCATTTGAATTTTAAAAACTTCCCAAGTGATGCTGATAAACACCAAGGACAGAGCCATCTTCCTGAGTAACGTTCATACCTCAAAAAGCTTCAGAGGAAATTCTCCTGTCCCTCTCCTTCCTCCGGTATCCTTCAATCCTACCAGGTTGATTCTTTTGAGTGTGTGTTGAGAGTTTACCATAAGCCAGGCACTACGCTAGGGCGTGTGCATACCAAGGTGAACGAGACCCTGTGCCCATCTCCAGAAGCCCAGGGCCAGAGGGGGAGTGAGTATGGGCAGAGCACACCAGTGTACCTACCTCCACCCTGTGATTGTTCTCGTGGGTCCTACTGACAGCACAGCGGGATGCCGGATCAGGCGGCTGGACTGTCACGGAAAACTCGCAGAAGGGGCCGTGTACCTTCGTCTTAACCCACATTCACTTGCGAGGACTCTCGACTCCCACGTAGCTGGGCTGCCAGCCCGCTCCTCTGCCAGGACCATCAGGTGTCTCCCGGCCAGACTCACAGGGCACCTGCAGTTCCAGGGGAGAGAGGAGCTGTGGGGGGCTCTCCCGCTCTTCTCTGAACTGGGAGAATCTTCCTTCCCTTGCTTGGCTCCACATCCCACGGGGCTGGGGGGAACAGTGTTTGCATTCAGCTAATGAGGCAGGAGGCTGGGAACAGGGCACCAGGGCAGTCCACGGACGGTTATATTGGCCCCATGGCACTCAGCAAGGAGATAATAAAAACTTTCTTCTTTTCTCTTCTCTTTTTGTCATCAGTAAACGAAGCAGATCCACTGCCAGGATGACGCTGAGTGGGACGGGATGTGCACTGACAAGGTGCCTGAATATATATTTTTCTGAACTACAATGACTGAGTCAGTATTCTGACCAGTGTCCCACGTTGACACTTTTATTATCTGTAGCTCAGTTTCACGGAGCAGATTTGGTTTTCTTTTCCAATCGTAAGATTCTTTTCAAAACAAATCAGCCTCACTCTCTGGCGTGCCTTTGTTTTGTCCTTCTTCCTAGGAAGACATTTCTTGAGGATTAAATTCATGTAGCTCTGTGTAGAATAAAATCACTCATTTTTCTCCAAGAAGCCTCTCGTTTCACCCCACTTGTTTCCAAAGAAACGAGCCTTCTGTTTTTGTGATGAGATTAGTACAAAAAAGAAAATATTTATTGAGTTAACAGTAGAGGATTGGAGAAGGTAATGGCAGTCCACTCCAGTATTCTTTCCTGGAGAATCCCATGGATGGAGGAGCCTGGCAGGCGACAGTCTGTGGGGCTGCAAAGAGTTGGATATGACTCAGCAACTAACACACACAGTGGTAGAGAATACTTTCCACTGGGCCCTGTATTTGTAATTACTTTTATGCATCATGGTAGCCTTAGGAGGTAAATTTTCATATTACCCTCAGATTATAGAGAAAGATGCAAACACAAAGGATGCAGTTTGCCCCAGATCATTAGTTTACAAGCTGCAGAGTCAGGACATGAACTCAAAGTCTTCGGGCTATAGAGTCTGGGTTAAAAATCAGCACATGGCATTAATGTTTTGGACACAACTTCAGTTCTTACATTCCAGTTTAGGTAAGATTCCTCAGTTTCCTGGACACTGACACGGAAGAGGGCAGCAGGGAAGTTGTTCCTATGGCCTGCTTATCTCTTCGCTTTCCTCAGAGTTGGTGCTGGAGGAAATTATGGCTGACCCTGGCAATGAATGCATACCGCACAGCTGAGGATCTAGATACTGATGCTCACTCCCCAAGACCCATGGATCCTCCCTTCTTCTCACTGCTCGGGTTTTATTAGGGGAGGGGAAGGTATGTTACAGCTATAACCTCACTGCCTGCAGCCCATCTAGTTAAGATGAAGACATGAATTTGAAAAACTCGTTAAGTGGCTCTATTGACTCTCCATTCTTGGTGGTGGCGTATCAAGAGAAAGAAGCTTTTATCAACACAACAATATTCAACTTCATCAAATCTGTGTCTGTGATCAGTCCATTATGAGCTTTTACCTGGAATTATAAACTGTGAGTTATCAAGGCAAGGGCTCGAAAGAAGATACAAGATAGCACCTCTGAGATTGCACTAAATATCCAAGAATATTTCATCAGTTTCTTCAGGGAGAACTTTCCTTTCCCTCACTTGTCCCTCTTAGCTTTGCTTACTCACATTCTACCAAGTAACAGCCTGGAAATAGCTTTCCTGTCTCTCTTACATAAGCTTATTACAGGTGAGGCTAAGCTGCTTGGGACCAGTTACCCCATAATCTGCTGAGGAGTTTGGTCAATGGTTAATTATAGAATTGAGGAAAAGAAGAGGTTCAAACCTAACTACATTTTCTGCACAGCTTGGCAACAACCTTTCAGAGGCAGAAACTCAGTACTTTCAAATGCTCATTTTCAAATGCTTCAGGAGTCCTTCCCCAGGTCCTGGAGATGAATGCTGATTTAAGTCCATTCCATTATTGGTCAGTCAAGGCTGGGCAAGTGATATTCTCCTGACAAATGGAGGGAAGTCTACTGAGGCTTCTGGAAATGTCTGCCTCACTTGTAATTAAAAAAAAAAATCACAGATAGAGACATGCCTCTTTTCACCTTTGAACTTTGTGTGACGTAGCAATGCTTAGCTTCTGGAACCATCTGTATAAGAAGGGAGGCCATGAAAATTACAGAGAAGCTGATACAGACCCCTGACATCAGTGAGCTGCTAAATATGCCTACCTGGATCCACTTACTCAAAAGGGGAGGTAATACATGATCTTATTGTTAAACTTTTTTTTTTTTTTGGTGTTGTTACTTACAGCCTATAGAACCCACTTGATGGAGCAGGTGTGAGAAATCACTGCATACGCTCTCCACTCCTAACTGCTTTTACTCTCACACTTCCTGCTACTGTAGATGCTTGCCTACTGACTCCATCTGTTAAAGTCCTACACACTCTATGAGATCCACTTCAAATGCCACCTTCCTTCACTCAAACCAGTATGACTTCCATCCCATATGACTTCTTGCCTATTTTAGAAGGCAGTGATAACGTTCTTCCTTACATCATGATTATTTCTGTGCTTATCTGAACATCCCTTATGGATGAATATTATGTCTTATACTTCTTTGTGACTTTGAAGTGCTTCGCTGGTGTCTGACCTTAGTGGGCACCCAGTAAATGCTTGATGAATGGAATGGAATGCAATGAGGGCCTGGGGAGACATGAGATATAATCAAAGGGGAGACCCAGCTCGATGGAGAAAGCCTAAGGCCTGGGAACCTCTCATATCAGGACATGGGGAATTGCCAGCTCTGAAAATATATATTAGAGCTGATAGGTCCATGCTGGGTAAGAGTTGACAGTTAAAGATGAGGGTCTCAGAAGCTAAAAACTAGTAAGCACAGAGATAAATGTATACCTATCAACTCACAATTCATCTCAAATAATGTCTTTGCAACTTAGTAATGTAGGAAGGAGAGCCCAACTTGCAAATCAGGCATGGTCATTGTGACATATACCTAACAGGTGAGATCGCTGAGCAATAGACGGATTGCTTATTGTCGAGTTGCTCTCAGCCAAGTCTTGGGAGCTCTGATGCCACCGCACAACAGTGGCCTGGACCCCACTCAGAGAGGCCCCCTCCTCGTTGATGCTTGAGTGGGTTTGGAAATCCAAGAATGTGTGGGAGCTGCAAAGAAAGTGGTAAAATATATTTGCGACTGAGCGAATTTCAGAGGTTCGTGTGACATTCAAGGCTGCACGGGATGTGGGCTAGACATGCCACAAGGGGAGGTGTGGAAGACACTGCTTCTAAGGTTTGAGCTGAAAGTGAAAAGATAAGGAAGTGAGAAGACTGAGTTTTATTTGGGGTAGAGAAATGAGAAAGCCAAACTTTTTATTCTAGGGGTTGAAATGTAGGAGACTCCGGGGTGTTATACTGAGAAACTTTTGTCTAGTTGACTGGATCGGATCCTGTTTGCTTGTAAGCCCAGCTAGTTCATTTACATTCTCCTTCTTCTGCCATTTTCCCCTCCAATTTTCTTCTTTATCTCTCCTCTTTCTCTTGTCTTCCTCCTGAGAAGCATGGCTCCTGTACCTGTGCAGTAACTTCCAAATAATGAATTAGTGGCCCAGTCAATTCATGTCTGTATCCATCAATAAGAAAGTAGCAACTCAGTTTATGTGTAAAGCCAGCTTGGAATTGTGGAAGTGGGCTAGAAGTGTCCATTTCTAAGGGGAAAACTCAAATTTGACCTCTCACATTACTGATCACTTAGAATGGCCCTTTCCATGATGCGTTTGACAGTTTATGGCATATTTTTCTATCTCTGACGGACATTCAGATAGACAGGACCCTATGGAAGACCATAGACAGTATGGCTAAATGAAATGTGTCACATGGATCTTAATGACTTTGTGCTCTTTAAAAAGAATTGGGTGATAGCCCTCCCCATTAAAAAAAAAAAGACTATAGAATTTGAACTCAAGCCAGTCAAGCTCTAGTCTAACTACTCATGTGTGGTCCAATACTGACCATGCTTCTTCCCTTCCTCGACTTCATCTTCTTGACCTTTAGAGTGAAGGCATTGGACTGAATGATCAATCCACTGTGTGTTTCTGCAACTCCTGACTGGGCACTTCTAGGCCTGCAAAGTAAGATGGGTGCAGGCAACATTAAAGCCCTCCCAGCCACACATGTTTCCTCCAGGGAGCCTGAGTGCTTGATGATGTAGGAAGAGCCCACAGGTTCTAGATACTCTGGAACACAGAGAAGGGCTCCACTGCCCCTTGACTGGGTTGAGGTCAAAGTACGGGTTTTCATAAAAATGAACGTTTCATCTGACTGGCACGTATCAAGTGCTGAGTAGTTCTAACGGTGTGCTGGTTCCCTGCAGCCACTTGGAAAGACCATGAGTCAAGTATGAGCCACATAGCAACACATTTCGCAATCCTTAAGATGCAAATTTTTATGCCATGCTGAGAAAATCGGCCCTCACCCCTCCAAACACTTCCTCCCATCTGTTATTTTTGCCTCAGTAACTGCCCAGAGGACGCCCGTTTCATGGTTCCACTCAAGCTCTTCTCCCTTTCCACAGCAAACCCCACCCCTCTCTTTTACTCACATCTTCAGCCTACCAAGTTCCATGGAAATGAATCTAAAAGGACTGCTGCTTATTCAGCTCACTCTAGTTCTCATGAGACCTGCTGTCTGGCTTCATAATGATCTCGATTTGTGAGCCAGTACTGTTTTATAACTATAGCTTGTTTACATTTTTTTAAAACATTTTTCTGAATGAAAAAAAAATTTAGATTCTATAGTACTTTGCAATTTCCAACATGACTTCATATAATCCCATAATAAGACTTTAAAAAATTTTCCTACCCCATCTTGCCCTTTCCCCGTTCCCTCTCCCCACGGTAACCAATAGTTTGTTTTCCGTATCTGTGAGTCTGCTTCTTTTTTGTCTTTATTCACTATGCTATTCTTAAATCCCACGTGTAAGTGATCTCACGCAGTATTTCTTCTGCTAGTTTGATGTGCTCTACGTCCATCCATGTTGTTGCAAACGGCAAATGCTCTTCATTTTTACGGCTGAGTGACGTTCCATTGTGTGTGTACACACACACACACACACACACACACGCACACCAGAGCTGTATCCATCCATCTGCTGATGGATGCTTAGGCTGCTTCCATACCCTGACCATTGTAAATATCAGCAATAACTTTTTGTATTCATCTCCCTAAAACAAAGGAAACAAAAGCAAAAATAAGCAAATGGCGTTTGAGTCTGATGTGGAATCCACACACACAGACTCACAGACACACGCATGAACATTATGCTTAAGCACCAGTGCACACCCACAGCTAGAAACCTACAGGTGCCTGAAGCCTGGACCATGCCTGCTAACCCAGTTCCACAGTGTGTTCAGGAAGGAGTCCGCCTCTGCCTTCATTCTCTGGGGCAGTCCTCTCCCTTCAGTGTTCAGAGCCCAGAACCCCCTGAGTACCCACGGCCATCCTGGCAAGGGAAGGGTAAACACTTATCCGGGCCTACTTCTCAGAACACAAAATGCACCAGACTTAGCTGCAATATTTGTCTAAGGGCCGAGAAAAGCAACGAGGAACAAATGAGCACTGTGTCTGCTGTGTGCGCACAGCACTCTGTGCGTCTAACACTTGCAAAGCACTTACACGTGGGTTGTCTCTGGGAAACATTACTTCCACCCTGTGTGGATATACATAGTATCTCTATTGTGCGGTGAAGAAATAGGGGCCCAGAATATAACTTATTTTTCCAAGCTTTTGTAGTTACTGAATGGTCAATTCAGAATTTAGCCTGTCATTGCCTCCTACAGAGTCTATGGTATTTCTGTGGCATGAATATGATGTCCATTGAGAAATGTGGGCTCTAGGAGAGACTGATAAATATTTTTCACTGGATTTATTAAACTACGTAATAGTATTCCTTAGAGTCTGTGATTCTAAGAAGTCTATTATGGTTGGTAACTGCAGGCCACAGCATCCACTTTTCTAGCCATTCATTCAACAAATAGTTTAAAAATTGGTTGAGTTCATGGTCTCATGCCAGCTGTCGCCATTGTTTTGCTGTGTACACACACACACACTAGCACACTCCAACACATTTGTGTGTGCAACCAGCGCTCGCCATTGTTCATTCTCCGTTCCTAAGGAGCCTATGACATGGTCTTCATAAAACTGCTCCAGGTTAGTGCCAAGACATACCAGGAAGTGGCTTGAGGAACTTTCAAGACCCCTGAAAAGTGAAAGTGAAAGTGTTAGTCGCTCAGTCGTGGCTGACTATAGCCCACCAGGCTCCTCAGTCCATGGGATTCTCCAGGCAAGAATACAGAGTGGGTTGCCATTCACTTCTCCAGGGGATCTTCCCGATCCAGGGAAAGAACCTAGGTCCCCGCCATTGCAGGCCAATTTTCTACCCTCTAAGCCACCAAAGAAGCCTTAAGAACCCTGAGTAAAGCCAATTCAAAGGAGACCTGGAGAGCCAGTGGTGCCCCTAGCTTCCTAGCATCACCTAGCGTTGTTCCTGGCCTCTCCCTAGAACCACTGCTCTTAGCTTACATTATCTACAAACAAGGGTGATTTATTTCCTTCTCAAACTGTTCCATAAATTCAAAGCTGCTCTATGAGGCTGCAATAGTAGCTGCTGGATTAAAACTCCAATCTAGACTGTCAAACTGCTAGTCAGCACTGGGCCTCAGGAGGAAGGAAGAAAAGACAGCAGGTAGCCAGGGAGCAGGGATGTTAGGGAGGAGGCAGGTGGGGATGGAGGGACTTCACTGTCCTATCCTGCTGTGAGCATCAGGAAAGATAGCCAACAAGGCCACCGTGTTTGCTCAATGGCTTTGCTTTGGCTTTGTCTTTTTCCCAAGTGTCTGACAGCACGTGGGCACGGGGCACGCTTCATTGTTTGGGTTCTCTCTTCTCTCTGCGTTGTCAACAGCACCCATCTACAAAGAGACATGCAAGGAATAGTTTGTTTGTTTAAAAAAAAAAAAGAAGATTCTTTTGTTTCCTGTCTGGCTCTCTGCAGCTAGGAAACAGTCCTCACAGAGAGAAGATATTTTTAAAGAAATGCTACATAATTCAAAGATAGGTCAATCTCTCTCTGGCCTCATCAGCTTATGATCTGGATTTCTTTCCAGTGCAACCTGCCCACTGCCAAGGAGAGCCACCTAAAACACGGGTTCTAGAAAAATCATAGGTAGACCCCTCCTACGATGGGCTGCTGCCTGGCACCACCATAATTCATTTATTGATTACAGTGGGTAGAGACTTGGAGTGTTTACAGCAAAGTTTTCTGAGCTTTTATTGATGCTGCTGCTAAGTCTTGGCAGCCAGAAGGGAGAGTTGGCAGGTTCAGTAATCCAAAGAGAGGCGCTCTGAAGACCTAGCCTCAGAATAGCACCAAAGAAGCAAATGATTTGTGATACCCAGATGCAGTTGTGAATATTCAACTAGTTGAGAGTTTAAGTTGAGGTTATTTCACAAACAAATCATTATAGAAGAAAAGCGCAAAGAGAGAGAGGATGGGAAATAAAAAAGGTGGTGCTGAACAGTGATTACCCCAGGCCCTAGGTCTGGCTGAGTGTATGCAATCCTGAGAAAGCATAACGGGTAATCTTAGATGAGTGTAGGTCAAAAAGTTGGCTTAAAATTCAACATTCAAAAAGCTAAGATCATGACATCCAGTCCCATCATCTCATGGCAAATAGATGGAGGAAAGTGGACACAGTGACAGACTTTATTTTCTTGGTCTCGAAAATCACTGCAGATGGTGACTGCAGCCACAGCATTAAAAAGACGCTTACTCCTTGGAAGAAAAGCTATGACAAAGCGAGACAGCATATTAAAAAGCAGAGACATCACTTTGCTGCCAAAAATTCGTGTAGTCCAAGCTACACTTTTTCCAGCAGTCATGTGCAGATGTGAGAGCTGGACCATAAAGAAAGCTGAGCGCCAAAGAACTGAAGTTTTTGAATTGTGGTGCTGGAGAAGACTCTTGAGAGTCCCTTGGACAGCAAGGAGATCCAAACAGTCAATCTAAAAGAAAATCAACCCTGAATATTCATTGGAGGGACTGATGCTGAAGCTCCAAAACTTGGGCCACCTGATGCAAAGGGCCAACTGTTGGAAAAAACCTCTGAAGCTGGGAAAGACTGAGGGCAGGAGGAGAATGGGGCAGAAGAGGATGAGATGGTTGGATGGCATCACTGACTCAATGGACAGGAGTTTGAACAAACTCAGGGAGATGGTGGAGGACAGGGAATCCTGGTATGCTGTAGTCCACGGGGTCACAAAGTACCAAGCGTTACTGAGCGAATGAACAATAGGTCAGATAAAGCAGAGGAAATGTTGCAATTTGGAAGTCACATCAAATTGACCAGGCACTGTACATTTGCTGTCACTCACTGAGTGGCATTTTAAACTTAAAAAACTAGGAAATAAATTATTGACATAGACTCTGATATACTGTTAGTAGCAACCATCCAAGCTGGCCTGTCGGTGGTTGCAGCTATCAACTATCGAACTATAAACTGCTGGTGAAGTTTGGGACTATATCTCATCACAAAACATCATTCTTTCATGTAGCTAATATGTTCCTTCAAGAGTTATTAAACAACTATTATGTGCCAGCATGATTCTAGGCACTGGGGATATAATGGTAAACAATATTTTGGAGAGGAAATTTATTGAAGAAAGATAAAATGAATGAGCATGTTTATTTCAGACAGTAGTAAGTTCTCTGAAAATAACAGAACTTGGTAATGTAATGGAAAAACCTGTTGGGTCAAGTGTAAAGCTTCTTATCTCGGGGAGTTAGAAAAGGCCTGACATGTGAACTGAGACCAGAATGAGAAAAGATGGACCATTCAGACACCTATAAGAACAATATTTCAAGTACGAAGGCCCATCGAGGGGGATTCATATTATATGATTAAGAAACAGGAAGGAAGTTGGCAAAACTGGAAAGCAGAGATCCTGGGTAGACTGGTGTAAGATGAGGTCAAATCAGAATAGGTTTAGATTTTAAGTGCCTGGGACCCCATTAGATGATTTGAAGAAAATAGTAAGATACTATTTCAGGCGATTGCTCAGGTTACTATACGGAACATACAAGCCAGGGAGACCAGCAAGGAGGCTGAGAAACTGTCCAGGCAGAGATGAAGGTGGAAGAAGTGGAGGTAGAAGAAGTCACATTTGAGAGGGTAAGAGGATTGTTTTAAGGATTTCTAAATATAGAATTGTAACAATTGTTATTGCTTTAATACACTTGATTAGGAAATCAGCACTCAAACCAAGTATTTTACTAATAGTGAATATTTAGCGTTAGACTCAACTATCTCATGACGATTCCCCAGGCCCATCCCAACTGTTCTAACAGGTAGGTAAGCTTTAGCAATAGCATAGTGATTGAGAGTTTAAACTCAAAAATCAAATGGGCCTGTTTTCAAATTCTGCTTGTGTCCTGAGATGTTTGGTAAATCATTAAACTTCCAGATCTTCAATTTTATTAATTGAACCTTAGATAATAAAATTACCAACCTCACAATTGTTGTGGGCCCGAGATAATGTATGCACATAACCTGGTTGCAGACTCATGACAAGTTTTCAAGGCATAGTAACTAATATTCTTAATACTTCTAGGTGGTGGTAGATGCCTTACCCTTCTGGTCCAAACTTCAAGACACATCAATGTCGCGCCTGACTGATATTCACAGAGCAATCTTGAACTTCTCAAAAATGTAGCTTCTAATTTTCTTCTCATTTAAAGTGAGGTATAACTGACATATAATACATTGCAATGTTTAATTTTTTGACAATAGTTTTGATGTAAGCATATGGTTATGAAACCATCATCACAATCAAGATCACGAATAAACCTGCTGTTTCCAAAACTTCCCTCTTGTTCCCTTATGCCACCCCCCTGCCCCTTCCTGCATTCTACCCCAGTCTCCGGAAAAGCGCTGATCTGCTTCTGTTACTATAGATTGGTTTGCATTTTCTAGACTTTGATACAGTAAGTGGACTCACACATTCTATATTTTTGTTGTTCTGGCTCCTTTCACTCAACACAATTATCTTGAAATTCAAGCATGATGTTGTATGGATCAATAGTTTGCTCCTTTTAATTACTAAGGTGTATCCTTTGTATCCATAGCTGCTGATGAAAATTCGGGTTGTTCCTAGATTTGTCTGTTTACAAATAAAGCTGTCAGGAGCATTTTTGTTCATGTCTTTGTTTAGATGTATGGTTTCACTCCTCTTGGACGAGTACACCAAAGTGGGATGGCTGGATTTCATGGTCAGTATATGATTAACTTTTTAAAGTAACTGCAAAACTGTTTCCCAAAGTGTTTACATCATTTTGCGCCAGTGTTTGAAAGAAGCTCCAGTGGTTCCAGCACAGAGTATTGGCGAATCCTCCAAATTTTAACCATTTGAACACGTGAGTAATGGCTTCTCGTTGTGATTTGAACTTGCAGTTTTGCAATGACTAATATTTTAATTCAGATAGCCCTTTGTGTGCTTACCTCTTCTTTCTCTGAAATCTTGAAATGATTATTTGCTTGTAAGAATTTGTTAGGTTTTCAATAAATAAATAAATAAGATAGATGACAGATAGGTTAGACAGAGAACAAATAGATCTGAGTGCTTGTCATGTTCCAGGCATAATTTTCCACACTAAGGATAGAGCAGTGGAATAAGAAACGCGCTACCCTTGTGGAGTGTCCAGTCAGTGAGACAGGGAACAATGTTCTGCACTGTTAGGTATGCCCAGGCAGTATGAGGAAGGTAAGACAGCGTATGGTGACATAGTGGGGGACAGGACCACAGGGGAGCTACACTTTAAGGGGACCTCAGATTGTCACATGTACTATCGCCACGACATTGCGAGGTCCTGAGGGCCCTTTAAGCACTTCCCCTCTGCAGGATTTTGGACCATGGCTTGTGCTTAACGCCTATTTGTTAAGTATTTCTTCTTATTCTCATGATCCATTCCACAAGGCTGAGGGTCCTTCCATTTGTCTGTCTTGTTCACTGATGGATTTCCCAGACAAAACTCAGGGCCAAGACACAGTTGGCATGCAACTGATAATTACTAATCAGACAGGTGAATGGAGGAAGGGAAGAACGGGTGCTCTAAAGGAAGACTCTGATGTCCAGAGAGAACTCAGCGCCAAAACCGAGGCAGGAATCCAGGTCTGCGGCCGCAGCCAGCCAGGACCTCTCCTGATGGCTCCCTTCTCTTGGCCAACTCCTGTGCCCAGTGCGCCCGGACTTCTGTTTCCACCCCGTTTGGCTCTGATGGGAGCCGAGTGGTCTCCACGCTGTTCTTACCTCCACCATAGAATGACCTGGTTCCAGGTAAAATCGGTGGCTTCTTCTGGCCTTACTACATCATATACCACGCAATTAGTGATGCGAGAGCCTTCCTCCTTCTCCAGACTGAGCTTCTGTTGGAGGAAACCAGCCTTGTCACCTCTGTGACCCTCCCGCCCCATTTCAGAATTAGGTACACGGGAACTCAGCAAATATTTATTATATGAAATTGAATCCTCAGTCCCTCTAAATGATTCAAGATGCCACGGAAATATCCTTCATCTCTTCCAGAAGGTAGAACAAGAGGAAATAGCCCATGTTCCGAAAGTGATTAAGTTCAGACCTAGGACAATTTATTTTTGGTCATCTAAGTTGTTCAAATAAGTCCACGTATGTAACTTTACACTTGGCAGTTTCTGAAAACAGTTTTCAGTCTGAAATGGTTTTGAATTGGTCTAAAGATGAGGCAGTGGCATGGATGAGATGACCTTTTAAAGTTTTTGAAATGTGTTCAAAAGTGTCACTTGGCCTTATCTGTAGGCAACATCCTCTAGGAGCTCAAGTTCCAACCCCACAGACTTGCTTAGGCCACTACAGTCCTCTGAGGCTCCCCCTGAGAACTGTAGGCATTGCCTCCAGGTCCCAAAGTTTATAGCTTCTGCGGAGCTCAGAAAGGGAGGCCCCTTGCCTGGCAGGGAGAACAGGCAGAGCTGCAAACCACAGTTTTCTTGAGAATCCCAAGTAAATGCACCATCCACGGCATATTGCTGCCACCACAACCTGTGCGGTGCAGTGTGGAGGAGGTTTACGGTGGCCTTGCCCCGAGCTGTAAAGTTTATTTCTGCACATTAACCCATCCATTGTCCCTGCCCCTGCTGCCTCTTTCATCTTTTTTGGTAGACCTGTCAGGATCCCCTTTCAAACACAGACCCTGCTGAGTGGCCTGGCAGAGCTGGGGGAAGGAGCTGCTCTATCAGCGCCTCAATAAAGGCCCTGATGTGACTCCCACTGCCCCCGGGCAGGTCTTATATTGCTCAGCATCTGCTGCACTAGGAGAACCTGAATAACCTCGGCATCCTCGTCTGTGCACTGACTCTGAGGCTTCTATAAACCAACAAAAAGCAAGACAATTGTAGACAAAAGGAAGCGTCTTTGCATTGGAAGACAAGTTGAGGGAAAAGGGGATTGTGTCTGGGTTCAGTTTTACTTCTAAGAGGACCTGTGTTCCTTTCCAGGTCATGATTCCTGACTCCATGGGGGAAATATTTACAAACAGAACAGGAATATTGGAATGGTGGCAATATTCTCATCCATGAGGAGGGGATAATAATATCATCTTTTTTTTTTTTTTGAAGGTTAAAAGAGAAAATGCACATAAAGAGTTCAACACAGAGACTGGCACTTAGAAAGTGAACCATAAACGTTGCATCGAATTATTCGCTGCTGCAACTGTTAGAGCCAACTTTCTGGGAAGTCAGTTGGGCATGTCAGAGGGAGATGGGGATAAAAAGGTGGAAGTCAAAATAAGACAAGTGGGCGCTTCGTTCTTGCTGAGAGTCAGTGAACAGCAGCAAAGGCAGTGCCCAGGCTGAGGGCCAGACAAGCCTGGTTTGTCATGGGAATGAAAGGTATGTCTGGAGTCCCCCACAGAGGGGATGCTCAATGCACGTAGGCTCTCTTTTCTTTCTTCCTTCTTTTTACCTCACGGACTTGGTTCTCAACAGGAAATTCTGTCCAAAAGCGCTTCGCGATTCATTCATAACTAGGCTCAAATTCCACCATAGAAATTCTTTTTAAAATCATGACTGCCCTGGTTTCCAGCCTCAGTTGTGCTGTTTTTAAGCATATGGCCTTGGGTATACGTGACGTAACCAAATGGAGGCTTAGACTCCTCTTCTAATGAAGTGGAGATGTTAACATCCATAGCAAAGGATGCTTAGGATGATCGTCTGAGCTAACACAGAAGGACGCTCAGCACACAGTGGCGCTCAGCAAGTAGTTTCTCATAAACATAGGTGCTCATAAACATAGCTGGATTGCAGGAGTGCCTGCTAAAACAACTAAATGTGTTCGAATTTCCACAGTTTTTAGTAACAAAGAGAAAACTATATTGCCTCTTCCAAAATGTTGACGTGTGAGCTACAGAGGAAAGAAGTTGTGCTCTCCCCCAAGGAGGAGTACTGGGGCGGGATGCATTCAACTGCTCTGTCTCCGTTCCTGAAAGTCATGCGTTGCCTCTTTTGATGAAATGAAAAACATCCCAAGTAAAAGAGAGTACAGGACTGTGCTCCTCACCGGCCTGCCTGTTGCTTCTTTCTGAATCCGTGGGTACATCGTACCCTCTTGGCTTATTCAGCCCTTTCCTCATCAATACCACCCACACACAGGAGTGGCTCATGGCAGGCATGGCCTTCTGAGATGTGTTGACCTCAGGCCCTGTCTGAGCGATGCTTACTACAATGCCTCTGCTTTACAGATTGAGAAACCTGAAACTTGCCGCATAGGAATGAGTAGGTCAAAGCTCTAATAGGGAAATAACACAGGAAGACAGTGAATCTCAGTCTATTTTCAAACTGCAGAGGACTTAGTGTTTTTTTTAAGTTATGAAAGCAGTTTGTGTTTATTGTTGTAAGATAAGTGACAAGGTTCAATAGAGGGGTAGCCGGAGAGGCCAGCACTGGTGTGGAATGCACGTACCACCCCCAGCACCCACAGAACTGGTCTTACCTTGAAGATTCGATGTAACTGCAGAAATTATCTTCGCGGTGTTCTTGCTGAATGCAAGGTTTTAATTACTGTCTCTCATAAGTAAAATTTGCACGATACTCTGGTTTTCATAGGTGCAGACCCAAAAGGCTTCTTAAAACCTCAACAGACGGCAAATGGTTCTGTCTAGGATCAGTTACTAAACCCAGTTTGCTCTTACAGGACCCCAGATGCTGACCTGCCCTCTGCCTGGCTCCAGTTTCTCCACTTAAACCTCCATTGTTTCTGTTGGTATAGTGTGTCTTTGCTTTTGCCCGCATCCCTGCCAGCTGTCTGCCCACCTGGACTACTGCTCTGGACTCCACACCTTACTGCTTCCTCTCGGCTGACTTCACGTTACTAAAGCCTGGACTCGGTTTCCTCCTCTGGTTCCAGGGCAGCTGTTTGCCCTTTCTGGTTTACTGACTGCTCTCCTGATTCTGGGGCTTCCCCAGGGGCTCAGTGGTAGAGAATCCTCCTGCAGTGCAGGAGATGCAGGAGGCCCGGGTTCGATCCCTGGGTCGGGAAGATCCCCTGGAAGAGGAAATAGCAGCCCACTCCAATATTCTTGCCTGGAGAATCCCATGGACAGGGGAGCCTGGCGGGCTACAGCCCACGGGGTCAGAAAGAGTCAGACACGATTGAGCACGCACGCGACGCTCCCGGTTCGGACCGCACCTGTGCCCGGCCCACCCTTCTGCTCCGGCTCTGGTCTCCAGCCCTCGCTGAGTGGCCCTGCTCTCCTGTGACAGCCAGTGCTACCTGTGTTGGAGTCCTTATACTCCCATCAGGGCAGCTCAAAGGTTTTGTTATCTTTCATGCCCTCACATTACCCAGAAGAAGTGACTACAAGGAGGTAAGAAAATATGAAAAGAGCATCATCTCCATTTTGCAAAGCGCTGGATTAAATTCCAAAGTGATGAGGCAGCTAGGCCAATCAAATCAAGACCCACTTCAAGACAATGTTTACGCTCCCTGACACTCATTCTGCTCTCCTGCCTGCCAGCATCCTCAAGATGTGAGAGAGTGATCTTTCTATAACACAGGAGGTGAGATGCAAAGCAGAGAAAGCCGCCTGCCAACTTTCTGCCCATCATGGGCCCTCTGCTATGGCCTCAGAGGGAAAGAGACAGATCTGTTTCTAGTAACCGAGGCCAATAAGGGGAGACTCACCATGTTACATTGCCGAGGGCCAACAGTAACAAAGCACCACCAACTAGGGAGCTTAGGACAACTGAAAGGTATTGTCTCTCAATTCTAGCGGCTTAAAGTCTGAAATCAAGGTGTCAGAAGGATCATATTCCCTCAGACACTTGGAGGAAAATCCTTCCGTGCCCCTTCCTAGCTTCTGGTATTACCTGTAATGTTTGATGATTACTGACTTACAGATACATCAGTCTAATTCACATGGTATTCTTTCCATGTCTCTGTCTGCAAAAACACCAGTTGAGATGGGTTAGGACCTATCCTACTCCAATATGGCCTCATCTTAACTAATTACATCTGCAATACCTCTATTTCCAAATAAAGCCACATTTTGAGTTGCGAGGATGTAGGACTTAAACACATTTCTCTTTTTGGGGGGAGGAGGGGGAGGAGCAGAAGATGGATAAAATTCACCATGTGAAAATCATTCATGTTAAAATAAGTTGAATTCCCTAGCAGGAGGAGAAGAGATGGCAAAAGGCATGGTGAAAACAGAACTTGGAAAGATAAACTCTAAATATGTCTATGATATTTGCATCAAATCTTCTGGGCCTTCTCCTCACACAGAGCAGAGGAACCACTGGCGTCATCTGGGGTCCTGGTAGGAAGACTCTGCTGACAGTGAGGTCTCCCCATTGCATAGCAAGGAGAGGGATGTGCAGCATTTCATTTGTTCTTTTCAGTTCAGTTGAGTCGCTCAGTCGTGTCTGACTCTTTGTGACCCCATGGACTGCAGCACGCCAGGCCTCCCTGTCCATCACCAACTCCTGGAGCTTACTCAGACTCATGTCCATTGAGTCAGTGATGCCATCCAGCCATCTCATCCGCTCTCCTCCCCTTTTCCTCCTGCCTTCAATCTTTCCCAGCATTAGGATCTTTTCAAATGAGTCAGCTCTTCACATCAGGTGGCCGGAGTATTGGAGTTTCAGCTTCAGCATCAGTCCTTCCAATGAATACTCAGGACTGATTTCCTTTCGGATGTACTGGTTGGATCTCC
Organism: Capra hircus; assembly: GCF_001704415.2. Lineage (NCBI taxonomy): Eukaryota > Metazoa > Chordata > Mammalia > Artiodactyla > Bovidae > Capra > Capra hircus. The sequence goes on along the minus strand of NC_030823.1, from coordinate 73,325,948 downwards.
TTGCTGTTCAAGGGACTCTCAAGAGTCTTCTCCAACACCTCAGTTCAAACGTATCAATTTTTCTGCACTCAGCTTTCTTTATGGTCCAATTCTCACATCCATACATGACTACTGGAAAACCCATAGCTTTGACTAGATGGACCTTTGTCGTAGCAAAGCAATGTCTCTGCTTTTTAATATGCTGTCTAGGTTGGTCATAGCTTCTCTTCCAAGGAGCAAGCGTCTTTTAATTTCATGGCTGCAGTCACCATCTGCAGTGATTTTGGAGCCCTTCCAAAATAAAGTCTGCCACTGTTTCCACTGTCTCCCCATCTATGTGTTCTTTTGCTTTTGGGAAAAACCCTAGATTCAAGTTTGTCCTGATGCCTAACTCACTCCTGTGCTCAAAATTTCCAAGGGCTGGAGACCAAGGCTTGAGTTCAATTCTTGGGCCTCCAACTACTTCAGAATATAACTTGGCATGTTCAGCATGGCAACAACTCATAGAACCTGAGAGCTGAAAAGGAACTTGAGGTAATGCCATCTTTTTTCTTCCTCAGGACAGGAAACACTTCTACTGCATTCCTGATAGTGGCCTTCCAACTGCTATTTGATCTCTTCAAAGACAGAGTGAGCTCTGCATCACAGAGTATCCCAAGTCCTGGTAGGTCAGCTTTAATTACAGGAGTCTTTTTGATTCTGAGTCAAATTCTAACCTCCGATTTCAGCTTCTCTCTAGTTAACCTTAGCTCTTGCCTCCAGGGGATGTTTTCCAAAGTGTTCTCTTCAGTTCTAGAGTGTCTGGGGAGCCCCTCACAGATGTCTGTGACGGGTCAGAGAGGTCAAACATTCCTGCTTCAGTCTGAGCATCACTCTCTCTTTTTTCCTGCTCAATTTCTGCTAGATTTTTGTTGGAATTTCCTGAAGAAAGAAAAAATAACATATAAGAACTATTTTGTTTACTTAAAACATTGTTCTTCAAGTTTTCAAAAGTAGCCATTGTTTCCATTTCTCAACCCCTTATTCTCCAGAATAAATTCCCCCGACTCCTTCAATTTGGACTATATCCTGATTTCCAATCCTTCAGATTTTTCCAGTCTGCATAAACGTCCTCATCTGGATGTCTGTTCTCAGCGTAATAAATATGATGACCCTTGAACATGAAGGTAACATTGAAAGTACATAACTAATGTTCTCATTTGCTTGTGTTTCTGAAATGGAGGTTGTGACATCTTCAGGCCATTTTTTGCCTAAAAAAAGTTCTATGATATTGAATCCCAATCATCTAAGAAGCAATTACTGGAAAGTATTTCCTGGTTATGAAGGTTTTCCTTAATTTGATCCTTATCTCATCTCATCTATCATAGGGTTGCCAGGAGCAATCTTTTTCATTGATCTCTAATGTGCTTCTTTACTCCTGCCAACCTGCCCCAGAAATGCATCCTGCTCATTCTTCCTTTTAATGGTATTTTGTTTGGGAGGGTGGTATAGTTACTTTACAATGTTGTGTTCGTTTCTGCTGTACAATAAAGTGAATTGGTAACTCACCAGGCTCCTTGTCCATGGGATTTCTCAGGCAAGGATACTGGAGTGGGTTGCCATGCCCTCCTCCAGACGATCTTCCTGATCCAGGGATTAACTCGTGTCTCTACCACTAGCGCCATGTGGGAAACCCTCCATAAGCATAACACACCTTATTCCTCAACTAGTCCTACTGTAACTGGCACTGAAGGAAAGGACTCCATCACCACATGCCCCAGCACAAGAGCCCAGGGACTGGGGCTCTGGCTGCAGCAGACCTGGGAGGCGGGTCTTGTGAGGTCCCCCCATAGAGCCACTGAGCAGACAACCCACAGACTGGAGAACAATTACATCAAAGAGGTTCTTGCACTGCTGCAAAAGTTCTAGACCCCGCAACAGATTTCCCAACCTGGGCATCTGGAAAAGGGACTGAGAACCCCCAGGGAATTTGACTTTGAAGGCCAGTGGGATTTGATTACAGAACTTCCCCGGGACTCTGGAAACAGATTCTTGGAGGGCACAAACAGAACCTTTTGCACACCAGGAGCGAGGAAAAAGAAGCAGTGAGCCCACAACAGACTAAGCCAGACTTGCCTGTGACTGTCCGGGAGGCCTCGGCGGAGGTGTGGGTCGACAGAGGCCTGCCGTGGGGTCAGAGGCACTGAATACATGAGTTCTGGCCTAAGTCCTTTGGCAGGAGGCCCCCATTACTGCCACTGTTACCATTGTTTGGCCTCAGGCCAAAACACAGGGAGGGAACACAGCCCCGCCCATCAGCAGAAAATTGGATTAAATATTTACTGAGTTTGGCCCTGCCCATTAGAGCAAGACCCAGATTCCCCCACAACAAGTCCCTCCCATCAGGAAGCTTCCACAAGCCTCTTATCCTTCTCCATTAGAGGGCAGACAGAATGGAAACCACAGTTACAGAAAACTAACCAAACTGATCACATGGACCACAGCCTGGTCTAACTCAAGGAAACTATGAGCCATGCAGTGTAGGGCCACCAAAAACGATTGGGTCTTGGTGGAGAGTTCTATAAAATGTGGTCCGCTGGAGAAGGGAATGGCAAACCACTCAGTATTCTTGCCTTGAGAACCCCATGAACAGTATGAAAAGGCAAAAAGATAGGACACTGAAAGATGAACTCCCCAGGTTAGTAGGTGCCCAATATGCTACTGGAGAAGAGTGGAGAAAAAACTCCAGAAAGAATGGAGAGACAGAGCCAAAGCAAAAACAGCACCCAGCGGTGGATGTGACTGGTGATGGAAGTAAAGTCCAATGCTGTAAAGAGCAATATTGCATAGGAACCTGGAATGTCAGGTCCATGAATCAAGGCAAATTGGAAGTGGTCAAACAGGAGATGGCAAGAGTGAAGATCGACATTTTAGGAATCAGTGAACTAACATGGACTGGAATAGGAAAATTTAATTGAGAGGACCATTATATCTACTCCTGTAAGCAAGAATCTCTTAGAAGAAATGGACTAGCCCTCATAGTCAACAAAAGAGTTTGAAATGCAGTACTTGGGTGCAATCTCAAAAGCAACAGGATGATCTCTGTTCATTTCCAAGATAAACCATTCAGTATCATAGTAATCCAAGTCTATGTGCCAACCACTAATGCCTAAGAAGCTGAAATTGAACAGTTCTATGAAGACCTACAAGACTTTCTAGAACTAACTCCAAAAAAACAATGTCCTTTTCTTCACAGGGGACTGGAATGCAAAAGTAGGAAATCAAGAGACACCTGGAGTAACAGGCAAGTTGGCCTTGGACTACAAAACTAAGCAGGGAAAAGGCTAACAGAGTCTTTCCAAGAGAACGCACTGGTCATAGCAAACACCCTCTTCCAACAACACAAGAGAAGACTCTACACATGGACATCACCAGATGGTCAATACTGAAATCAGATTGATTATGTTCTTTGTAGCCAGAGATGAAGAAGCTCTATACAGTCAGCGAAAACAAGACCAGGAGCTGACTGTGAACTTGTTATTGCAAAATTCAGAATTAAATTGAAGAAAGTAGGGAAAACCACTAGACCATTCCACTAGATCACAAACCACTAAATCAAACCCTTTACAATTGTACAGTGGAAGTGAAAAATAGATTCAAGAGATTAGATCTGATAGATAGAGTACCTGAAGAAGTATGAACAGAGGTTCCTGACATTGTACAGGGGGCAGTGATCAAAACCATCTCCAAGAAGAAGAAATGCAAAAAGGCAAAATGGTTGTCTGAGGGCTCATTACAAATAGCTGAGAAGAGAAGAGAAGGGAAGAGAAAGGCAAAGGAGAAAAGGAAAGATATATCCATCTGAATACAGAGTTCCAAAGAATATCAAGGAGAGATAAGGAAGCCTTCCTCAGTGATTAATACAAAGAAATAGAGGAAAACAACAGAATGGGAAAGATTCTTCCAGAAAATTAGAGATACCAAGGGAACATTTCATGCAAAGAATGGACTCAATAAAGGACAGAAATGGTATGGACCTAACAGAAGCAGAATATATTAAGAAGAGGTGGCGAGAATACACAGAAGAACTGTACAAAAAAGATCTTCATGACCCAGATAACCATGATGGCATGATCACTCACCTAGAGCCAGACACCTTGTAGTACGAAGTCAAGTGGGCCTTAGGAAGCATCACTATGAACAAAGCTAGTTAAGGTGATGGAATTCCAGTTGAGCCATTTTGAATCGTAAAAGATGATGCTATTTAAGTGCTACACTCAGTATGCCAGCAAATTTGGAAAACTCACCAATGACCGCAGGACTGGAAAAAGTCAGTTTTCATTCCAATCCCAAAGAAAGGCAACGCCAAAGACTGTTCAAACTACCGCACAATGGGACTCATCTCACACACTAGCAAAGTAATGCTCAAATTTGTCCAAGTGAGGCTTCAACAGTACATGAACCCAGAACTTCCAGATGTTCAAGCTGGATTTAGAAAAAGCAGAGGAACCAGAGATCAAATGGCCAACATCTGTTGGATCATAGAAAAAACAAGAGAGTTCCAAAAAGAACATTTATTTCTGCTTCATTGACTACATTAAAGCCTTTGACTATGTGGAACACATCAAACTGTGGAAAATTCTTAAAGAAATGGAAATACTAGACCACCTTACCTGCCTCATGAGAAATCTGTATGTAGATCAAGAAGCAACAGTTAGAATCGGACATGGAACAATGGACTGGTTCCAAATTGGTAAAGGAGTACCTCAAAGCTGTATATTGTCACCCTGCTTATTTAACTTCTATGCAGAGTACATAATGCAAAATGCCAAACTGGGTAAATCATAAACTGGAATCAAGATTGCAGGGAGCAATGTCAATAACCTCAGATATGCAGATGACACCACCCTTATGGCAGAAAGCGGAGAGAAACTAAAGAGCCTCTTGATGAAAGTGAAAGAAGACAGAGAAAAGACTGGCTTGAAATGCAACATTTGAAAACCTAAGATCATGGCATCCATTCCCATCACTTCATGGCAAATCGATTGGGAAATAATAGAAACAGTGAATGACTTTATTTTCTTGGGCTCCAAAATCACTGCAGATGCTGACTGCAGTCATGAAATTAAAAAATGCTTGCTCCTTGGAAGAAAAGCTAGGACAAACCTAGATACATATTAAAAAGCAGAGACATTACTTTACTAACAAAGGTCCATATAGTCAAAGCTATGGTTTTTTCAGTAATTATGTATGGATGTGAGAGTTGGACCATAAAGAAAGCTGAGCACTGAACAATGGATGCTTTTGAACTGTGGTGTTAGAGAAGACTCTTGAGAGTCCCTTGGACTGCAAGGAGATCCAACCAGTCAAACTTATAGGAAATTAGTCCTGAATATTCACTGGAAGGACTGATGCTGAAGCTGAAGCTCCAATACTTTGGCCACCTGATGAGAAGAACTGACCTATTGGAATAGACCCTGATGCTGGGAAAGATTGAAGGTGGGAGGAGAAGGGGGTGACAGAGGATGACATGGTTGGATGGCATCACTGACTCAATGGACATGAGTTTGAACAAGCTGTGGGTGTTGGTGATGGACAGGGTGTCCTGGAATGCTGCAGTCCATGGGGTCGCAAAGAGTCGGATATGACCAAGCTGAATTGGACTGAGCACAATGTTAACTTCTATGGTAGGTAGTCTAAAATGTGGTTGGATCAGTGAATGATACGTTTTCCTACTGTGTTTCATTTTTGCTATTCCTGGCTTTTTCTCTGTCTCACCCTTCCAAATTGGACCGTAAGCAACCTGGAGTGAGATCTGAGGCTCTCCATGAGGCTGAAATAGCAGAGCTCTTTGGGAATCCTGAGCCCTGAAGAGAAAAGAAGCAATTGATTGATGATCAAAGAGTGAGTCCTGCATCCATCTCATCGACGTGTTATTTTTTTTCTACTCATTTTTTAAACTAAGGTTTTGACTCACTGTGGTACCTTGGTCCAGCTTCCTCTAGCTCAGTCCCTCAGTCCACGCTCAGGTCATGGAAATCCTTCACATAGTTTTGACAGCATGCACATCCTTGATGAGCTCGGTGAGTTGGGTTGCACCTTGAAATTGCAAAAGTGAAGGTTTGCCTAATGATTCTTAATTAATTTTAATTACTTACATTTTGAATGGTAGTTTAGCATTCTGATTCCCAGCCCCTCAGATCACTCTGGGATGCCTGCCAATTTCCTTTTTACATATTTGCTCCCCTGTTTGATAATGAAAGGCTTTAAAGAAACCCCCCCCCCAAAGATTCAATATGTAATGGGGAGCCCCTGGGAGACAGGAGCGGATTACAGTGTGGGGTATGGATAATATAAGATCATTGTACTTGAATTTACAAAAAGATATTTTCACCTAGGGAGCATCTTAGTCTTAGCAATGAAGCAGAATCACTCCCCTTGTAAATCTTACCCATACACATTGTTCTAACCCCAATGCAACCTGAATCAATTCCTATAACTTTGCAAAGATAGAAGCAATGGTCCCAAAGGAATTAGATGATATTTCCCCAAAAGGTTGAGATGTCACTTAATTTGTAAAGATGCATTAGGGATAAATCAGAGGAGAATAAGAAATGGGAGGTATTCGCAGTGTAACAGGAAGGATTTAGACAAGACACAAGGAAACACTTTTTGGTTTTAGATGGTAAGACACACTTGACACAGGCTTTCAACCACAGTTGAGAACTCTCTTGTGAAAGAGATCACAGCATTTTGGAAAGCATGTGGATATTGACACAAGAATAGTCAGATTCCAAACATGAACTTTTTAAGCTATGGAATCAGGGCAAATCATCTGATTCCAGAAATTCAGTTTCCATGTCTACAGTCATTCCTGTTTCGCTGGTCAGTTGAATATTTTATGTAGTATTTAGTGCATATTGGATGCTCAGAAATATTCATCTGCTCTGTCTTAATCTCTCAGAGATATAAGAAAGCTACTATATATATATAAAAAAAAAGAAAGCTACTATAGACTGGATGGTTTATAAGTGACAGAAATGTATTCCTTGTAACTCAGGAGGCTGGGAAGTTCAAGATCACAGCACCAGCACATTCCGTGACTGGTGAGAGCCTGATTCTTAGTCCACAGACGGCTGTCTTCTTGTTGGGTCCTCACACAGCAGAAGGGTGGATGAAATCTCTGGGGTCTCTTTATTTGAGGCAGCAGTCCCATTCATGAGGGCTCCACCTTCATGGCCTAACCACTTCCCTCAGGCACCACCCCCAAATACCATCACATTAGGGAAAGTTCATACTCCGTATCTTTTTATTATTTTGTTTCATTTTATTATTTTGATTCTGCATATCTTTGACAGTGAATTTTTAAAATTGAAGTATAGTGGATTTGGGCTCCCTTTGGGAGAAGGAAATGGCAACTCACTCCAGTATTCTTGTCTGGAGAATCCTGTGGACAGAGGAGCCTGGAGGGCTGCTGTCCACAGGGTTGCACGGAGTCGGACACAGCTGAAGTGACTTAGTACAAATGCGTGTGGCTCAGTGATGAAGAATCCACCTGCCAGTACAGGAGATGTGAGGTTGATCCCTGGATCCAGAAGATCCCGTGGAGAAGGAAATGACAACCCACTCCAGTGTCCTTGCCTGGGAAATCCCATGGACAGAGGAGCCTGGCGGGCTATAGCCCATGCCGTCACAAAGGAATCAGACATGACTTGGCAACCACACAAAAACAATGATATAGTAACAGGCACCGTTTCTGTCCCCACTCTGACGCTGGTTACATAGAAAAACAGTGGAGGGAAACATTCTATCTGCTGGAAATAGTGTAAGAAACTCAGTCCCATAGATGATAACCTGAAGTCCTGGATCCTGAGAACATGAATAAATCGTGTTCAGAGTGCTGGTGCCCTGACTAGCCTGAACCGGCTACTTAGTCTTGGACTCATCAGGCTTGTGCAAGATGGAGCAGATTCAGGATGGTATATAACTTCCAGTTGCTGTGGAGATACTCAGCTTCATGTCAGATATGAAATGAGGGAGGGGGCCGGATTACAGCATCTTGTGGAAGATACAGCTCACAGAGAAGTGGTGTATGTCTGAGATAGGGCCACTCATGTTTATTCAAGGAGTTTAGCAACACTATCTTTGAGACAGCAGCTGAATTTTACTTCTAATCCAGCTGTTTATCAAAGATATGTATTGGTCATCGGTTTCCATTTCTCTCTCTTTCTCTGCCCACATTTTCTTAAATGGCCACTTTCCCCTTTTTTCCCTACTTTCCTCCCTTGGTTAACAACTGCATTTTGCAACCTGATGTCCTGATCAAGAGTTTTGAAGGGGAAATTAGTTTAGGTGACTTAAAATTAGTATCAAGGAAAGGAAATTTTTAAGAATTTTGTGAGTTCACCAAAGTCAAGGTAGTTTGATCTTCGCAGTCCTCTTTTCCAACTCTTTTTTAACAGATTCAGGTAGATGCGATAGAGGCTGCCACCCAGGGATCTTGGAGATTAAGGTGAAATTGGCAGAGGGGAATCAAGTGGAAATTTGCCTACCTCTTCTATCCACAGTCTGTACAATTCATACCACAGAGATTATACACAATGTTTTATTCGGTTATTCCCATTGGCCCATTGTATTGAGATGACTCTTTTATGTTCTTCCCTCTCTCTCCCAGGATAAAGGCCAAAATGAGAGGCATAGGCAGTCTCAGATACTTAAAAAGAAAGCCATCCATTTCTTCAATGTCCTTAATTTTGAACCCTCGCTAAGTTGTTGCCATGTCTACTTGGAAAACACTTTTTTTTTTTTGATCCCAGAATAGATTCTACTGTCAGCAGATATTAATGCCACGTATCACTCCTGGAGTATGAGGGCTGAAGGAGGAAGGCGTGGAGAGAGGGAGAAACGACATGCTGGCAAGTCGCTGCTGCTGCTGCTGCGAAGTCGCTTCAGTCGTGTCTGACGCTGTGCGACCCGATAGATGGCAGCCCACCGGGCTCCCCCGTCCCTGGGGTTCTCCAGGCAAGAACACTGGAGTGGGCTGCCATTTCCTTCTCCAGTGCATGAAAGTGAAAAGTGAAAGTGAACTGGCAAGTAGAGAAGGATACAATTGAAGGAGCGAAGTCTTATTTTCTCCCGAAACAACAAAAACTGGGTGGGTTGCCTGGTGGGGAGGGTGGAGGTTGGTTTCCACACTAAGTTCAATTCTCTTCCTTCCTCTCAATTGCCCTTGTACTACGTCCCATCCATGTCAGAAGATCGCCCAAGTGTCTAGAATCTTTGAGAAGGCTCATGATTGGTATTTGAAGTGAGGGCTTAGAGTACCGCTGAGTGCTTTTGTGTTTCCAGGCAGCCAGAATGAGTGAGAGAGGAGTTACAGATGGGAGTGTTAGTCAGAAAAGTGGGGAGCCAGCTTGGTGGGGTGGGGGGGGGGAACTTCCACCTGAGAGCTGGGGTTGGTGTCATCCATGGTTCTGTTGTAGGAAGGGCAGGCTCTTGTCTAACACTCAGAAAAGAATTGTCCAAGGAGACATGTGCTGAGCAAGCAAGAGATTTTATTGGGAAAGGGCACCCGGGTGGAGAGCAGTAGAGTAAGGGAACCCGGGAGAACTGCTCTGCCGCGTGGCTCACAATGTCGGATTTTATGGTGATGAGATTAGTTTCCAGGTGGTCTTTGGCCAATCATTCTAATTCAGAGTCTTTCCTGGTGGCGCACGCATTGCTCAGCCAAGATGGATGCTAGCGAGAGGCATTCTGGGAAGTGGACGGACACACCATGTCTCCTTTAGACCTTTCCTGAACTCTTTTAGTTGGTAGTGGCTTCTTAGCTCCTGTTCCTTATCAGGATCTCCTGTCATAAAACTCATGCAAATGGTGACTATGGTGCCTGGCCAGGGCGGACGGTTTCAATCAGTGTGCTTCCCCTAACAGGTCCATGCAGTCTTGCAGGAACAGCCTTGGCCCTGCTGACATCCCTGCTTTTCCCAAAAGCTGAGGAAGTCAGCACAATCCGTGGTAGCCTGGATCAAATACAGTCTCTTGTTATCCTGCGCAGAGTCCCAGCCCTGATGGAGTTTTTTGCATCCAAGGCTTTGAAGGAAAAGCGAAAAAGGATGCAGTTCCTGCCATTCCAGCTTAGCAAAATTTTATGGGCGTTTTATCTCTGACAGCCATTTCATGCTTTTCTTCCTAGAGCTTGGGAGGCAGCTGAAGCCAGTTCTCAACACCTTTGAGAGGAGAACTGCGCTTCTCTGAAACGGGCTCTTTTTTCGTTACAGCTTCGGCGGCTCCTGTTTGTTCCTCTGTGATGGGATGTGAGGCGCGGCTTTGTGTCTGCATTTTGTCAGCGCCTGGGAGGCGTGGAGGGTTTGGCAACGTCGTTCTCCAACCCAAGGGACCCTCTTTTGTTTCTTCATCTACTGAGTTTGTTCCCTCTTTTCTTTTTTTCTTTCACTTAAATAAAAATAAACGTAGCAAAAGGCATTTTAAATGAGTGAGGCAGGAAGGTGCCAGAGTGTGTTTTCTATACCTCAGTGAGTAATGATGAGATTAAAAATAAAAATTCATATGTTCCATCCAGGTAGCTACCTAGGCACCTCACCAGGGGAGAAAGCAATAGACTCTGGAGAGCACAGGGGAAGACGGTGCGGAGGCCTGTTCGTAGAATCCCCATTACACTTCTTTCTTCCCTGCCTATCCAGTTCCCCAGGGACTGAAGGAGCTAGTACGAAACAGCCTTTCATGGAATGAAAGTCCAAGAAAGCTACACAATTGCAGGAGTCTTAGAGTCGACTGCAAAAGGAGAGTGGCACTCAGCTAATTAAGTGCTGAAGGCGGCAGAGCCGTTCCTGACTTTGTGGCCCTGTGGTCTTGGCAAGCAGGGTTGGAGTTCAAGCCCTCCTCATCCCGACAACTTTGCCATCAGTCCCCGCTGCAGAGCTGCCAGTCGGCGCTTCCAGGGAGTATCCGAACTCTGCCTTGAGACAGTGAAGAAGAATCACGGCCAGCTCACCCGCCTCTACAGTAGAAGCTCTCATTCAAGGTTCTTCCCTTGCCCTGTGGTGAAGGGTAGTGTGTAGAAATAGCCCTGAAATTCGAGTCAGGAGTCCCAGATACTAGTCCTGGCTCAACTTATTTCCAGTTGTCGCTTGTTTTTCCCTCCATGAGATGAATTAACAGTAATCCTTACTCTTACTGACTCTTAAAGGGAACAAATGACATAAATCTATGTGGTATATGAACTGTACTAGGTCCCATCATTCCACTGTAACTATTCCTAACCAGGCTGTAAACTTTCAGAAAACTTCAGATTAAAACTGTTGAGAAAGAGAGATCCAAATGTAAGGGAGTGAATTGACAATAACAAAATGAAGGTTTTTTTTTTTTTCTTACTTGTAATATGATCCAGCCACAAGTTAGTGATAATATCTTAAAAGTAAATCATTTTTCTTTCTTGTCTCATCACCGTTTCTGTTTACATTCTTTTCTTCTAATATTACCCTACTCAGCTTGCTAGAGTAATTAAATCACAAGAGAAGAATCACTGAACAATGAGGTTGAACAGCAGTGGGCGTTCAGATGTGCGTGGGTTAACCAGAAAGTCTAGTGGGCATAGGAGGAGACTCTATTGGACGATTCCCCAGCCCCAGGCATTCTCCTCCCTATTGATGCCCTGTTTATCCTTCCCTGAGAGGTGGCCTGCCCCTCAGGGACTCTTGAGTGTCTCCTATGACCCCTGGCTTTACTGGCTCTAGTTTGGCAAATGGACTTTACCAGTTGAGTTGTTTGATTTGTCCTAACAATCTGAGTTCAGTCTCTCTGAGTCTTTGCTCATAAAGGTTGTATCTGCTTCTCCCCATAACCTCAAGCCTACTTCTCATCTCAACATGTCTACCCCGGGCTAATGCATCCATCCTTCTCCCTGATTGTTCTCGACTTTATTTGGTGGTATTGACACCATTAACCTTGTCAGAGCTGTTCAGCAAGAAAGTCTCAAATTTCTTTCCTTGACAGACTCTGAAAGTCTTTATTTATTTCTCTCCACAGGTGTGAACTTTCTCACAGTCTCAGAGGTGTCCTGTTATTTACAAAATAATCCAAGAAAATCCATCCAAGGCTAATGTAGAAGTAAAGCATCAAGGTTTCCAGTCCTACTCAAATGTCCGATGATCCTAATGAAGAAAGGATGGGTGGCAAGGGGAAGAGCTGATACTCTTCCTGGGTTGTCCCTGAATCTTGAAGAGGCAGGAGAGGTATACTAATTTAAATAGCATTCTTCAATGGGAGCTCATCCTGACTCAAACTAAACATATGAACTGAATATTGGGGTTCTTTCTTAAATATGGAACTGGAATCACCATTCCATGGCTTCATCATCCGTTCTGGAAACATAGTTATGCTATATCTTATGGTTATACCTTGACTTCAGCTTTGTTCCCCAAACCAGAGCACAAACTTGTGCCCTTGGTCTACTATCATGTTCTGCAGAGCATCAGTAGTTTGGGGTTCAACTCTACTGGGTTGAATAATGTCTCTCTTCACACCCCTCCTCCCCATTCCCAAATTCGTGTCTACCCAGAACCTCAAATTTGACTTAAGACAACAGGGTCTTTGCAGATGTAGTAAGTTAAACTAAGCGCAGTTGTACTGGATGGGTCTGTATAAGAAGAGGAAATGGAGACCCGGAGGCACTCAGGGCGAGCACCACATGCTGACAGAGGCAGGTCAGGTCAGTTCAGCCGCTCAGGCGTGTCCGCTCCCTGCAACCCCATGGGCTGCAGCACGCCAGGCCTCCCTGTCCATCACCACCTCCTGGAGTTCACTCAAACTCATGTCCATTGAATTGGTGATGCCATCCCACCATCTCATCCTCTATCGTCCCCTTCTCCTGCCTTCAATCTTTCCCAGCATCAGGGAAACTGATATCCCGAAGAATTGATCCTTTTGACCTGTGGTGTCGGAGAAGACTCTTGAGAGTCCCTTGGACTGCAAGGAGATCCAACCAGTCCATTCTGAAGGAGATCAGTCCTGAGTGTTCATTGGAAAGACTGAAGCTGAAGCTCCAATACTTTGGCCACCTGATGTGAAGATCTGACTCATTTGAAAAGAGCCTGATTCTGGGAAAGACAGAGGCAGAGATTGGAGTAATACAGCCCCAAGTCAAGGAACTCCAAGAACTGTGGGCAACCACCAGAAACTAGGAAAGACATAGGACAGGAATCGCCCCCTGAGCCTCCGACCAGAGCCAACCTGATACCTATGTTTCAGACTTCAGCTTGAAGAATGATAAGATAATAAATTTCCATTTTTTTAAAGCTACTTAGTGTATATTATTTTATTGTGGCAGCCCCAGGAAACTAGTGACCTTCTCAGCAGTGACCTCCGTCTCATTCACTCTTCTTCCACTCTCTGTGGCTCCCCAGGACAGACGTGCTGGTTTCCAAACATACCCTAGGACTGAGGCCTGACTTCTAGTTTCAGTGATGTGACCAGGCCCTCCGATTCTCACACCCTCTGCCTGTCTTCTCTGACAACAAAAAGACATCTGCCTGGATATCATAATCACGCTTGCCCTGAACTCTCCACTCTTAGGTCCTGTAACACATAGTGAAAGCCTTCTTGTTCCCTTCACTGTTGCCACCCGATAGTCTGGACTCCCACCTGCTGCCCCGCATCATGTCCTCCGGCCGCCAGCCACGCTCCCCCTGGCTGTAGCAGGATGCATCCTCACAGTGTCTGTCCTCCCACTTCTTGGGTTGGGGAGGGATCTCTTCTAGGTCTGCTTCCAGTCCTTTCTACCCCATTTCAGTGGATGAGGCACGCATCTGTGGCGCACCAGGCAGTGGGACCAGGGCAGCCTTTGCAAATGCAACGTGGCATTAGGGAACCTGGAATCCAGTTAGTGAGGGACTTAAATTTTCAGAAATTTTTAAGACCCACCTTTTGATGTTGATCAATAAGCAACCTTACGAATGGTCCTTTCATTCCAGGAATTCATGACTTAGATAAGCTTTTGTGCCTACCTGTGCTATCAGGCAATGGCACCCCACTCCAGCACTCTTGCCTGGAAAATCCCGTGGATAGAGGAGCCTGGTGGGCCGCAGTCCATGGGGTCGCTAAGAGTCGACATGACTGAGCGACTTCACTTTCACTTTTCACTTTCATGCATTGGAGAAGGAAATGGCAACCCACTCCAGTGTTCTTGCCTGGAGAATCCCAGGGACGGGGGAGCCTCATGGGCTGCCGTCTATGGGGTCGCACAGAGTCGGACACGACTGAAGCGACTTAGCAACAGCAGCAGTGCTACCAGATGAGGCAAGACAGTCTCTGAAGCCTGGTCCCTCCTTCACTCAGAAAGAACTGCCTGCCTTGCACTCCCTCCCCGCCCCTGCATTATTTACACGCTCCCTCCCCTCCTGTGTTATTCTCTAGGCAGTAAGCAGGGCCCCTCAATCTGCCTGGCACTTGGCACCATTTAGTTTCTTAAATGTGCCGGCAGAAGAGTCTGTCTTTCTATGGGGAGCTTCTTTTGTTCTTTCATCCTCTGACTTTCTTCTTTCTTCCCCTTTCTCTCTTCTAAGACAAAAACAGAGGAATTTCAAATGAGCCAATTCATGGCTTACAAAAATGGTCTTATCCATATCTTGGTGAGTAATTAGAAGCATCAGACATTCCGCCTGAGTACATTTGTTGCCTCTCATCTAGCCCCTTAACCCCTACATCCTAAAAGCTGTAATCTTCAAAATCAGAGTAGGAAGGGACTTCAGCTCATTTTCAATGCACAGAAAATAAGAGGGAGAGGAGAGAGAGGGAGGAAGATGGAAAGAGAGAGGGACACACACACACACACACGCTAATCAATCACAGGAGAAAAATGCAACACAGGCAGCTACAAGAAGCTAGTCTGGGGAGTCCCATATATATCTGCAAAATATAGACGCAGCGAACAAAGCTACACCATCTGTAACACTGTTTTAGTGAGGCAGGAGAATACTTAACATTGGGGATGTATGACTGTGGAGAATGTGCCTTGGAACTGATGGAGGATTCATCTTGCATTGGAGAAGGCGATGGCACCCCACTCTAGTACTCTTGCCTGGAAAATCCCATGCACGGAGGAGCCTGGAAGGCTGCAGTCCATGGGGTCCTGAGGGTCGGATACGACTGAGCGACTTCACTTTCACTTTTCACTTTCATACATTGGAGAAGGAAATGGCAACCCACTCCAGTGTTCTTACCTGGAGAATCCCAGGGATGGGGGAGCCTGGTGGGCTGCTGTCTATGGGGTCACACAGAGTCGGACACGACTGGTATGTCAAATCACAATGTTTTAGAGTTGGAGGGCCTCACCCTCCAGGATGAGAGAATGGAGTCCAGAGAGGTCATGTACTCTATAAGCTACAAGCACCAGACTATGGATACTCACGTCCACACTTTCAGCGCTGAATCTGAGTCATGAATTCCTGGAATAAAAAGACCATTCATAAGGTTGCTTATTGATCAACATCAATCAGTTCAGTTCAGTTGCTCAGTCGTGTCCAACTCTTTGCGACCCCATGAATCGCAGCACCCCAGGCCTCCCTGTTCATCACCATTTCCCGGAGGTCACTCAGACTCATGTCCATCGAATCCGTGATGCCATCCAGCCATCTCATCCTCTGTCATCCTCTTCTCCTGCCCCCAATCCCTCCCAGCATCAGAGTCTTTTCCAATGAGTCAACTCTTCGCATGAGGTGGACAAAGTACTGGAGTTTCAGCTTCAGCATCATTCCTTCCAACAAAATCCCAGGGTTGATCTTCTTCAGAATGGACTGATTGGATCTCCTTGCAGTCCAAGGGACTCTCAAGAGTCTTCTCCAACACCGCAGTTCAAAAGCATCAGTTCTTCAGTGCTCAGCCTTCTTCACAGTCCAACTCTCACATCCATACATGACCACTGAAAAACCATAGCCTTGACTAGACAGACCTTAGTCGGCAAAGTAATGTCTCTGCTTTTGAATATACTATCTAGGTTGGTCATAACTTTTCTTCCAAGGAGTAATTCATGGCTGCAATCACCATCTGCAGTGATTTTGGAGCCCCCAAAAATAAAGTCTGACACTGTTTCCACTGTTTCCCCATCTATTTCCCATGAATTGATGGGACCGGATGCCATGATCTTCGTTTTCTGAATGTTGAGCTTTAAGCCAGCTTTTTCACTCTCCTCTTTCACTTTCATCAAGAGACTTTTTAGCTCCTCTTCACTTTCTGCCATAAGGGTGGTGTCATCTGCATATCTGAGATTATTGATATTTCTCCCGGCAATCTTGATTCCAGCTTGTGTTTCTTCCATTCCAGCGTTTCTCATGATGTACTCTGCATATAAGTTAAATAAGCAGGGTGACAATATTCAGCCTTGATGTACTCCTTTTCCTATTTGGAACCAGTCTGTTGTTCCATGTCCAATTCTAACTGTTGCTTCCTGACCTGCATACAGGTTTCTCAAGAGGCTGGTCAGGTGGTCTGGTATTCCCATCTCTTTCAGAATTTTCCACAGTTTCTTGTGATCCACACAGTCAAAGGCTTTGGCATAGTCAATAAAGCAGAAATAGATGTTTTTCTGGAACTCTTGCTTTTTCCATGATCCAATGGATGTTGGCAATTTGATCTCTGGTTCCTCTGCCTTTTCGAAAACCAGCTTGAACATCAGGGAGTTCACGGTTCACGTACTACCCAAGCCTGGCTTGGAGAATATTGAGCATTACTTTGCTAGCATGTGAGATGAGTGCAACTGTGTGGTAGTTTGAGCATTCTTTGGCATTGCCTTTCTTTGGGATTGGAATGAAAACTGACCTTTTCCAGTCCTGTGGCCACTGCTGAGTTTTCCAAATTTGCTGGCATATTGAGTGCAGCACTTTCACAGCATCATCTTTCAGGATTTGAAATAGCTCCACTGGAATGTCATCACCTCCACTAGCTTTGTTCATAGTGATGCTTTCTAAGGCCCACTTGACTTCACTTTTCAAGATGTCTGGCTCTAGATTAGTGATCACATCATCATGATTATCTGGGTCATGAAGATCTTCTTTGTACAGTTCTTCTATGTATTCTTGCCACCTGTTCTTAATATCTTCTGCTTCTGTTAGGTCCATACCATTCCTGTCCTTTATTGAGCTCATCTTTGCATGAAATGTTCCCTTGGTATCTCTAATTTTCTCGAAGAGATCTCTAGTCTTTCCCATTCTGTTCTTTTCCTCTATTTCTTTGCATTGATCGCTGAAGAAGGCTTTCTTATCTCTTCTTGCTATTCTTTGGAACTCTGCATTCAGATGCTTATATCTTTCCTTTTCTCCTTTGCTTTTCACCTCTCTTCTTTTCACAGCTATTTGTAAGGCCTCTCCAGACAGCCATTTTGCTTTTTTGCATTTCTTTGCAATGGGAAAGGTCTTGATCCCTGTCTCCTGTACAATGTCACGAACCTCATTCCATAGTTCATCAGGCACTCCATCTATCAGATCTAGGCCCTTAAATCTATTTCTCACTTCCACTGTATAATCATAAGGGATTTGATTTAGGTCATACCTGAATGGTCTAGCGGTTTTCCCTACTTTCTTCAATTTGAGTCTGAATTTGGCAACAAAAAGTTCATGATCTGAGCCACAGTCAGCTCCTGGTCTTGTTTTTGCTGACTGTATAGAGCTTCTCCACCTTTGGCTGCATAGAATATAATGAATCTGATTTCGGTGTTGACCATGGTGATGTCCATGTGTAGAGTATTCTCTTGTGTTGTTGGAAGAGGGTGTTTGCTATGACCAGTGCATTCTCTTGGCAAAACTCTATTAGCCTTTGCCCTGCTTCATTCCATATTCTAAGGCCAAATTTGCCTGTTACTCCAGGTGTTTCTTGACTTCCTACTTTTGCATTCCAATCCCCTATAATATAAAGGACATCGTTTTGGTGTGTTAGTTCTAAAAGTTCTTGTAGGTCTTCATAAAACCGTTCAACTTCAGCTTCTTCAGCGTTACTGGTTGGGGCATGGACTTGGATTACTGTGATATTGAATGGTTTGCCTTGGAGATGAACAGAGATCATTTTGTCATTTTTGAGATTGTATCCAAGTACTGCATTTCGGACTCTTTTGTTGACCATGATGGCTACTCCATTTCTTCTGAGGGATTCCTGCCCGCAGCAGTAAATATAATAGTCATCTGAGTTAAATTCACCCATTCCAGTCCATTTTAGTTCGCTGATTCCTAGAATGTCGACGTTCACCCTTGAATGATAGGATACCAAAAGAGGAACTCCCCAATATGCTACTGGAGATCAGTGGAGAAATAACTCCAGAAAGAATGAAGGGATGGAGCCAAAGCAAAAACAATACCCAGTTGTGGATGTGACTGGTGATAGAAGCAAGATCCGATGCTGTAAAGAGCAATATTGCAGAGGAACTTAGAATGTCAGGTCCATGAATCAGGGCAAATTGGAAGTGGTCAACATCAATAGGTGGGTCTTAAAATTTTCCGACCATTTAAGTCCCTCACTAACTGAATTCCAGGTTCCCTAATGCCATGTTGCATTTGCAAAGTCTGCCCTGGTCCCACTGCCCAGAGTGTCCTGGATGGAAGCCTCATTTCCCCATTTTCTTTCTTTGTCTTTCCAGATAATATTTATTTATACACTGTAGATAATAAAGAGAGATTTTACTGACCAGTTAGGATTGTGAGAAACCATGCTAAGCTCTTTTCATGATTTAGCAGGTAACAGAAAGTGCTTCCTGTATCCCCTTGGATTCCTTTGCCATTTATCAATTTTGTGCAACAATTTTGAGTAACTTTCCACTGGCAAAATCAGTCCCTGAATTTTTATCAAAGGGCTGCCCTAGGGCTCCAGAACCTCCTTTAATTGTATGTACGGAGAATCAGGAGTGCTTGAGAATTTACATCTCTAAGGGGACAGCCCTTAATGATAAATGGGCTTAAGGCTATAAATAACCCAGCGACCCTGGCCCCATTTGGGGCCAAATCTATGTTTGCAATTTACTCTCTCTGCAGTGCTCCCTTGTGGGACTGAGCTACAGTTACTCTGGTGGAACTCTGCTTAATATCACAGCCATACTTGACTGCCTGCCTTTCCTAGGTCCCGGTTCCCCATTCCCCTACTGGTTTTGCCTGGGGCACTGTGTAATAAAATGCTTTCACACAAATTATCATCTCAGGGTCTGTTTCTAAGGACTAGATCTAAAACACACGTGCTCTCTTATTTACTGCTTCCAAAAAGCCCATGAGATAATTTTTCACAGACAGGAAAAAAAAAATCTCAGGGAGATAGAGCCAAACTTCCAGTCCAGTTTCCCCGGTCCTGTGCTTGTAGCCCCTACACCCTACTGGGGTTAGTCCTCCAGTTCTCCCGCTTCCCCAGCTCAGGTCATGTGTGTGGCCAATCTTGCCAAGACACCCTTCTGCCTGGGAGTCTGGGGCCAAGATCCCTTGTCCAGCTTTCTGGAAGATAATCCCAGCATGTCTATGAGGGCAGCAGTCAGCATCTGGCACCAGGGGTAGGTTTCATGGAAGACAATTTTTCCACGGAGCTGGGCTAGGGGGGATGGTTTGAGTATGGTTCAAACATATTACATTTATTATGCACTTTATTTCTATTATTATGTTGTGATATATAATGAAATAATTAAGCAGCTCACCATGATGCAGAATCAGATCATCAGGCATTAGATTCTCATAAGGAGTGCACAACCCAGATCCCTCACATGTGGAGTTCACGGTAGGTTCCAGCTCCTATGGAATCTGATGCTGCTGCTGATCTCACAGTGGGTGCAGCAATGCGAGCAATGGGGAGCAGCTGCAATACAGATGAAGCTTTGCTCCTCCACTGCCCAGTTCCTATTAGGCCATGGACTGGTACCGGTTGGGGATCCCTGCACTTAGGGAGCCTACTCTGTTTTTGCCAGTTCTTTGTAGCTCCTTTCCTGAGTCTGCATTCTTCCTGAAATCCCCCACAACATCACCCCTCATGAGTACTGATGGATGATTTGGACTCCAAATGGATGTAGATGACCCATGTTATCTTCAAACCTTGAACTCACATATGCATGGACCCTAACATTAGATCCTCATGACCTTGGTGCTCAATGTGGGGCCCACGGACCAGTGGCACTGGCATCACTTGATTCTGTGTTAGGATTTCAGAATCTCAGGCCGCACCCTCACCTAGAGATACAGAATCTGCATTTTAACAGTATACCTTGGGAAATCCTTAGGCTTTAGACATTGAGCCCACACTTCCAGAAACTCAGCAATCTGGCTTCTAGACTGGGTCCCTCAGCTCACCACCCTTCCTTACATGAGCCCCCAGCATTCCATTTGGCCAGAACCATGCTGTTTGTGTCCTTTTATTTGATTCGTTAATTTCTTTCATAGCTAAGAAATTCTGTCTCTCTTCTCACATCAATCTCCTTCTGAATCAGTTTAAAGTGATTATTTCTAGACAGCATGGGTTTTCACCTTGGGTGGGAACACAATGGCGAGTTGCCTGAAAGATGGATAAATTACCTGTCCTGTTAATACAGGCAATACAGTCGGCAGACTGAAGTGGAAGGCTTATGACGAGTCCTGACTTTCAGCTTTAGTGAAAAATACCTGCTGCCTTGACTCAGAGGGGTGTGTTCTGAGGACGAAGCTAAAACCTTAAGCACTTCAATGTCACATCATTGGTGAAACGTGGCTTCTTGAAGTTCCGCTACAGACTGTGTTCAGCTGTTCCCTAGGAGAGCTCTAAAGAGGCACCTGCTTGGAAACACAAACCTTCTCTGTAGGAAAGGGTGAGGACTTTGTGGAAAAACAGAAGGAAGTAGTGAAGAGATTGCTCCAAAGGTTTATCTTGTGATCTTTACAGACACTTGTATTAAAAAGCATTCCAGCCATAATATGACGGGAGTGATATTTGTCAAGTAAGGATACAATTTGGTAGATGGCTGTTTCACAGTGCAGGGTCTGAGGTATTGCAGCTATCAGGAGGTCTGAAGGTATGGGGCTTACTCCAGGTTTTTCTAATGGGGAAATATCAATGGGCATAGCTTCTTTCCATAGTCAGCAGCTCCTTTTAACACCACGAGAAATTTAGCAAGGTTGTGACTGTCTGGGTTTCCTTCCGACTCATTCATGTTTCCTCAGTTCATAAGATGTTCTTTGTAATTCTTTCTTATCTGTCCCAAAGCTCGCAACAGGGAGAGATTTCTATGTAAATCAAAGAAAAGGTTTTTGAAAAGCTAGAAAAATTATTGAGTGAGAAGTCTGACTAATTTCCACTGTACATTGTCTACTTTTTGAGGCTGTTGTCTAGAGCAAGGCTCAACAGAGCCTTACAAAGGCCAAGAAACTGAATAGCTCAGATTTTGTGGACCATACAGTCTTTGTCATAACTCCTCATCTCACCCAAAAATAGCCGTGGGTGATAATAAAATGAGTGAGGGTCTTTGTGTTCCAATAATCCTTTCTTTTTGAAGACAGGTGTGGGGGTGTGAATTTTGCCCCAGCCTTAGTCCAATGATCCTGCCCATCAGCACGTCCACCCTGGTCCAGGGCACCTTTATCCCTTGGGGATGTGAGAGTAGTTTTCTAATTAGTCTCCTTTCTCCTCCATTCTTGCCACCCTAGAACCCATCCTGTCCACAACAGAGTGAAACTTTAAACCATAAGGCAGAGCTCGTCTCTTGCCTATTAAAATCCTTCGGTAGGTTTCCACATCACAAAGCCCATGTATTCTGCTATTGCCTCAGACCCACCCGCCACTCCCTAGCTTCATCTCTTGTGGCTACACAGCTCGTCTGTCATATTGCATTTTTTTGGTCCCTCAAACGCCCACTTCTTTTCCCCCTCAGGGTTTTTGCCATGTGGTGTTCTGCTTGAAACGCTGTTCTTAGCCTGTCTGGACAACCCTGCCCCTTCTTTGGGTTCTAGAGTTGATGTCATGTCCCCGGACTGACTCCAGTCTTAACTATGTCCCCCTGTTATTCTCTCTCATGGGAGTCTTTTTTCCCCCCCCAATTTACTTGGTGCACTTTTTAATAAGTACACTTGAATTTGTTTGTTTCCTGTCTGTCTCATGGGCAAGCGTGAACTCTGGGATAGCAGAGCCTGCGTGGTCACTGTGGACCTGGTGCCTAGAACAGATGCACGCAGAATAGGCACAGACCTTAGATTTGCGGCAGATGAATAGGTGGGTGAATCTGTACACTGAAGGATCATCTGTGGTGATCAGGAGGTTCTCTGGGTGGAAACAGAGTGGTGTACAAGGACAACACCAGAACAACCCTGGGTGTTTTTCTTTTTGTTTGTTTTAGAGAATGGACCAGCAAGAAGAAACCAGCAAAAGAGTGAGATAAGACCCAGGTGAGAACAAAGGAGTTAGCAAAGAGCAAGTGTAACTGAGGAATGAGTGGAAGACCCTTCAAGTCAGAAACTAGATTTCTCTGTCTATTTTTGTATCAGTCCAAGAAGGGATACTTTACAAGTCCCAATATCAGTTCATCAAATGAAAAGGTGGTTGATGAAAGAGCAGAAGGTCATAGAGGGCTTTGAGGGTTCCTGTACAGTTTTAAGATTCAAAGACTCAAATTAAGTCACAGGACATCCTACTTGGTTAAAGACTAAGAAGACTGGAAAATCAGAGGGGAAAAAGAATATAGCTGATACCTCCGTGTGCAGGATAATAGAGAGAAGGTTTTGGTTGGCAGGAGTGTGGGAGAGAATGGTGTGCAAGAGAGAGCTAATTGTGTCCCTATATTCCTTTTCCTTTTTTTGCTTTTAATGACGGAATCCCAGTTTTACTTGGGCATATGGATTTCCTGTTAAACCTACATTTTCCTGCTTCCCTTGCAGCTAGATAGGCCCACGTTATACGTTTTGACTGATATAATGCAAGTGGAAATGATGTGTATAGCAACTGATCAAGGATTTTATAATGTAACTATGTTTCCTGCATTCCTGGACCTGAACACAGAAGCCCCACATTGAGGATGGAAGTACTGAGTAGCCAGCCTGGGTCTCTGCATGACTTCATGGAGCAGAGTTTCTTGTTCACCTTGTACCTCTCCTTTACTTGATCCTATGTATTTTTAAATTTAGAGTAGATTATCCTATTATATAATTAAAGTAGCACGGTAGAACGAGAAAAAAAAAAGCATACTTTTCAGGAACCAAGTAGTGAAACATCTTGGGCTGGGAAGGACTGCGTTGGTGGTACTAAGTCTGTGAAGCCTTTATGCAGTTATACATATATCTATCAAACTGGACAATGTAGTTTCACTTTAGGAATGTGAATAGCAGACATAGAGCAGACCTCTGGATAGCAGTTGCCTGTACTCTAAATATCTAACTGAAATTGATTCACCTAATGGGTGGTTCAATCCTTAGATGGATGTGGAAGTGTTGGGAGTCCTGGATATGGAAGGACTGGGCTGACGATGTGGAAAGAGAGCAGAGGGAAGATAGTTTCTGCAGTGACTCTGGCCATGAATGGCCTGATATTTGTAGATTACCTTGTAATGTGTGTGTTATCTGTTCATCTAAATGATGACTTTCTCGAGGGAGTATTAATTAGGTCATGTCTATGTTTATGTCTTTCATGCATGGAAATCCAGTGTTCTGCACATGATAAGCCTTCAGCCAAACACTGACCAAACGATTAGCCTCAAGTTATTTACTTCTGTTGTGCCGTGTCTACCCTTGTTCCCTGGGTTAACCCCAACTGTGTTCTAGCCAAGCTGTCCTTAGATGGTAACCTCCCAAACAGCAAAGGCAGACAGGAAGCTCTGCAAGCTAAGAGCCAAACTATTGGTTTGTCCAAAATGTTCGTCTGGATTTTTCCATACGAAAGCCCAAACAAACTTTTTGGCCAACCCAACAGACTGCGGGTATGCATCTGAAAACTGAGAACCTCCAAGCTTTCAGAAATAGAAAGGGATGGCATTCACCTCAGTCTCTTTCCTCCTTAGTCTTCTTTGGAGAGGGAGGAAAGGATGTCAGCGCAGGTGAGTGAGACCCACAGGTCAAGACACATACAGAGACGTTGAGGCCAGCAAAGCAGCAGCATAGTCCAATTCCCTGAGCTGTCAGTGTTATACCTTCCACCCACATCGAATTCTTTCCAATTTTTCCTCTTAAATTGCAATCCAAAACACACTGCAGATGTGATACCATTTTCCCCGATAACTGGACCCTCCGAGTTAATGACTTTCCTTCCTTCTCGCGGGGAAACAATTTCGTTTTGCTTAATGTAATATTCTATTATAGTCCTCTCTGTTCACCGCTCTGACCCAAGGCCCAGTTTCAGAGGAGCTCAGCCTCCTCCACCCAGCTGCATGGGGGGAGCATCATTGTTGGTGTTATTCTGTTTTGTGAATTGTGCAGCAATGGTCTACCCCAGCCTACCTGATGATCTCCCAGGGACATATTTTTTAATACCAAGGGACGGCCAGGAGACACAGCTAGACAGTGTGGAAGAAAGAGATATATGACTGACGGAAACAGAAGAACGGCATCATGTTCAAAAGCAGCCTACCCGGAAGTTCCCTGGTCCAGCGGCAGGGGCTGGGAAACGTGAGTACCTTGGTTCCGGCTGTTAGCTTTACCTGAGTCGCACGCGCGCTCTGGGATCCTCTTTTCCTTCAAACGAACCACACTTCTACCCAGAGGAAATTTAAAGCACATGCGGACTAGCAGTGATGGGCCCTGACTGCCTTGAAACGATGTGAACAGACTCCTGAGTAAGTGGGAAGAGCAGTTCTAGGAAAGGCAGGTGGGGCTCCTCCGAGAGAAATTTCCTGAGACCAGAAGCAGCCTTCGGCTCCCCCGCTGCTGACTCAGACGGGGGCTTGGTGCCTTCACCAGCGCAGTTGACAAATGGAAGCGAGGCTAATTTGGTGTCGTTTGTTTCCCATTTCCAAGCCCTCATTAAAATAATCTGCTCTGATTGTCTGGGGAAGTTATTTTTTGCGCTTCCTTTCACTTTGCTGTATCGGTACAATTTCAGACACAGCAGATTTCTGCGTGGAGGGGTCCAGAGAGCTCTGTGGAGAGATGCAGGGTTGGGGGCAGGGGTGGGAGGGGCCTTCAGGAATCACTGGGAGCAGAGCCATGTCTCTTGGCATCCAAGGAGGTGGAAGTCCCAGACCCTCCACTATCCCCTGGCCTAGGTCTCTGAAGAGCATCCCGATTCTGGTGTTGAGGGAGTGGAAAATTCCTGTGATCAGAGAGTGAGAATGAAGGGAAATCTTCATTCTGGATAGTATCATCCGGAAAGGATTCTCCAGGAAGGGAATGAAGAAGCCCAAAATAGACTTCAGGATTTTGATTCTCTTAGTCACTCATATAGGAGGCAGGTTAGCCCACAGAAATAATGATGAAAAGACAGCTGTTCATTTAACTGACTTTTGCTAAGGACCTACTGTGTGACAGACATGGCATAATGTGATGGGGATACAAGAATGAGTGGATTATGGGTTCTAGCTCTGTGTCTGTTTTCCTTCTCATCCTGAAAACAGATGAGATGCTTGTCTCTCTGCAGGCAGGCCTCTATTGCCATCTGAAGTGCTTTACACCATCTTGGTTGGATTTAAGTGTTTGCCAGGAGAATCTGTCTTCATGCGTGTCTCTGGTCCTCCTCGTCCCCTAGAGTCTTGGACAGAAATTTGTTAGCTTAGATTTTGCTCTTCTGAATCCAATCTCTGATGTCTGCCTGGTGGCTAGTGGGACCCTTGAATGCCAGTTTTAGAAAGGATTAGATTTGGGTGGGGAAATAGAGCATCCGCGTGTGCACGGATCAGTGAGGCTGTCAGAACAGCGCGTGGCAGACGTCCAGCGTGGGCCTCACTGCTGTCCTGGGTTCACTCCTTGCCGCCCAAACCTAGCCCCAGATGGCAGAGCCAAGCGGCGGTCCTGCCCCAGCCAGAATCCCCAGGACCATAGCAGCAATCTCCTCCACTGGCTGTCGTCTAAGCCTTGCAACATGGTTTGTCTCTGACTTCTGTAATAGAACAAGACTATTTCATACTTTTCCCTATTGCTGCCGTCCGCGGGGTTGCAAAGAATCAAACACGAATTGGCGACTGAACAACAAACATTATGAAGATGATAGCTAAACTATTTTTCATTACTATACATTGCCACCTACTGTGTGCCAAGCAGTGTTCTAAGCAGTAAAAATCTGAAAGTCATCAAGATACAGCCACAGCCTTTGGAAGGAATCTACAAAAAAAAAAAAAAAAAAATGATGAATAGCTCCTTGAGTTTCTGACTACACTGGAGGAGAGCTTTACATACAGGGTAGAGATTAATCAAATGTCTTCCTCTCCCAACACTCTTTATCTTCATCCTGGTGTCTGCCCCACACTGATGTGCCCTTTTCTTTTCCTCATCCTCTGTTCCTGCCAGCTCCCTCCTGTCCCAAAGCAGAGATGCCTCGTGCATTCAAGTCTATCTGTAAGGTCTTCAGGCACTTCATGTTTTCACAATCAACAAATTTTAAAATCTTGGAAAGGGTTTTTAATTGGCTGAAATGCTGATTGCCATAACAACTGGCTAATGAACCATCTGGCGGCACATGTAATATTTATTTATGAATTAAACTGTCATGCACTATGAAGTCTAGCTTTCTCTCAAGGACGGTTTGGTGGCCATCTTTGGTGAATGCAAATTCCCCGCAGGGGGCGGGTTGCTTAATGGATCTCCAAAAGGACAAGAGAGAAGTCAAAGTGGGAAACGACTCTCCACTTCAGAGTAGCTATGAATTTGTGTCAAGTGGAGAAAAAAGCGGTCACAGGCAACGGAAAGGGAAATCCAGCCAGGAGAGGATGGGACAGGTTCAAGGTCTGGGCATTGACCCTCCCTATACTCTGCAATTTAATATACTAAACAGAACTCTTGATGATAATTTACAGACCATAGGAATGTGTTCTTCTTGAATTTAAGTAGACTTTCCAGTTTCTTGTGATTATCAGAATAGAATTTGAAGACACTGAAATTATGGGAAGGCAGTGATAGTGACTTAGGGTAGGAATCTATCATCAGATCTTGAAGTTTTTATTTCCAAGTTGGTATCAGTCACTGACTTTCCAATCCAGGGGCTAATGTTAGATGATCAGACACCCTTTGAGTATATGACTAGGGCTATAGATCTTTCCTAGGGAAAAAAAAAAATATATATATATATATGCATATTCACAAAAATTTAATTACTCATATGCCTTTGCCTGTATCCTAACTCCAGCTTTTGAAAATTCCAGGTTCAGACTCCTGAGTCATCCTCCTGAGTCATCCTCCTGAGTCATCCTCCTGAGTCATCCTGTCATTAACAGTTAACTGAATGACAATATCAGCACCTTTTTCCATAACCACTATGTGCCATATCCCAAGATGGAGCCAGCAGATGTGAGTCTAGCACCATGACTGGGTCAGAGGAGGCTCTCAACTCACTGATGGCTGAGGGGCTACATATGGATAACGCTTTTTTCTTCACCTGATTTTTCAACCAAGTGAAGGGCAGATTTAGTCAGTTCAGTTCAGTTCAGTTCAGTTGCTCAGTCGTGTCCGATTCTTTGCAACCCCATGAATCGCAGCACACCAGGCCTCCCTGTCCATCATCATTTCCTGGAGTTCAGTCAGAATCATGTCCATCAAGTCTGTGATGCCATCCAGCCATCTCATCCTCTGTCGTCCCCTTCTCCTCCTGCCCCTAATCCCTCCCAGCATCAGAGTCTTTTCCAATGAGTCAACTCTTCGCATGAGGTGGCCAAAGTACTGGAGTTTCAGCTTCAGCATCATTCCTTCCAAAGAAATCCCAGGGCTGATCTCTTTCAGAATGGACTGATTGGATCTCCTTGCACTCTAAAGACTCTAAAGAGTCTTCTCCAACACCGCAGTTCAAAAGCATCAATTCTTCGGCGCTCAGCCTTCTTCACAGTCCAACTCTCACATCCATACATGACCACAGGAAAAACCACAGCCTTGACTAGATGGACCTTTGTTGGCAAAGTAATGTTTCTGCTTTTGAATATGCTATCTAGGTTGGTCATAACTTTTCTTCCAAGGATTAAGCATCTTTTAATTTCATGGCTGCAGTCACCATCTGCAGTGATTAAAGACAGGTAAATGGAGACCAAAATGTCAGCTTTATTATTTATTATAGAATTGTTGAAAATGTGACAATTAGCCTCTTAATATGGAACCCCAGAATTAAATCACTTATTTTCTTAGACATAGACTATTCTTAAGAGAGATTGGTCTTCCCTACAGGGGTGGGCTCTGTAAGGAACAATTTACAGGCAGGTAGATCCCGAAGAGCTGGATGGAGAAGGAAGCCAAGGAGCCGGATGCTAATGGATATCACTCCAAGTGGAGAGGAACGTTGGAAGGGAGAGCAGATATTGTCTCCTTATAGTCAACTTCTTTTCTCTAGCTTCCCTTTCAGGAGAAATGAAAAGCAGTTTCTTCTTGCAGAAAGATTAGGAACTTCTCCTTTAAACGTACTCAAGATCTAGAATCTGGGAAGACATGGGTTCACTGGGAGGAGACTGGACTTTGGAGGCAGACAGACCTGAATGCAGACTTCTGCTTCTTACTAGCACTGTGACCTTGAATAATTGACTTCTTTCAGCCTTGGCAGCCCTGAGCAAAATCTTATGCAGACAAAATCTTTGACTATTTCCGTGTATGGCAGGAATGAAGACGGCCACTTTTATCCCCATTCGAGATGAGTCTGTGTGCGTGTGGTAGTGATGGGGGCAGGGAGGGGGTAAAAACGAAGCATCTGAAGGGAGGAAAGACCATCTTAGAGAGTGGAGGCCACGTCAGGAGGAACCAAAACCCGTAACAGGATCAGGGCATGAGGCAAACGCTGCAGCAAGAGATTTGGAAGCTGACCAGAGGTTTTCAGCACAGAAACCTTAGGCAAATGACTGAGTTTTGAAACAAGAGAAGGAAAAAAAGCATGCACATATACAAAAACACAACACACCAGAAATCAGTGCGCTGAGAGATGGCAGCAAACCAGGTGGGCCATCGGGACCTCTCCCTTTTGTGCTGAGATGGTTTTTGACTGTGTGTGGGTTTGAGAGTTTGTTGGTTCATTGGTTTCTAGTTTTGTTTGCTCTAGGCAACACTTCAAAAAGATATAAACAAAAAAGGCGGGGGGAAAAGTCCCTCTGCTTGCTGTCTGCCTTCAGATTATCCTGTAGGCCTCCACCAAACCGACAGGAAGGGCTGCGCCTTTCCTTAGACTCGCCTTTCTCTCTCCCCATCAGTCCCTCCCTCTCTTCCAACTTTCTATCTCTCATTCTCTCTGTCCCTAAACACACACACACACACACACACACACACACACACACACACACACACACCCTAGCAAAAATGAAAAAGAAGAAACAGGCAGATAAGGTGTCCTCTCTCTGTCTCAGGGGCCAGGCTCTTGCCTTGGTTATCTCACTCTTTGCTGCCATCAAAAGTTGTCCTCGGCCTCTGGAGAATCCCCACCTCCTCTGCCAGTTTGCAGCAGAGGCAATAAAGATGTCCAGTTTCTTATAGAGAATCCTAGGCGTCCAGTTGGCAGAGAGAACCCCTCCATGAACTGAAGGGGACCAGGCGTTAGCTGGATGGGAATCAGACATATTTTTAGTGTGCAGTGGGGGAAGGGTACAGAAAAGGGTAACCAGAAGAGAATGGAGAAAGCCCAATCCCATTTCATTAAATCTCCATGAATATGCAAAAGAGGGCTAATTGCCCTCTTCAGAAACTAATGATTCTAAATTTTACAAGCTGAATTATAAAACCTGACACACGTATTTTTCCCTTTTATTATATTTGTAAGCATCACTCCTTCTGCAAAGAAAATCAGATCCTATTTTATCAGCTGCCGCCATCTCCCCTTCTTTTGCTCCCGACCCTGTTTTCCCCTCCCCTTTTGTGAACACCGCAGCATTGCCATGTGTATTAATTGCCCTGTGAAACGCACTTGAAGTCATTAGAATTCCCCATTCAAAACTATTATCTTGTGCCATTATGCCTTTGCATTATATTTATTTAAATGTGCCTCTTCTGAATTAGCTCATTTTTAACAGCTAGCCATGCCTGAAATATTATTCCCATCCAAGCTGCTCTCATATCATTTTTCTCTCCTCTATGGAAGAAATGTCTGCACTCCAGCCTCCCATCCTGACAGGGGCAGCTTTGTAAGAAGGCAGAGGCTGATTCTCTGTAACAGGCTTCCTTGAGAGGGGATCCCAGACGTAGGCTGCTATTGCAAAGAGGGAATCCCAGGGTCTGGATAGGTAAAGCCTCCCGGAAGCAGGTTGCCTGCTACTTGTTACACCTGCTCTTCATCTGTTCTAGGGCATTGACTGAAGAAAGAAAGAGATCAAACCCTAGTTTCTAGTGTCTTCTTTGCCTTTTTCTCAGAACAGTTCAACAGTGATGCCAGTTGTCACTGGCAGCTACCCAGGAGCCGCCCGATGCCCACGTGGCCTCCTGACCTGGGGCAGAGGAATGAATTAGATAGCCACTCAAGTCCTCCTCCAGACCTGAATTTCTTGAAGTGGCTAAGGAACTTCTGATATCACCTGATGCTGAAATGTCTCTTTCTCTACTAAAACTAAACTGATGTTCATGTCCCTACTTTTGAGATGGCCCTTTCAATTACCTACTAGAGACTTGGCTTCCATTCTTATCTTGTTTCCATTCAAAGCAAATATATAAATATATTTAACATATATATTTATCTCAGTGGGGCTTCCCAGGTGGCTCAGTGGTAAATAATCCACCTGCCAATGCAGGAGAATGCAGGTTTGATCCCTGGTCCAAGGAAGATACCCTAGAGAAGCAAATGGTAACCCACTCCAGTATTCTTACCTGGGAAAACCCTGTGGACAGAGGAGGCTGGTGGGCTACAGTCCATGGGGTCGCAAAGGTCAGACGTGACTTAGTGACTGAACAACAACAACAATATATTTATCTCAATAGCTGAGCTTAGAATGTCTTACTCCCATAAATTCATTCTCCTAGATCCCTTTTGCTGCTAAGCTCTCTGTGCCACAATTGCAGAAAACACAGCACCGTCAACTTAGCACTTCCCTAAGCGTGGTATTGTAGACATCTTATCCTTATTGTACCCTTTAGAGGTAGAAGCTATACAGGCCCCAGGCTGAGCAGCTGCGGCTGGTCTCCTGCTGACACTTGGCGATGGGATACCAGCGGGAGCAGTGCCACTGGGCACATTCTTGAGGATTTCCTGGCCAGACACACATGCAAAGAAGACCCTCAGTCCAGAAGAAGGGCAAAAGGAAAGAGAAGATGCCAGCTGGAATCCATCTTGGCTGAGAGGTGTGCCCACACCAGGACCAAATATGAAGATGATGACCCAGAAAACTGCCCCTAAATGAGCAGCCTAACCTGGCCCTCCTTGGAGGAAAGTTATAACCAACCTAGACAGCATATTAAAAAGCAGAGACGTTAGTTTGCCAGCAAATGTCCGTCTAGTCAAAGCTATGGTTTTTCCAGTAGTCATGCATGGATGTGAGAGTTGGACTATAAAGAAAGCTGAGGGCTGAGGAATCAATGCTTTAGAACTGTGGTGTTGGAGAAGACTTGAGAGTCCCTTTGGACTGCAAGGTGATCCAACCAGTCCATCCTAAAGGGAATCAGTTTTGAATATTCATTGGAAGGACTGATGCTGAAGCTGAAAGTCCAATACTTTGGCCACCTGATGCAAAGAACTGACTCATTGGATAAGACCTTGATGATGGGAAAGATTGAAGATGGGAGGAGAAGGGGATGACAGAAGATAGATGGTTGGATGGCATCACTGACTTAATGGACATGAGTTTGAGTAAACTCCGAGAGTTGGTAATGGACAGGGAGGCCTGGTGTGCTGCAGTCCATGGGGTCGCAAAGAGTCAGACATGACTGAGCGACTGAACTGAACCTGCCCCTATTGTGGGTGGGCAGTTCTCTCTGGGCTCGCCTATGTGCTCTTCCAGGCATATTCTGGTTTTTTTTTCCCACATGTGCTTTGCTTCTAATAAAAGCTTGTAACTTTTTCATGATCCTGATATCTTTACTGAATTCTTTCTTCAAAGACAAGGCATAGGTCCTTCTTCCAGCTTTTCACTGCCATAATCAGTTTTACTTATGAGTCAAGTGGAATAAAGATTTGACTAAGGCCACCCAGCTAGTGAGTGGTGGAGAGCGGACTTGAGCTTAGGTTTCTTCTGGATCTTTTGTTCTTCCAACAACATCAAGTTGCCTACAGAGTAAATAAGATCAATGTGTTGGCATAAACATTGACAGAGACAACCAAGAAAGACATTTTGAACTAGGCTGGCCAGAAATTTGACCTGGGCATGAGGAGAACAGCCAGTGATAAGAGAAACAGAACAAATAAGCCCTTCGTCAGTAGAAACAAGAAATTCAGATGTCAGACTCTTGCAAAGCTTCGGTAGGCAAATGGGCAAAAGCCTTCGTGAACTGTAATGAAAGCTTCATGAGGACAGGGATGTTCACTGGTTTGTTGCCTGATAAATAAATTCTGAGTATTCAGAAAGATGCCAGACACATAATAAATTCTTTAAACTTTTTAAAACATCTTGGGCTGATTGAGTGTGTGGCATTAATTGTTAATAGTCTTCGAGGTACCCTAGCTGCTCTTGTGATTAGCAAAGCGCTGGACACATGAGCTGAGGCAAGGGAGTATCTCAAATCTGAGAGTCTATCTATCCACCAACATTGTCGTCTGTGAGATGATCCAGAACACCCCTCCCCGAAGAGCAATGGAGAGACTATTTAGCAGAGGAAAGGGCTCTGAAGTCACTTTGGGGGAATCTAAGACTAAGGAGGAGGCAAGACCCGTACAACAAAGAAGTGAAGAAATCTTTGCGTCTTTATTAACCCCTAAGAGCTCCTGTTTCATTCTGTTTGCCTAGGCCATGGAGATCTATACCAGACTTCCTGAATTCTGAGAAGCGGGGCAGTGACTGTGATATAGGCAAGGAATTGACTGAAATTCCCTTATGATGAAAAGGCTAAACATATATGTGAGTTTTGACACACAGGCTCTGGGTTAGTGTGTAGGCTCCAGAGGAGGTTCTATGCCTGCCCTGATGGGGTCAGAAGCAGCTGAGAGGTAGAAAAATGGGGTTGAGGGCAAGCTGCATGTTACAGCCAGGTTCCTCATAACCCCAACACTAACAAACGCTACATACTTAGCTTAGTTCTACCCCCAGCTTGGATTTCTTTGCTTTTGCTACAGGATGACACAGAAAGGCAGGCAGACTCTTCAGAGGTTATATTCAGTTGAATTTCCTCTTAGGGATGCCTCGGATACTAGCAGCAGCCTCTTCCTTGAGGGAAGGGAAGGTCCCTTCCCAGGCTTCAGGTGGGAAGCCCATGGGTGCCCACTGCAAGGTGTTCAGAAGAGGAGCCTTGCTGATGCCTCGAGGTTTGCAATCTTCTCTGGCTTGAATCTCAGAAACCTTCGTGTCTGCCTCGATCTCTTAGGAACAGGAGACGATTTTTTCCCTCCTAAGTATATTTTTCTCTAACAAGTAACGGCCAGGAAAAGCAAACACATCCCTAGCTGGCTATCGCAGCCCACAAGTCAAGACCTCCATTAACAGTGCCTCCTTTCTCAAACAATCAAGCCGCACAAGATTGCTTGTCTTTCAGAGAATGGCCTGTGACGGCACAGGCTGCTAAGAGCTGCTGTCCTCGAATGTCCAGGTATCATGAGACATAACAGGGTGGGATGAAAATGTCATGGGGCTAGGTTGACAGGAGATGGGGGTGGTAGGTAAGCCTAGACATATTCCCCTACCTGTGAAGGGCTGAGAAAGCAGATGGGATAGAGTGCTTTTTTTTTTCTTTTACTTTTCAAACACTGTTCTTTTTCATCCTCCTGTCAGATGACCCTATTCATTAATTCATTTCCTCCCTATTGAATATTAAATATTTAAACCTGGGACCTGAGATGTACCCAGAGATTCCATAGTGAGGTTATATCCGGCTTAATTTCCTCTTACAAGACTCTTCTGACACAGCCAGCAGCCTCTTCTGTATTCTAGGATGGCTCCATCGGTCACTGACACATGGACACCGTGGCCCCTTCTCTGCCACCACTGGTTCATGTCAATTCTGCCTTGTTCCTGTTGGCCAAGACTGTTTGATTTGTTTATTTCTTGAGGGAAAATTTGGAGATGAATTTGCAGGTGGTAGAAACGCTCTTAACTCAAGTATTTTAATGGAAGATCGGTTCCAAATACTGATACAATCAACACTTGTGCAAGGGCTGGAGTGTAAGACTGGGGATGAACATGTCTCTTTTAAGTCTTCAACTCCCCGTAGGTTTTCCTGGCGGTTGGTAAACAGGTGATTCCAAGTGGGAAGTTCTGTGCAAAAAGCCTGGAATCAAGTTCCTCATTAATTTCTCACTCCTTGAATGCTCTTAAGAAACTTAAATTAAGACTGATCATCTCATCTTTAAAATAGAGATAATGGTCATATCAAAATTCACAGGGCTGATGTGAGAATTAAACGTGATAATATTTGTAAAAGTGTCTTATACAACATTATACGGGTAAGACGTATTATCCGTGCTGACAGGAGGCAGATGTCATGATAGGAAATCTCTGGAGGTTGCTTCCAACATAAACATACTGATTCTTCCAGCAGTTGAGTCAGGAGCTGAGACAAATGGCTGCAGCTATGGTCCTTAGCGACCAGCCTCTTTTGCTGCCGCTGCTGATCCTCACAGAGGCCACTAGGTGGCACCTCCTTTTAAAATCTCTCCACTTTCCCAGATGAATCGGGATCCTTTCAGAAGGACAAGTCATGAGAGCCGGCTTTAGTCAACACCCGGAGTACTGCCTCCTCCGTGGTGGCAAAGCCCTTTGTGAGGACTGAAAGGACTCTTGAATTAAGAGAATGCATCCCTTAAATGATCACCACCGTTTCTTGCTTGTTCCCAGTTTCCTCTCCGCCGTTAAGAACAGGCGTGCCTTTTCATCCCTGTCCATTGCGATCTGTCCAGAAAACCGGGTTGAACCTTTCTGAGAGGGTCTGCGAGGGAAAGCCAGCAGCTGTTTTCTGAACTCCTTAGGAAAGCGAGCAAAGCCTCCTTTTTTTCACCTACCACTGAAAATGTGTCTGATCTCACGGTCAGCACCCTCTGTATTGGAAAGCTCCTTCTCGGATTTCCTCACCTTGTGCTGCTAGCCTGAGCCCAGAACAAATGGGCTCCTAAAGAGACCAACTGAGCCGTGGACATTTCCCCTCGGACAAAGGAGAGCTTCGGGAGGCTGCAGAAGCAGTGGGTGGACAGGGGGGCTGCTGAGGCTGCAGTGCAGGCCGTCTGTACACCAGCTATGTGATCTTGGCTAAAACCACCTGCCCTCTCTACATCGTTTCCTTACCTATCAAATAAAGATTGAATTAAGGAGATCGCTGATATTCCCATCAGAGGTCCAAACTGTCTGAAGTCATGTAGTTATGTGGGAAGGTTATGTATCCGATATCTATCATTGACATGAGTCTGCTTGTTCCCTTGTCAGAGATTTGACAAGGACTTCTGTCAATAATTTAAGAGGCGTGTGTCCATTTATTTCGTAAAGTATGTTCTTCCCAAGATGTTCACACACAGCTACCAATGTTCTCCTCCGGGACCTCTGAGAATGGTTCAGTGGCTTTTCTGGACAAATGACAATGGACAGTGCTGAACATCCACTCAGCTTCGTAGTATTACTGCAAGGTGATTAGGAACAAGCAAAAAGTGGTGGTGTGTTTATTTAGGCACGTTTCCAAAATCTAGGGGACCTCCACTTCCCTGACCGTCCAGTGGTTAAGATGCCACACTTCCAATGTAGGAGACACGAGTTCAAACCCTGGCTGGGGAAGTAAGATCCCACAGGCCAAGTGGCACAGCTAAAACTAAAGAAATAATTCCAGGTGACCTCTGTGCGTGTTAGTCTTTTCACACACATACAGACTCCTTGAAGGCAGACGAAACAGCTTCAATCTGCCCTTCCTTCTTTGCGTCCATACAGACACCTACACATGGCTTGCGCTCTGTGGTTAGTTAATAGTAAATACAGCTTACTGACAGACAGCAATTAGGGAAAAAAAGACTTCATCTAGATAGAAGTTCTGGTATACTCATATTTAGCGTAACATTAAAAACAATAAATAAAAAGAGCAGCTAAGCTTTATTAAGCATTAGGAGGTAAACAAGATAAGGACAGAGATTTTTGTCTGCTTGCCAAATGTTATATCCCAGAGCCTAAAATTAATGTTTGGGACATAGAAGGCACTCAATAAATATTTGTTTTATAAATGAATGAAAGAATACTCACCCTGGGCTCTGTTTTACAGACTGTCTAAAGTGTTGCTATTATTTTCATCCATGTTAGGCTTGAGAGAGTGGAAGCTAACAAAACATAAATAACTTGCCAAGTTTTCACATCTAGCATGGGCAATGCTCAACTTCATGCGAGCTAGTCTGGTTCCAAAATCTCCCTTAAGCGTAAAGCTAAATAGTCACTGAAAACACTTCACTATTTCCTTTGATTACTCATCTGAGGCAAGAATATGTACTGTTGTTTATCATCCATTAGTAGATTTTTTAAATTTTCTATAAAGAGAAAAGAATAGGGAAGAATGCTCCTCCAGGTCCATCGGATACGCTTAGCGAAGAGGTCAAACCTATTTCTCCGAAAAGGAAGACTCCGTACAAGTCAGTTTGCAAGTGTGTACACTAGGTGGCGAAAAACAGGTTAGCATATGTTTCATTAAGGGTGTGTACGAGGATTAAGCATGGATTAAATGCTTAGCAGGTGTGGATTGAAGGGTGGTGAAGGGACTGCTGGAGACACATAAGAGAAAGAATTTTGACCTAAGAGAAGAGGACTGGAACGAGACCGTGTACGGGAGGACCCTCAGATGATTAGTTTTCTCTCCACAATTTGTATATTTGCTTCCAGGGACTTTTGTAGAACATCTTCTTTGTGTTATCCACTGTTCTCAGAGCTGATGATACAGCAGTGAACAAGACGATATCCTGACCTTATGGAATTTTGGTGCTACCGGGGCACCATGGATCTGAGCAAATGCACCTATTTCTCTCAGCCTTGCTGACAAAGGTTGAAGGCAGCCTACTTAAGGGTTTACTGGGATCTTCCCAAACCTGAAAATGAAAAAAGCCTGAATTGGGTTCTGCACCTTTTATTTCCAGTACTTTAAAATGATTCCCAGAAATTATAGGCACTCTGATTTTCTTCTACCTCTTTCCTGTTCTCATCTTTCAGAGGATAGAGAAAACAGGCCCAGTGAAGCACACGTGCTCAAACCAAGTCACACATGCTCAGGCTGTTTTATTAGAGTTCACGTGCACAAAAGGAGAGTCATCTTGTGCTCATTGCGAACGCTCGTCCCAAAACTGTAAACCTGATGTTGAAACAGACCTTAGGGATGATGGATTTTAACTTTCCTATTTTCCAAATGAGTCTCCTGAAGCCTAGAGAAGAAAGAGGAGTACTTAATCAAGGTCACAGAGACAGTCTGAGTAATAGCCCCAGATCTTTGGCCTCCTATTACCTAATCCACGATGACACAATTGCAAGACTCCCGGTGGAGACACAAAGACCAGGAAGAAACTTTACGGGAAGAAATCAGGGTAAATGTTCTCAAGGACACTGGGTGCTAACTGTATGATTTCTACAGCTGGAACCAATCTTGCCATGAAAATTGTCAGCAGGTTCATGGACTCCCTTTCCAGAGATCTCTGCGTCACACCTCGCAGCACTGCCAGGCCCCAGATATATCGGTAGGTATTTTCTGTCTTCATGATCTGCCTGGGCCTTTAGCATCATCTCCAGGAGGGTCTTAAAGCCTCCAGCTTTGCCATACTTGGAATAAATTAATCTCCAAAGCCCACCGTCTAGCCATTCCCCTCTTTATACCGATAAAGTCATTATTCTGTGTCTCAGATTAAACCCAGTCTTTAGATTCTGACATCCAAGGACTGGCTCAGGGTTTCCCTGGTGGCTCAGTGGTAAAGAATCTGTCTGCCATTGCAGGAGACATAGGTTCGACCCCTGATCAGGGAAGGGAAGATCCCACGTGACTTGGAGTAACTAATAGTAACCCACAGCTACTGAGCCTGTGCTCTGGAGCCTGGGAGCCACAGTGAAGCCTTCATGTCTGGAGCTGGTGTTCCACAAAAAGAGAAGCCACGGCAATGAGAAACCCTCGCGCCAGAACTAGAGAATTCTGGTACAGTGTATAGGCCCTGGTCTCTGCAGCTGGAGAAAGCCAGAGCACCAACAAAGATCCAGCACAGCCAGAAATCAATCAATGGACCAATTTAAAAAGTACTGGCTCAGTGTGAGAAGCCATCATTTACTCACTTTCTGTCAGGCACCAGATATACTCTGCTTCATATTACACAGATACTTCTAATTTGCCCCGGAGTCCTAGGAGGTCACTGTAGTAGCTAATGTGCTAAAGACCTTAGAGATGATGGAGCTTACATTTTTGCAAAGTGTTTCCAATTCTTCTCCTACTGTATCCAATTCTCTTCCATCTGAACACAGTGTAAGATTGTCCTTTCCTGAACCCCTTGAAGTAAAACATGCCCAATTTGAGAGGAAGAACAGGCACAGAGTCTCAGGACATCCCGGGATAGGCAGGAAGCAGAAGAAGAAAATAGACTTTCTAAGAGATTCAAGGGATTGTTTATTATAGCAGCATTACCTAGCCTGTGCTGACTGATCCATCTGCTTTTATTAACCTCATTTTACACAGCAGGACACTGAGCTCAGAAAGGTACTATAATTTGCACACGTTTTTGCATATGATAATCAATAGAGCAAGGAGTTTAATCTTGCTGTCCAACCCTGAATATTCATTAGAAGAACTGATGCTGAAGCTGAAGCTCCAATGCTTTGGCCACTTGATTGGAAAATACACTGATGCTGGGAAAGATTGAGGTCAGGAGGAGAAGGGGGTGACAGAGGATGAGACGCTTGGATGGCATCATCAGCTCAACATGAGGTTGAGCAAACTGCAGGAGATGGTGAACGACAAGGAAGCCTGGTGTGCTGCAGTCCACGCAGTCACAAAGAGTCAGGCATGACTGAGCAACTGAACAATAACTCAACTTCAGTCCCTGGTGTTTGACTTGGTATCTTGTGATCTTTCTGCTGCAAAGTGATGTCTATCCATCTGGCCTGGGCTTCACAAGGGACCCTTCTGCCTCCAGTCCCTTATGTCTTCCAATATTCTTTACTTAGTATTATAGTTTTGTCTTTCCTTAGTATCACTGTGAACATGTTTTTCTACTGACTCAAAATCTCTCTATTGCCTCTAGAACTAGTGAAAGGAAACAATAGGAAGTATTAAACAAGGTCCTTTCTCTCAAATAATGGCTTATTGCTTCTACTGCCAGAACTCACGGAGAAGGCAATGGCACCCCACTCTAGTACTCTTGCCTGGAAACTCCCATGGACAGAGGAGCCTGGTGGGCTGTAGTCCATGGGGTCACTACGAGTTGAACATGACTTCACTTTCACTCTCACGTTTCACTTTCATGCATTGGAGGAGGAAATGGCAACTCTCTCCAGTGTTCTTGCCTGGAGAATTCCAGGGTCGGGGGATCCTGGTGGGCTGCCGTCTATGGGGTCGCACAGAGTCAGACACAACTGAAGTGACTTAGCAGTAGCAGCAGCCAGGACTCTAACGTCAGACATACGGTGCTCTGATCAGGATGAGCCAAAAGAGGGATAGGACAGAAGGGTAGATTTTCCCTCGTCTTCTGGCTCCAGGGAGTCTGTGGATGAAACAGATCTTTAGGAGTCACTTTTATTTTCTGTACCCAAACTCACTCCTCAGAGTGTATCAACAGAAGCCATTCCCACCTCATTGTAAAGGAGATAATTCTAGAACTTTCTCGAACACCTATAAGTGTCTCCTTTCTATTTCCCAGGGGCCCAGCTCTCACCTGCAAAGCCGTTCCAAAAAGGCAGACCAAATCCACTTGGCAATATTCCACCGCTTACCTTAGGTTAGGTTCTGATTTCCCATGGCGCCCATGTGCTCCCTTGAAATATTTCTTGGCATTGATATTTACAGAAAAATAATAAACAAAATCCACATTGGCACACATATTGATCCCCAGATTTCACTGACATTTACGAATAAATGATGGATTGCCTTTTTTGTGAGGCTGGCTGAGCTGACCTGCGTGGCCCGTACATAATTTACTTTTGATTAAAGGAGTGCTTCAACATCAAGATTCTGTTTGGGAGCACTGGGCAGGATCGATACGTTTATGACACAAACTTTCAAACAATGTACTCTGAGCAAGAAGTCTCTGCAGTCAATTCCTCTCAGATTTGGTGGGGGTCGGCGGTGAGGGGAAAGGAAAGGCCTAGAATTTCTGAGAGTTTGGCAAGGAGCACTGTTAGCATCTGAACAGAGTGGCTCTGCTTTTTGTAGCTTTGGACCTGTGCCATTATCAAGGGAGGCTGTTGTCAGAAATTTTTAGGGCTCAAGATCTCTCACAAACACCCCGAGAGGAAGGGAAAGAAAGAGTGACAACACTTGATTAGAAAAAGAAGCCTTCTGAGAGAAACGGGGATTTTTTAAAGCCAATTTTTGGATATTTTTACCCATCCTGCAGAGGCAGAATGTATCCTGCAGACTATAGCATTTGTTTTCAAACACTTGAAGTTGAACGCTTTTAGACATCTCTGTAGTATGTCACATTCTGCACCTCCCCTTATTGCTTCAGATCTGGTCTATTTTAGGAACTTTTGCTCCTGCCTCTTCCCTGGAGGCATTTCATGTTACCGTGCTTGCTTAAGTTACACTGCTTTGGTGATGCCGTTCCTGTATGCCTCGTCCAAAGAGATGTCTCCATTCTCCTTATGGTTATATCACTGGTTAGCTGGAGAATGACAATAATAATAATGCCCAAAATATGTGCAATGCATAGCTCATTCAGGCTGCCAGAGGAACATGCCACAGGCTGAGTGGCTCATCAACAACAGACAAGTATTTCTCATAGTTCTGGATGCTGGGAAGTCCAAGATCACGGCACCAGCAGATTTGGTGCCTCTTGGATCCTTAGCTGGCCTCTCTACATAGAGGACAAGGCGAGACCAAAGGAAGAGGCAGACCACTCCAGATTGGTAGGTGGCAGTTTTAACGAGCAGGGAAACTTACACACAAGGCTTATCTTGGGCATCTGCAAAACAAGTAGATCTCTACACCTGCCCATCAGAATCTAATGGTTTATATAGAAGCCTTAACTAGACTCAATCACTTAACACCACCAAAGGGTCCCCAAAACACTCTACTCTGTCAAGGCTTTGTCTTTGGGACAGCTGCCATTGTGGGAACAGTGGACAGAACATATATTCCAAGGGCAGGGGAGGGTATGAGGAGCTTCTGGTTGCCAGGATCCAGGTTGCAGGTGGTCACATCTTCTCAAGTACCTCCTCCTCTGTGTCTGGGCAAGGCCTCCTGCAAGGCCACAGATGCTGACTTCCTTGTGTCCTCACTTGGTGGAAGGAGCTAGAGAAC
Organism: Capra hircus; assembly: GCF_001704415.2. Taxonomy (NCBI): domain Eukaryota; kingdom Metazoa; phylum Chordata; class Mammalia; order Artiodactyla; family Bovidae; genus Capra; species Capra hircus. Next base: position 73,284,384 of record NC_030823.1, on the reverse strand, counting down.
CCTGTGGGACCTCTTTATAAGTGTACTAGTCCAGTTCATTGATGAAGATTACACCTTTATGATCTAAGCACATTTCAAATGCCTTATCTTCCAATACCAATCACAATAAGCATTGGATTTCAACATATAAAATGGGAGAGGGATGCAAATATTTAGGCTATAGCGTATTTCTGCATTCCATGTAACATTTACAGCAAATCTCTGTGGGAGATAATGGCATAATCCCAATTATCCAGATGAGAGAATGGAGGCTTAGAAAGGCGCGATCACTGGCTCAAAGCCACATAGCTGGTGGTTGACCGGTGCTGTGTTCAAAGGCAGTGTATCCCACTCATTCAGACCACTGTAACAAAATGCCCTGGACTGAGCGGCTTATAAACACACAATTATTTCCTTTTTACTCTCTTTTTGCTCAACCATTTTGCCTGTTGCCACTTCCTTAAGGATAGAATTAATTCCAGGAGGGCAGGGATCATGTTTTACCCGCCACCATAGCCCCAGTATTTACACACTGTAAATACACTGTTGATAAATCTGTGCTGCTGTAACTGAAGTCCAGGGGAGCCCTAGTCCACCAAGTATAACTGCATTAGATTATATATCGTACCTGTTGGAGGGGGCAGTAGGAGGAAGAGGTGGGAGAAGGCTAAAACCCAGTTCACACTCTACTCACCAGATAGAGCCCCTAGCCTGTGGCTATATCCATGTGTAAGAGGCAGCTTTTACAAATGTGTACAAAGATATCATACAGGCTAATGATGGCCCTGATGGAACTTCAGGTGACTGAGACAATTGAAAGCCCCAGAGTGAACACAGTGACAGTAATTAGAGGGATCAAAGCTCCAACTTGCCATTGCAGGATGGATTGAGGGGAACGTTGGAGACAAGCAATAATAGTGACTTAGCTGTAAAGAAATAAAGAGCTTCCCTGGTGGTTCAGTGGTAAAGAAGCCACCTGCCAATTCAGGGGTAGCAAGAGACATGAGTTCAATCCCTCAGTCCAGAAGATCCACCCCCTGGAGAAGGAAATGGCAGCACACTGCAGAATTCTTGCCTGGGAAATCCCATGGGCAGAGGAGCCTAATGGGTTACAGTCCATTTCCTGTACGCAGTTCCCCATATCATCTGATTTTTCTCTCTCTTTTTCTACATGGTAGAACCCATGCCTAAATCATCTATCTCCTCTTGAAGTTTTCTTCCATCATTTCTACTGTCAACAGATACCTATCAGGTCTCTGTGATGCACCAGGCATTATGATAACCCAAGGCACGCACATATACACACAGACTGAAAGGATAGATCTGGTCCCTGCCTTTGAGGAGCCTGCAATCTAATTGTTGGGGAGGGGCATGACATTATATAACTAATTGTAATCAGATATGCTTTTCAAAATAAGAACAACTACTGATAGTTACCATTTATTGAGGGATTACCATACATAAGGAATTTTGGTGAGTATCTTTAATGAATCTTCTCATTAGCCTTGACAAAACACAATGAATTATGCATTGTCTCCTTTCTTTAAGTACTTTGGTCCAGAAATCTCATGAAAGGTAGCTCAGACTTCTTTTCTTCCCACTCACAGTCACTTGGAAATTTCATACATTTCTTTGTATCTGCTTGAATTTTAATGCCAACATATTTCCTTAATTCTTTTCTATCTCCAAAGAGGAGCCTGATAAACTTCAGCTTCCAAGACACTTTAACTTCCAAAAGTCACAGATTTTTAAATTTCATGGCTCTGTCCTGCTTCTCCCAGCTTTTTCCCTTTGGTGCTGGAGGCATTGTTGATCCTTCTCCTCAGTGCTGAGCTCCAGCCCCACACAACTCCTCACTGTGTGAGACTCATGCATGACTTAGGAAATAACCATAGCCCCTGCTCTCTAAAACAGCCATCCTTGCTTGGCATTCTTAATTAATGGTGAAGATATAGCTGTCATTAAAGCAGAATTTCAACTTTCATTAGCATAGTTGATGACTTTATATCTTGTAACTTCCATATGGAAATATCATTCCTTTGGGCTAAAGAAGAGAATGGAGACTAGCAGAAGCTGTATTCAGATATAACGTGAACATAAAGCATAAACCATTGTTATTTACATGTTGTTGTCACTCTGATGCTCCATTGTCTATCTTAAGGGAAGAACCGGCATAGGTTACTCTTGTATATGAGAGGTTAGGAAGATTCTCACCTGAACGAGGTCCTAAGGGAAGCAGCAGGAGAATCAGAGAAGGAGGACTACTGAATTGTGTAACGTGTTCAGATACTGTGTTAAGGACTTTATAAAGCGATATTCTTTATTTCTTAGCAAAAACACCTGGGAGATATTTTAGTTGCTGTTTTTAAAGTTTGAAAACTGAATCCCAGGGAGGTCAAGCACTTTGTCCAAGATTACTTGGATAACTAGGGAAAGAGGAAGAATTCAGACCAGGCCTAAAAGGCAACAAGTCTCTCCCACCTCAGAGCACTTACCCGCCCCTACATTCTGCACTGATTTACAGAAGACACCAGGAGAGGGTGGGGCTGGTGACCTATGACTCTCAACATGTGGGAAACTAGTCCATTACCTTCACCAGGACTTGCTATAAATGCATATTCTTGAGACCCATCGCAAACTCCCCTAACTATCCCTCCCACCTACCATCCCTCCCTGGTAACCATAAATTTGCTCTACGAGTCTGAGTCTGTTTATGTTTTGTAAATGTTTTCATTTGTTTAATTTTTTTAGAGTCTGTATATAAATGATACCATACAATATCTCTCTTTCTCTGTCTGACTTACTTCACTCAGCTTGACAATCTCTAGATCCATCCATGTTGTTGCAAATGGCATTATCTCATTATTTTTAATGGCTGAACAGTATTCCATTGTATGTATGTACCACTTCATCTTTTTTCCATTCTCCTGTTGATGAACGTTTAGGTTGCTTCCATGTCTTCGCTATTGTAACTAGTGCTGGAATGAACTTTTGGTACATGTATCCTTTCATACTGTGTTTTTCTCCATATATATGTCCAGAAGTAGAATTGCAGGATCATATGGTAGCTTGATTTTTAGTTTTTTTAAGGAACCTTCCTTGCTTTTCTCCACAGTGACTGTCCTAATTTACATTCACATGAATAGGGTAGGTGGGTTCCCTTCTCTATGAACCCTTTCCAGCATTTGTTGTTTGTGGATTTTTTGATGATAGTTGTTCTGACTGGTGTGAGGTAATATCTCACTGTAGTTTTGATTTGAATTTATCTAATAATATAGAATATCTTTTCATGTGCCTCTTGGCCATCTGTATATCTTTAGAGAAATGTCTGTTTAGGTCTTCTGCCCACTTTTGATTAGGTTGTTTGTTTTGGTGATATTAAGCCACATGAGTTGTTTGTAATTTTGAAGACTAATTCCTTGATGGGATTTGCATCATTTGCAAATATTTCTTTCCATTCTGTGGGTCGTCTTTTCATTTTGTTTATGATTTCCTTTGCTGTGCAAAAACTTTTGAGTTTAATTAGGTCCCATTTGTTTATTTATTTTTTATTTCCTTTATTCTAGGAGAAAGATTGAAAAAGATATTGCTGCAATTTATGTCGGAGGGTTTTCTGCCTATGTTGTCCTCTAAAAGTTTAATAATGTTTGGTCTCACATTTAGGTCTTTAATCTAATTCAAGTTTATTTTTGTGTATGGTGTTAAAGAATGTTCTAATTTCATTCTTTAACATGTAGCTGTCCAGTTTTCCCAGCACCATTTATTGAAGAGATTATCATTCATCCATTGTATACTCTTGCCTTCTTTGTCATAATTTAATTGGCCATATGTGTATGGGTTATTTCAAAATGAATAAAATACCTAGGAATAAACTTACCTAAGGAGACAAATAGATTCAAGGGATTAGATCTGATAGTTAGAGTGCCTGAAGAACTATGGATGGAGGTTTGCAACATGTGCAGGAGGCTGTAATCAAAACCATCTCCAAGAAGAAGAAATGCAAAAAGGCAAAATGGTTGTCCGAGGAAGACCTACAAATAGCTGAGAAAATAAGAGAAGAGAAAGGCAAAAGAGAAAAGGAAATCTACATCCATCTGCAAGCAGACTTCCAAACAGCAAGGAGAGATAAGAAAGCCTTCCTCAGTAATCAGTGCAAAGAAAGAGAACAAAACCATAGAATGGGAAAGACTAGAGATCTCTTCAAGAAAACTAGAGATACCAAGGGAACATTTCATGCAAAGATGGGCAGAATAAGGACAGAAACAGTATGGACCTATCAGAAGCAAAAGATAATAAAAAGAGATAGCAAGAATACACAGAAGAACTATACAAAAAAGATCTTAATGACTCAGATAACCACAATGGTATGATCACTCACCTAGAGCCAGACATCCTGGAATGTGAAGTCAGGTGGGCCTTAGGAAGCAACACTATGAACAAAGTTAGTGGAGGTGATGGAATTCCAGTTGAGCTATTTCAAATCTTAAAAGATGATGCTGTGAAAAGCAGCCCTCAATATGTCAGCAAATCTGGAAAGCTCAGCAATGGTCACAGGACTGAAAAAGATGAGTTTTCATTCCAATCCCAAAGAAAAGCAATGCCAAAGAATGTTCAAACTATGGCACAGTTCAGTTTAGTTCAGTCGTTCAGTCATGTCCAACTCTTTGTGACCCCATGAACTGCAGCATGCCAGGCCTCCCTGTCCATCACCAGCTCCCAGAGTTTACCCAAAATCATGTCTATTGAGTCAGTGAGGCCATCCAACCATCTCATCCTCTGTCATCCCCTTCTCATCCTGCCCTCAATCTTTCCCAGCATCAGGGTCTTTTCAAATGAGTCAGCTCTTCGCATTAGGTGGCCAAAGCATTGGAGTTTTAGCTTCAACATCAGTCTTTCCAATAAACACCCTGGACTGATTTCCTTTAAGATGAACTGGTTGGATCTTCTTGAAGTCCAAGGAACTCTCAGGAGTCTTCTCCGACACCACATTTCAAAATCATCAATTCTTCAGCACTGAACTTTCTTTATGGTCCAACTCTCACATCCACACTAGCCTTGACTAGATGAACCTTTGTTGACAAAGTAATGTCTCTGCTTTTTAATATGCTGTCTAACTACAGCACAGTTGAACTCATCTCACACACTAGCAAAGTAATGCTCAAAATTCTCCAAGTGAGGCTTCAAGAGTACATGAACCCAGAACTTCCAGATGTTTAAGCTGGATTTAGAAAAGGCAGAGAAACCCGAGATCAAATTGCCAACATCCATTGGATCATAGAAAAAGTGATAGAGTTCCAGATAAACATCTACTTCTGCTTTATTGACTATGCCAAAGCCTTTGATTGTGTAGATCACACACACACAAAAAAACTATGGAAAATTTTTAAAGAAATGGAAATACCAGACAACCTTACCTGCCTACTGAGAAGTGTGTATGCAGGTCAAGAAGCAAGAGTTAGAACCAGACGTAGAAGAACAGACTGGTTCCAAGTTGGGAAATGTGTATGCCAAGGTTGTATATTGTCATCCTGCTTATTTGGCTTATGTGCAGAGCACCTCATGCAATATGCTAGGGTGGATGAAGCACAAGCTGGAATCAAGATTGCCAGGAGAAATATCAATAACCTCAGATATGCAGATGACACCACCCTTACAGCAGAAAGTGAAGAGGAACTGAAGAGCCTCTTGATGAAAGTGAAAGAGGAGAGTGAAAAAACTGGCTTAAAACTCAACATTCAGAAAATTAAGATCAGGGCATCAGGTCCCATCACTTCAGGGCAAATATATGGATGTACAATGGAAACAGTGACAGACTTTATTTTCTTGGGCTCCACAATCACTGCAGATGGTGATTGGAGCCACGAAATTAAAAGACACTTGCCATCTTTTCTGTTCACAGTGTGGTAAGATTAGTTGTCAACTACAGGAGAAAAACTATTAAAAATACAAACATATGGAGGCTAAATAACATGCTTCTGAATAACCAACAAGTCACAAAAGAAATAAAAAAGGAAATCAAAATATGCATAGAAGCAAATGACAATGAAAACATTACAACCCAAAACCTATGGGATTCAGTAAAAGCAGTGCTAAGTGGAAGGTTCATAACATTACAAGTTTACCTCAAGAAACAAGAGGAAAATCAAATAAATAACCTAACTTTATACCTGAAGCAACTAGAAAAAGAAGAAATGAAGAACCCCAGGGTTAGTGGAAGGAAAGAAACCATAAAAGTTAAGGCAGAAATAAATGAAAAAGAAAGGAGACTATAGCAAAAATCAACAAAACTAAAAGCTGGATCTTTGAGAAGATAAATAAAATAGAAAAACCATTAGCCACACTCATCAAGAAAAAAAGGGAGAGGAATCAAATTAACAAAATTAGAAATGAAAATGGAGAAAACACAACAGATAACACAGAAATACAAAGGGTCATAAGAGACTACTATCAGCAACTATATGCCAATAAAATGGGCAACTTGGAAGAAATGGATGAATTCTTAGAAAAGTATAACCTTCCAAAACTGAACCAAGAAGAAATAGAAAATCTTAACATACCCATCACAAGCACAGAAATCAAAAGTGTAATCAAAACTCTTCCAACAAACAAAAGCTCAGGACCAGATGGCTTCACAGGTGAATTCTACCAAAAATTTAGAGAAGAGCTAACACCTATCCTACTCAAACTCTTCCAGAAAATTGCAGAGGAAGGTAAACTCCCAAACTCATTCTAAGAGGCCACCATCACCCTAATACTAAAACCAGAAAAAGATGCCACAAAAAAAGAAAACTACAGGCCAATATCCCTGATGAACATAGATGCAAAAATCCTCAACAAAATTCTAGCAAACAGAATTCAAGAACATATTAAAAAGATCATATGTCATGACCAGGTGAGCTTTCTCCTATGGATGCAAGGATTCTTCAATATTCACAAATCAATCAATGTGATATACCACATTAACAAACTGAAAGATAAAAAACATATGATTATCTCAATAGATGTACAGAAAGCCTTTGACAAAACTCAACACCCATTTATGATAAAAACTCTCCATAAAGCAGGCACAGGAAGAACATAACTAAATATAGTAAAAGCCGTATATGATAAACCCACAGCAAACATTATCCTCAATGGCAAAAAATTAAAGACATTTCCCCTAAAGTCAGGAACAAGACAAGGGTACCCACTCTCACCATGACTATTCAACATAGTTTTGGAAGTTTTAGCCACAGCAATCAGAGAAGAAAAAGAAATAAAAGGAATCCAGATTGGAAAAGAAGAGGTAAAACTCTCACTGTTTGCAGATGACATGATCCTCTACATAGAAACCCTAAAGACACTACCAGAAAATTACTAGAGCTAATCAATGAACATAGTAAAGTTGCAGGATATAAAATTGGTGCACAGAAACCCTATACATTAACATCCCTATACATTAACAATGAGAAAACAGAAAGAGAAATTAAGGATTTCTTTGGAAGGAATGATGCTAAAGCTGAAACTCCAGTACTTTGGCCACCTCATGCGAAGAGTTGACTCATTGGAAAAGACTCTGATGCTGGGAGGGATTGGGAGCAGGAGGAGAAGGGGACGACAGAGGATGAGATGGTTGGATGGCATCACAGACTCAATGGACATGAGTCTGAGTGAACTCCGGGAATTGGTGATGGACAGGGAAGCCTGGTGTGCTGCGACTCATGGGGTTGCAAAGAGTCAGACACGACTGAACTGAACTGAACTGAACACTTACATATGGAATTTAGAAAAATGGTAATGACAACGTTATATGCGAGACAGCAAAAGAGACACAGATATAAAGAACAGACTTTGGGACTGTGGGAAAAGGCAAGGGTGGGATGATTTGAGAGAAGAGCATTGAAACATATATATTATCATATGTGAAATAGATCGCTAGTCCAGGTTTGATGCATGAAACAGGGCACTCAAAGCTAGTGCACTGGGACAGCCCAGAGGATGGGATGGGGAGGGAGGTGGAAGAGGGTTCAGGATTGGGGACACACGCACACCTGCAGCTGATTCATGTCAGTGTGTGGCAAAAACCACCGCAATATTATAAGCTAATTAGCCTCCAATTAAAATTTAAAGAAAAAAAGATGCTTGCTCCTTGGAAGAAAAGTTATGACAAACCTAGACAGCATATTAAAAAGCAGAGATATTACTTTGCAACAATGGTCCATCTAGTCAAAGCTATGGTTTGTCCAGTAGTCATGTATGGATGTGAGAGTTGGACTATAAAGAAAGCTGAGCACCAAAGAATTGCTTTTGAACTGTGGTGTTGGAGAAGACTCTTGAGAGTCCCTTGGACAGCAAGGGGATCCAACCTGTCAATCCTAAAGGAAATCAGTCCTGAATATTCATTGGAAGGACTGATACTGAAGCTGAAACTCCACTACTTTGGCCATTTGATGGGAAGAACTAACTCATTTGAAAAGACCCTGATGCTGGGAAAGATTGAAGGTATGAGGAGAAGGGGACGACAGAAGATGAGATGGTTGGATGGCATCACTGACTCCATGGACATGAGTTTGAGCAAGCTCTGAGAGTTGGTGATAGACAGGGAAGCCTGGCATGCTGCAGTCAATGGGGTTGCAAATAGTCAGACACAACTGAATGACTGAACAGAACCAAAGGAAACAAAACACCTATACTCTGAAAACTTAAAGATGCTGATGAAAGAAATTGAAGATGACACAAACACATGGAAAAAATACCACATTCTTAGATTGGAAGAATCAATATTGTTAAAACTACTGTATTACCCAAGACAATCCATCTGTGTGTTTAGTCACTCAGACATGTCTGACTCTTTGCAACCCCATGGACTATAGGCCGCCAGGCTCCTCTGTCCATGGGAATTCTCCAGGCAAGAATACTGGAGTGGGTTGCCATGCTCTCCTCTAGGGGATATTTCCAACCCATGCATCAAACCTGAGTCTCCTGCATTTGCAGACAGATTCTTTATACGACCCAGAAATTCTACTTCTGTGCGTAACCCTGAGAAAACCATGATTCAAAAAGATACACCTAATTCCAAAGTTCACTGCAGCTCTATTTATAATAGCCAGGATACAGAATCAACACAGACATCCACAGGCAAGGATAACGGAGTGAGCTGCATTTCCTCCTCCAGGGGATCTTCTTAACCCAGGGACTCAACCTGTGTCTCCTACATTGGCAGGTGGATTCTTTACCATGAGGCACCTGCTGCTGCTACTGCTAAGTCACTTCAGTCGTGTCCGACTCTGTGCGACCCCATAGACGGCAGCCTACCAGGCTCCCCCATCCCTGGGATTCTCCAGGCAAGAACACTGGAGTGGGTTGCCATTTCCTTCTCCAATGCATGAAAGTGAAAAGTCAAAGTGAAGTCGTTCAGTCGTGTCTGACCCTCAGCGACCCCATGGACTTCAGCCTTCTAGGCTCCTCCGTCCATGGGATTTTCCAGGCAAGAGTACTGGAGTGGGCTGCCACCGCCATCTCCAATGAGCCACCTAGGAATCCCAATAAGTTTGTACCTATCACCATTCACTTTAAATGTTAAACTTCTCACTCTGTTCATGCATTCTTCTGAGTTTATTGACTATCTTAACCATCATTACCTTGAACTTTATCAAGTAGGTTGCTGATCTCCGTTTTGCTTAGTTCTTCTAGGATTTTATCTTGTTATTTCATATGTAACATATTATTCTGCTCCCACATTTTCCTAATTCCTGTATTTAGTTTTTATGTATTAGGTAGGTTGGTTATGTTCTTGATCTGGAAAAGTCATCTTATGTTCAGTTCAGTTCAGTTCAGTTCAGTTGCTCAGTCATGTCCGACTCTTTGCGACCCCATGAATCACAGCACACAGGCCTCCCTGTCCATCACCAACTCCCGGAGTTCACTCAGACTCGCGTTCATTGAGTCAGTGATGCCATCCAGCCACCTCATCCTTGGTCGTCCCCTTCTCCTCCTGCCCCCAATCCCTCCCAGCATCAAGTTCAGTTCAGTTCAGTTCAGTCGCTCAGTTGTGTCCGAGTCTTTGCAACCCCATGCATGAGTCGCAGTACGCCAGGCCTCCCTGTCCATCACCATCTCCTGGAGTTCACTCAGACTCACATCCATCGAGTCCGTGATGCCATCCAGCCATCTCATCCTGGGTCGTCCCCTTCTCCTCCTGCCTCCAATCCTTCCCAGCATCTTACGTTGGGGACATCCTATGGTGTCTTTCCCCTAAAGAGATTCAAGGGGGAAATAGTTGCCTACCTTTGGGCTAGGTGTTGATGATAAGGTTAAGGTTCCTGAGGTCCTTGCTGGAGGGTGTTTGGCTGAATAAGAAAGAAAACCCCTTAAGATTCTGCTTCTTTTAACACAGAGCCTCTTCTCACTGGTGTTTCTCTTTTCAAATTGTGTTTTCGTGATGAATGTGCTTGTGTGTGTGTATTATTTTGCATGGCCAACTCGTGGAAGTGTTTGTTTTATTTTCACAACAGACTCTATTCTTTAGAAGTTAATCTGAGGTTAGGAAAGTTAATCTGGATCATTGATGGAACAAGGATGAAGACCCAGGCAAGGCAACTTTAGAGAATTTGGGAACCTAGTTTACTTTATACCCATCCATGTGAGCAACTCCACCTTATACTTAACAAGCAAACGTATTAAACAGCCTTGAATTCAGAAATACACACACACACACATACCCACAGAGTTCCCTCCTTCTTCCTGTAATACTTCACAGAGAGATACATAGATATAGGGAAATGTGTCATATCTTAGAGGATTGGGCAGCCTACCCCTGAGCTGTCCTCTGCAGACTTTGTACCAGATAATCTTTCTAAAGATACAGTTGAAATTTTATCAATCATTCCTCAGAAATCTTTAATGGTTCCATTACGTGCAGAAAAAGTTTTAAACATTCAATATGACACACAACTACACACCCTGAATGACCTGCTTCTTGATACTACCCTCTGCTGAAGCCGCACAGGAGGCCTGCCCGTCCATTTCTCAGGAAGCCCAGGCTTTGCCCATGCTGTCCTCAGCCTGCATCTTCTGCTTGTCTTTCCTCTTCTTTCGGCTGAAATGCTTTTCAAATGTCAGGGCCTGTCTGAAATACCATTTCTGTGGTGCGGTTCCTTGGCTAATCTCTTAGGTAGAGTGCATGGCTCCACCAATCCATTCCCATGAGTTTTGTTTTATTTAACTCCAGCTTCCCCTTTTAGGTGGGCAGGCCATTAAATCTGCCTGGTACTCAAGTTTGCTCATTTGTATTATCTGTATTATTCCTACTTCAGAGTGTTGTGCAGATTGAGACAATGTATGTCATGAAGCTATAACACTGTAACTAAACTTTCCTTTTTCCCCTCTTTCTGTCCCTCTGCCATACTTTCCCATGCTAGCCATTAGTTTGATTAACTCTTGGCCTGGCTACCATCTCCTCAAAACTGAGGGCTCCTGACTGGCAGAGATCATCTTATTCATCATTATTCCCCAAAGTGCATTGCCTAGAACCTAGCGTTTGGACTAGTATTGGAGAGATGCTTGCTGAATTTGTATTTATGAGAATTCCAAATCAACCTTCACACCCATTAATGGTGACTTTCTTTGCTCACTTGCTGAGTTACTGCATTGCCTCAGAAGAGTTTCCCCAGCAATGACGAAGTAGAGTTAGGTATCACCCTGTGGTTGACTGCAACGTTCATCCTTTCTGCTCTCTCCCCATGAGTGTAAATTACACATCTCCATCTTTACTATGACTCCCTATTTTGTTGATAGACTCAGACTATGGCTTGTTTTGGATAGTGGATAAAGAGTGGATATGAAACATGCACCCCTAAGCAGAAGTGGCAAATGCTCCTGAGTCATTGGTCTCAGGGCCTTTCACCATGACACTGAGTGGTCTCTCCTTCAGCTTGGCTTCTGAGTGAGCAGACAGGTGAAGCTGAGCCCAGCCAACTCATACCCATGCACAGCCTGCATGGAACATAAAAATGGAAGAAATCTCACTGCTATCAGCCTCTTCAAAGCTGGGATTTTTGCTGCAGCAAATGCTAACTAGTTCACACCCCCAAATTCCCATCTGCAGGGTTGGCTTTGGTCCCAGCCATTCAGACTTGCTAGGCCCTTGCCCCTGAATTCTCTTCTCTCTGCGGTTTGCTTTTATAAAGCTCTACACCTAAATGGCAGCATGTACTGTAACTAAATGTGACCATAAAGAGGGAAAAGTTATAATGTTGTTTCAGAAAATTGTTGTTCTCATTACCTACCTTATTGCCATATGTTCTAATCTAAAGCACTACGATATGGGAAATCATGGTGACACAAAGATGAAGTGATGTTCTAGCTAACGATACCCCCAAATATTTATTCTTGTTCCTTCCCCAGTGGTACCCACATGCATAATTGATGCCAGCTTCCTCAATTAGAAGTCCAGGGCATAAAGAAAATGAGAACGAGGCTGTTTGCATTTCTGAAGCCTGACAAGGAAAGATGAAAATCTTTTATGAGTTCTCCCCCATCATCCGTGGGAAGTGGCACTCCCATATTTCATTTCTGAGGAAAAATATTGTTTGCATTATTTGGAGAAAATCATTACGAATGCAACGAGTCAGCAGCCATGGAGGGCCCTGTTACATTACCATTTCTGAGTTATGTTTTGCACTTGGCTTTCTCTGCATACTCTTTCATTTTGGGGTTTGTACAGAAGGGAAGGGATAAAATGCAGCTGCTCTAGCACTGTGTGTGCAGCAGACCTGGTGACTTGGAGAAACATGTCTTTCAAAGTGGAGATGACTGGTAAATGTAACCTGGGGCCTCCTGGAGTGAAAGCACAGCCATCAAAACGTTCACTAAATTGAAGTCGAATCCCCTTATCCTCTTTCCCCAGATTTGCCCCTCACTCCTAATGTGAGAAAACTCTCAGGGCAATGAAATTAAACCTAAATTGGCCTTTCACAAGGTCTTGCCCTATGATACTAAGGGAAAAAAAAAATGCCTTTTAGTGACATCTGTGTCGTGGTACTCGGAAACAGGATTAAGTCTGTTATCAAAGAGAAGACACGGTGCTAATGTATGATGAGCCACACAGAACTGGCTTCAATCCCAGTTCTTCCACTACTGGCTGAGTAACTCGGAGAAAACTATGTAAAGTTTCCATACCTCAGTTACTGCATGCATAAAATGGAGCAGCAACTAAAAGAGGAAAAAAAAGAAGAAAGAAAACCACAACCACTCGTGAATATTAATGAGTGTATGTTACTTACTAGGAATAATAAACATCCAGTAAATGTTATTCTGAGTTACTTTACAATATTACCTTGTAATAAAGGAGTTCTTGTTTTGTTGTTGTTGTTGTTAAATGAAGAAAAAACCACTCTATAATCCCAGAGTACTTTGGGCTAACTTCAGTCTTGGCACTGATCACATAATAATAGAAGTATAAGCCTACTTGCCCCTTATTTCAACGGTGATTTCCCAGAAGGCAGAAACAGTATTATCACACACCACTGGAGCTTTAGTGCCCACTTAGCAGTGTCTGGAACATAGCAGTCCCTCAGTAAATGATTGGTGAGTGAATGAATGGACTGTCCCAATGTACATCCAAAGTAGTGGTGGGGTGAAGTGGGCCTGATGACAAATCCTATGTTCTGCCAGATACAGCTCCTTGTTTCTGTCTTTCATTCCCCAAAGCTCTTGTGTGAAGGAGGGACCACGTGATATGTCCAAAAGGCACTGGGGCTATTTCCTGCTTCAAGTGGTTAACCCTGCCATCCTCACAGATCACCAAGAACTCAAGCCTGTCACCAGTTTTGAGCTGGCTAGTTCTTGCTTCATCAGTTCTTGAGCATCCATGAGGCAACCCAATAGAAATTATCTTTAGTTTCCTCCTTTTAAATCTAAGTTCTCTTAGTCCAAGTGGGATTCAGAGATATTCTGGTTTCCCCAGATCATGCATAAACTGTGATTCAAATTTGAAGGGACTGTCTCTAAATTTTGCACTCTTTTTTATCACACTGTGGGGAAACTATTAGGTAGGGACCACTTTGTATAGGTAGGAAGTTGAGAAGAATTTGGAAAATAACTCGTAGCTCATCTGACTCAACCCTTTCATTTTGCAGACTCGGAAATATATGCCCAGGAAGGGAAAGAAAGTTGTCCAAGTTCTCAAAGCTATGACTCAGTATAGAGAGCTTTCTGCTATGCATGAACTCATTTCCTGACCTGGTATCCTGAGCATCTTCCTCCTCAAATTCAAGAAGGTTTTTTACTCTGTTCCTTACTGAAATCAACAGCCTCTAGCATCTTCTGTAGAAGACAAATAGGTAACCCTTCTTTACCTACTGACAATCCTTAGCATTTAAATAATAGTCTATAAAATTTGCATACCTGGATTCAACAAAATCAATCCTACACTTAGCCACAGGCAGAAGGCAATATTTATCACTTCCTCATCATGTTTTGCAAATAAGAACAAAGAGAACTTGACACAATGTCTCCTTTGCTTTGAAATCAGACCTGCATACCTGCACACTCCTTAGACTTCACTCCTGGCTATCTGTCTGTGTTCCCTACCCTCCCTTCTTGCCAGGAGCTCAGCTCCTTTCCTGGGCTCAAGCTTCAGTTCCTAGCTCAGTGACTGGCTATTTATAACAAAATCTCAACAGATATTGTTGTCAGTGAATGAAAGGATGGATGGAGGATTCTTATGTTCCACTTGTGTATCCCAGAAGCCCTATATCAGGTTGGATCCTTTCGCTCCTCAGTGTCACCAAAGTCACTGATGGTGCTGCAGTCAGGATTTTGCTGCTAATCTGGATTTTAGTGCAGGACGCTGTGGAACTTCCAGGTTATCTATTCTAGGACCAGTGCAGAGCCTGCTGGATGCAAACTCACTTTGTTCCAGGGAAGGTCGGCATCTGAAACTGCTGAAAGAAGAAGGCTTATTGGGATGGAGAAGCCATCCATTTGCAGACCTGTGATTGATGTTTTAAATATTCTAAGCATGTGAGTTTCAGTAGTTCTAACTTAGAGAAAGTATAATCCTGAGTTGCTGCAGTGTCTCCTGGCCAGACCCGAGTCACCCTGTATATAATTTATACTCCCACACTGGGCTGCCTGTGCCAAGCATTGGCATGTCTGGTTTATGTGCGCCAGTCGTGAGGACCTCAATACATTTTTAATTAAGAAACAATTGATAGCGCTGAAGCTATAAATTCCTTTTTGCTGACGGAAAAACTTACTGAGAGTTTCAATGTTGTAAATGAGATGTAGAAAGCATTCTTGGCTGATGAGCAATTATTTTCTTATTCATTTTTCTCTGTATAACTGTTCCTAGGCTTTATGGTTGTTTTCTTTAAAGGTGATATTGATAACTTCCTGCCAAGTTTGGCCCTATGTGATTCGACATCAAACAGCTTCTTCAACTGGGTATTTTTCTTACTAGGCTGAAGAATTGCTTAGAACATGATGGAAGGGAAGAAAACCTATGT
Source organism: Capra hircus (assembly GCF_001704415.2). NCBI lineage: Eukaryota > Metazoa > Chordata > Mammalia > Artiodactyla > Bovidae > Capra > Capra hircus. The sequence goes on along the minus strand of NC_030823.1, from coordinate 73,268,917 downwards.
GGAAATCTGAAGACTGGAATCCAATGATAAACTGAAGCTCTGAAATTACTCATGCCCTCTCTTTATGAGAATTTCATAACCATATCGTGGGTCATGTGTCTTGGAAAGAATTTCCACTAGAATGAATGGAGACTATTTTTCATAGCCATTGATTTTGGAGCTTAACCCATGTAACCAGATTCAGCTGATGGAATTGGGGCAGAAATTAAGTGTTCCAGTTCTGGGATGAAGTCTCAAGAAGTGTAACTTTATGTGCTTGCACCACACCCCCACCCCCACCCCACGCTGCCCCACATACATGGGCTCCATTCTAAGAATAACATCCCTCTCTAACAGTTACTGATGCCAGGGTGAGAGCCATGTGGAATAGACCTGGACCCAACCAGAAGCTTGGAGACAAGTCCAGCAGAACCCAGCCTGAATCAGCCTGGTCATAACTGACCTGCAGGCTTGTAAGTGAAAAAGACACTTTTTTTAAGCAACTGAGTTTTGGAGTGGATTGTTACACAGCAGGAACTGACCAACAGAGCTTATCCCAATCTTTCCCTTCTCTAGGGGATCTTCCCAACCCAGGGATTGAACCCAGGTCTCCCGCATTGCAGACTGATTCTTTATCAGCTGAGCCACAAGAGAAGCCCCATCCCAGTCTCACCAACAGCCAACTTATCCAAACTAAGTCACTTTTGCCCTAGGCCTCAGTTTTCTGCTGTGTAAAATGTGAAAGTTCAGCCAGATGACTTCTGAAGGCTCTTAAAGCTTTCTTCAAATTCTAGGACTTGGTGTCTACAACCGATGATGTGAATTCCTTGCATAAGTGATGTTGTTATTTAATAACAAGAATGGAAACAGAATCTTTTTGTTCATTGTTGTCTTTTGTTCTTCCTCTAAAAGCAGGTTAAATTAAATGTGAAAATACAAATGTGTGTTTCACTAACTCACAATCTGAATGAATGTATCTTCCAGGTTGGCTGTTAATTCTTCCTCAGGGAATTGCTATACTTAAAAGAAATATTGCTTTCTACAAGTAGAAATTTATAAACTATAAAGTGCTTATGTTTAAAAGAGTTCATCAAGTTTGACCAAAATGAAAAAAAAAAACAAACAATCATTCCTCCTTATGAAGACTATGAACAATCATAGTAATTCCCATTTTGAGCTCTTATTCAGAATCAGAAAATATTCTAAACAATTATGTGTTATATTATTTAATTCCTGAATAATTTTTTAAAGACAGTATCCTTTTCATAGATGAGATAATTGATGCTCCCAAAGTTTAAATGTCTTGCCTCAAATTGCCATGTTGTAAAAATTAGACACAGAGATTTGAGGGCTGACTTTAGACCTGAAGCATGGGTTTCAGTGATCTATCTCAGGTAACCAGTCAACCACGTGTAACTAACTTCTGCCTACACATTACCTTTGAGGCATCCGAACATCTCTTCAAATATCTGTAATGGGTAAAAGTTTCATGTCACGAACTCAGGTGTGAAAAAATAAAATGTTCTTTCTTTGAGCTGATCCTGATTTATACATCAAGTCTCATTTCCACCTGATTGAAAAAGAAAGAAAGAAATACAGTCTGGACATTCTGGTATGCTCTCACAAAATTAGAGCAAAACATTTTGGATACAAACTCAGACACATTAAGAATTAATTCTCCTATCTCCCATTCTACTCAGATACCTTCTAATATTGGTTAAAAAAAAAAAGCAGGGCTTAGGGGCACGCTTATGCCGTCAAAGGGCTGAAGAGGTAAGAACGAGGCGAGGCATCAGGTCTGCCCCTCACTGCCTTCCGCTCTCTGCTGGTGCCTGACGCCACCTGCTCTCTGGCCTTTGGCTTTGCTTCCCAGTGCCTCGTGCATCTGCGGGTGTTGCCCACGGTCCTGCTGCTGTCCACGGTCCGGCGCTGACCTCTCGCTACGGAACTCACGGTCCCTTCTCCATCTGAATCCTGACTACCAGGCCCCTTTAAGAACACCAGGTATCCTTCAAGCGTTTCCACTCCTCCTGAGAATTCAGAAAATTCTGTAAGTTTCATTTTGCTACTTCTAACGAAACAGATCCAGCTTTGACAGACACGCCACACCCCCTTTCTGCTTTAGGACTGTGGCTCTGAGCTGGCAGGAGGCGGTCCTATCCCAGCTTCGTGGCTTTCGCCAGCCTGAAGAAGCTTCGCTCTCCTCTAGTCAGAGACCCCCTGGTCTTTCAGCGCACAGCCCAGTGAGGAGCTGCATGAACAATGGGCCCTTGTCAGCTATCATCTAGCATCTTGTCCTCCTTCCTCCCTGCCTCCATCCGCCCCTCCTCCCTGCCTCCATCTGCCCCTCCTCCCTTCCTTTTCCTTCTCACCCTATCCTACTCTCATCCCCCCTGGCCAACAACTTTCATCTTTATTTTGTCCCCATGATGGGACAGAATGATTCTTCTATTCTTTTTCCACACACTTTATGCCATAATTCCTTCAGGGCTTTAGCTCTGATACTCAAAAAGGCCTGCGTATAATTTAAAAAATCCATTTAGAAACTCAAAAAGTCCAAAACTTATTGTTCCTTTTTTTCTCTTTGTATTACCGCTCCAATAATCTTAATCTTCCCTAGGGCAAACAATGCCGCTGGTGTGATAGACGGAGAGCCCCAGAGTGCTTTTTGAGGTGAGGGGTGTGCGGACTAAATAATATCTCAGAATAGTTCCAGACTATAAAGGGAGGCAGATGATAGGGAAAGCCATAAGCACTCAGTTTCTGAAGCATTTCATTCACTGATTCAATAAACATTTCTTAAACACTTCCTACATGCTGTCCTACGAACTGCACAAATGGCAATAAACAAGGCAGATAGGGTCACTGCTTGCATAAAAATTTGCGTTCTAGTTGGAGGAGACGATGAACAAGGAAAAAAGTGTATACAGTGATCATTTCCATAAGAAAAGAACACATTGTTGAAATGCAGGGAGAAGGGCAAGAGGCAGGGCAGCTCCTTTGGATTGGTGGGGTAGAGAGGGTATCTCTTGGTGTTAATATTTGAGCTGAAATCTGAATGGTGACAAGCAGCCATGGGTGCAAAGGTCTGGAGTCAAACACTCTAGGGAGAAGGCGCAGCAAGTCCAGAAGCCCGTAGCTGGGGAAGAGTTTGGGCTAGGAAGAATGTCAGAAATGTGTCTGGGGCATTGTGAGTGATAAGAAAGGTGATGGTGGATAGGAGAGGGAGTCAGGGGCCCAACCAAAGTCTTGCTGGCCACAGTGAAAAGTTGGAACTGTATTCTAAGAAGGAGTCATTTTAAGATTATAAACAAAGAGCAGCACAGTCTGACTCACTTTTTTAAAATGCTCTGTCAACTGAATAGAGAATAAACCACACAAAGGCAGGAGTGGAAGCAGGATGACTGCACTAAGGATTGTTCACGGCAAAGCCCACCTACGTGACTAGCTCTCAAGGCTGGCAATGTTCTATATTTCATCATATACAAAGTCTAACTCTCTTCCTCAAATAACCTTCCAACGAATGGTCCCTAGGGTGTAGATAACTGAACTTCAGCAGCTTTTTTTACTCCTCTTTTCTTTCCAACTGAAGCCCTTTGAAGGGAACCCAGGGAATGTGTTTTCTGCACATACTGGTTGGAGACCACTGTAAATCTTAATGATTGTCTTTTATCCAAACTGGAGCTTTCCAAGGTTGCTGGGGGATGTGGGAACTCTCCTTTCCATGCCTCATTGTTCCCCTGACAGCTTTTATCTTAGTGCTAGGCACATACCCGGGCATCAGAAAACATTTGTTGATTGAGGGATTGATTGATTCTGAGGGACTTGAGTACATTTGTAAATATCCTTTGAGACTCTTGCATCCCCTTAGAATAAAAGAACTCATGTTTTATTCAGTTCTTTCCCAATATGCAAATGTGCAGGTGCCCTGATGGCATATAGATAACATCATTACACATACACACTCATACTTGCACACGAAGGAAATGACTGCTCACATAGAAGACACAATTAGAGGAAGATTGTGTTTGAGAAATCTCTTGGGGTTTAATATAAGAATGATTGGATGTGTTCCTCAAAGGCTGGCGGCCTGCTTCTGCAGGGCAGACTTTCCTGCAGTCTCCAGGAAACAAAATGTGTAAATGAGACAGCCTGATTCAGAACAATGAAGACTCATCGAGGAACCAGGATGTTTTTGGGTTCTAGCTCTACAGTTCCCAGCCCTTCAGCAAGTCACTTAAGTTAAGCAAATTTCAGCTCCTGGTCTGTAAAAATGAAACAAATCCTTGCCTTGAATAACCTCTACAATGAGAGGAAACATCAAAATCGTGCCAATAGCAGGGGCTCACAAACTATAAATTGGAATGTGTGAGTGAGTTTCAAGCTGGTTTCACAGCTGCTGCTGCTGCTGCTAAGTCGCTTCAGTCGTGTCCGACTCTGTGCGACCCCATAGACAGCAGCCCACCAGGCTCCCCCGTCCCTGGGATACTGTAGGCAAGAACCCTGGAGTGGCTTGCCATTGCCTTCTCCAGGTTTCACTGCAGCACCAGTCAAATTCTAAAAGCCCATCTCTGCAGAGCTGGGATAAAATATGTCAGTGTTTTTAAAACTGTGGAATCAGATCACTGGGACCATTTCGAATAGCCGTAAAAAGCACATAATTAACTTGCAGTATTTTACATTTCTTGACTATTCAGCAACAGCTGTTTTCTTAGTTCTTCTGAGATATTTGCGTTTTCCTCCTATTTTATGCTTTTTTTTTCAATAATTGGATGTCCCCATCTCCATCATCTAAGAATATGTTGATACTTTTTGATACTATTTATGAAGATGTAAGAAGTCACTGTTGTTCCTTATTCACATTTCCCTTTATTTTGTATATATTATTCTATTTTTTTATTTTATTCTTTTAAAATATCAAGATTATACAGAGCTGCCCCAGACACAGATATCAATACATAACATCTCTTTGTCATCTGTTTAGTTTAAAAATTAAAGAGTTTAAACAAAAAACATATCTATCACCTATCACTGCCATATTATAAAAGTAAGACCCTTTGCAATAATCTGAACATTGAATAAATTTGGCTTTATTGAAAATTCCTTTTTTTGATGTTTAACGTTGTTTCAATTAATATTTTGAATTTTATTTTTATAAAACACTACATTTAACATGGTTTAACATTTGAAAGATTAAAAAAAAAGAGCGCATAGGCAAAATTCTCACCACTTTTGTCCCTCAGCTATTTAGTTTGCATTCCCATAAGCAATTATTATCAGTTTCTTGTAAACATTTCTGGAGATTTCACATACACAAACATACCCTTGCATGCCTTTATATGTGTTAGCCTTATGACATACGTGGAACCAAAAGTTATATACTATCCTCTTTCACTTCACTTTTCTCACTTAACCAATTTTAGAGATTTTTCCACATCGGCCTATAAGAAGAGCTGGTTATGTGGTATTCCATTGTATGGACACCCCATAATTTGTTTAACCAGTTTCCTACTGACAGACTTGTAAGATGTTACCACTTATTCACTATTCAAAACAATCATCAATGAATTATCATGTGTAGTTCACTATTTCTCTCATGCACAAGTATATATTTAAATTAAGTTTTCAGGAATGTCATTCCCTAGCATAAAAGTCTGCTCAATACTGTTCAAATGCCCTTCAGAGAGGGAGCTCCAACTTGCACTTTGCCCCAAAGCATCCATTATTTTTTGAAATGTTGGGTATATTTGTTATTGATTTATATTAATTATTCATATATTAGGAGATTGGCCTGCTGTCTCTGATAAGATTTGAAAGTAGTTTTTCAAAGTTTAATCATAAAGATTTTGATTACATGTGATGTTTTTGTCATAAATAAACTTTTTCCTAATTTACTGTAACAAAGTATCAGTCTTTCCTTTTAGCCCTGAGATTTGTGACACGGTTATAAAGGCCTTTTGCACTCTGAGATTATAAAATAACTTTTTTTTGGTTTCTTTTAGAACTTCCATGGTTTTGTATTTTATCCTTAAGTCTCATATCTATTTTCAATTTGTCCTGGTAAAATATTTAACGTATGTGAAAGTCACTCAGTCATGTCTGACTCTTTGTGACCCTATGGACTATACAGTCCATGGAATTCTCAAAGCCACAGTACTGGAGTGGGTAGCCTTTCCCTTCTCTAGGAGATCTTCCCAACACAGGGATCGAACCCTGGCCTCCCACGTTGCAGGTGGATTCTTTACCAGCTGAGCCACAAGGGAAGCCCAATAATACTAGAATGGGTAGCCTATCCCTTCTCCAGTGGATCTTCCTGATCTAAGAATCGAACTGAGGTCTCCTGCATTGCAGGTGGATTCTTTACCAACTGAGCTATCGGGGAAGCCCAAATACAACTTTAATTTTTTTCCAGATAGTGACCCAGCTTTCCAACAAAATTTATTGAATAATCCATCTTTTCCCCACTGATTTGAAATGGAAATTTATCATATACTAAAGTCATATAAATCTTTTTGTCTACTTCTAGATTTCCAATTTTGTCCTTTGACTGGCCATTTATTCATGTAGCTGAACTAAAAATTTAATTATTGCAGCTTGGAAATATATTTCAATATCTGGTAATGCTAGTCTTTTTCCTTTTTGTAAATTTTTTTTGCCAATTTTCTTCCTTTCTTTATTTTTCCATTTGAATTCAGCTTGTCTACTTCCAAAAACAAAACTTTTAATGTTTTAACAAATGAAGCTATGTGAAATATATAAACTGGGCTGAAGAATAGTTGTTGAGGCCTTTTGTCCAAACACATTGGTGTGTCTATCACTTTGTGTAAGTTGCCATATATCCTCAGTAGGATATCTTATAGACATTCACATGCTAACATTCACCTAATTTTTATTAACTTTATTACTAGGCATTTTGTATTTTTTTAAATCAACTCTAAATGAGTCTAAACATGAAAATGTTAGTCTAAACATGAAAATGTCATGCCCAATCCTTTGAGATCCCATGGACTGTAGCCCTCCAGGCTCCTCTGTCCATGGAATTATCCAGACAAGAATACTGGAGTGGGTAGCCATCCTCTTTCTCCAGGGGATCTTCCTAGCCCAGGGATTGAACCTGGGACTCCTGAATTGAAAGCCAGATCATTTACTGTTTGAGCCACCAAAAAAGCCCTCGTGATGATAAATGAGTCTATTGGGATTTTAAAAACTGTTTTTACATAAAGGAAACTGTTGATTTTGTTTCTGTTCATCTCACTGAATTCTCTTGTTTGTAATAGGTTAGAGTTACATCATATGCAATTAACAAAAACTTAACAAATTCCTTCCTAAGTTGTATGTTTCTTATATGATGGTTTTTGCTAATACTTCTGGATAATGTTGAAAAGCAGTGGTGATGCAGACATTCTTATTTGTGACTCTGATGCTGTCTGTTAATGTTCCCAGTGTTTCCTTATTAAGCATTATCTTTGTAGCTGAGATATATTTCATCGCATTAAAGAAATTCCACTTATTTTTATTTTATGAACTCTTTCTTTTACTTTCTTTCCTTTTCAAAAAGTAAATCTGGAATGTAAAGTGGCTTTTTTTTTTTTTTTTTGCAGTGTCTATGGAGGAGCCCATTCTCCTTTATTTCATAAAATTAGTGGGATATATCTTCCAAGAACCATTTTTCTCTTTCTAAAATAAACTTCATTCTGTTGGTGTGGTTTATATCCCTAACTTATTTAGGACTTTTGCATCTATATTTGTACATGGGATTCATCTATAGTTTTATTTTTCTGAGCAATCTTCATCAGGTTTTGATGTAAAGTATCATAAAAAGATTATCCTCAGTGTTTGGAAGCCTTTTTCCTTGCCATCCCCTCAAACCTACCCGCACTCTGGAATGGTTTAGACAAGGTAAACTCTGTTCTTTAAACTTTTACTAGAATTTCTGAAGCTGGATTTTATGCCTTTGGCATACGGGAGAGGAAAAATGATAACCGGTCTGTTTGATATTTCTAGTATTTTTTCCATTCTAACATTCTAGTACACTTTCAACATCACTTATGTTCTCAAGTTTCCTTGTATAAAATTGACCTGAGTAATTTCCTTCAATTTCTTTTTTTTTTCTAGTGGTTTTTAGCTATTGAAGTATATATTGTGTTAGTTTCAAGTATATAGCATAGTGATTCAGGTATACATACATGTCTACTCTTTCTCAGATTCTTTTCCATTATAGGTTATTATAAAATACTAAGTAGAGTTCCTTGTGCTATACAGTATGTATTTGTTGTTTACCTATTTTATACATAATAGTATGTATATATTAATCCTAAACTATGAATTAAGAGTAATTATTTTTCATTTCTTCTGTGTGTTTATCGCTACTTTTTATCATTTCTTGTTTTGTGTATTTATAACTTCCCCCTTGTTTTCTTGTTTAAATTAGCCAACAGCTTAAATGTTTTATTTCATTGAATTTATTTACTTATTTCCAAGTTTCAATTTCCTTGCTCTGATTGTTCTCCCCATCATTTTTTATTGTGTTTATCTAGACAGTGTTTCAACTCCTCCTATTATCCTGAGGTCTTATACTAATTTTTTGTTTGTTTCAGAGATGATTGCTTTAAGTTTATCTGTTCATTTTTTATTATTTGGGCAAAATATTTTACTGTAACTTTCAAATCCTCTAGCAATTCCTTTTGGATTATTCATTATTGAAAGAGATTTTTTTTTCCCCCGAACCGGCTGTATCTTGAAAGTTTATGTTGGGAGAAGTCAGGGCCATGTTCCATGCTAGCCAGAATTACTCAGGCTTTATATGTGAATCCTTTATCTTCAATTTCTCCCCAGCCAAATGATAGACAAAGATGTGTCTGTGTCCCTAACTCAAAGGCAGATCTGCTACCAAACTGTTAGGAAGTAATTGGTTGGTGTTTGTGGTTTCTTGAAACCTCATGGCCTCTCCTTGGGGCAGATCTGCATCCTTAATTACTCTTTATTTGATGTCCACACCAACACTCGGCATACAGTCCTTCAATATACAGGTACTGAGTTAACAAATGTGGGCTATAAGTAGTAGTCAACTATAGCCTCAAACCCAGGATTGAACACTGGTGAAAACATGGCCCGCACATGTGTTATTTGGCCAGGATAGTGTTTGTTAGGCAGGTGTGCACTCTGCAGTTAGCCCTAGTCTTTCCTTACACTCTGTTATCTTTGCCTGGATGCTTTACGCACACACTTTATCTCCGTGACCTCTGAAGTCATTTGAAAATGGGACATCTGCAAACATTTAACTACATATGTCAAATCATATTATCTGGACATTCTTACTTTTTAAAAAGTGTTATAATACACACAATCTGTAGGTTAGCAAAGTTAGAGCTGGTCTGCAGTAAAAATTGGAAGCAAGCTTGAGAGGTTATTTAACCCATCCACACCTTCTGGGGAAGGCAGTGATTCATTAATTTGAGGCGTCTACCTTCTGGACCAAATATTGCACCTTGTATAGAATCCAAGAGGAACAAACAGTATCAAGTGGTGCCCAAAGGCTCAGCATCTAATTAGTTTCTCACTTTTCTGGGGACGATCATGTACCATCTATCCAAGAGCACATTCAGAGGATGAAGGGCTCCATATGTCCCTGGAGGGACTCATGTTCCTAATCAATGGTCTGTATCTTACCTTTCTCCAGGAAGCTTAGCCCAATAGTCCGGGCTACGGTGGAGGGTGTGATGTAATGGTTTAGAAGTTTCCTTTGTAGTAGCACCCAGAGGAAAATTTCCTGAGCCAAAGAGAAACATCCCTGCAGCCTGGACCAGTGAACTCAACATTTATCCTAGTGAGGTGACTGCATCCCAGAAACCAGCAGTGTAACCTGCTGATTGGGTGCCTTTGGAGAGGTGAGAGGCAGGAGGACTGTATAGGATGGTAACCTGAATTATACAGTCTGATTATGTTATCTGGATCTTTGCATCTCCTGAGACCAAGCTTCTAGAAGAGATGCACTGAGTTGAATTTCAATTTCCATTCCTTTGCTTCTGACCCTACAAGAATCTTTTTCTCTTCTCCTTCAGCAAGTATGAGACAAAGATGGTCCAATGAGGCTGGAATAAAGAAAAAACCTTCCTCAGGGCAACCATGAAGTCAGAGTCTGGCAGAAACCTCCACTAAAGGCAAGCCAGCAGGTGTTTTTAGCCATCGGTTTGGTGATTCAGACAGTAAGAATCTGCCTGCCACGCAGGAAAACCAGGTTTTGCTTCCTGGGTTGGGAAGATTCCCTGGAGAGGGAAATGACAGCCCACTCCAGTGTTCTTGCCTGGAGAATCCCATTGACAGACGAGCCTGGTGGGCTACATTCCACGGGGTCACAAAGAGTCAGACAGGACTGGACGACTTACATTTTTCACTTCTCCTATTTTTAGGAATTGTTCAGTCTTCCAGCCTCTTTGAAATTAAAAAAAAAAGAAAGAAAGAAAAAAAGAAAGGAAACGAGAACTTTAGAACTCTAAAGGATCTGAAAAATCATCTATTCCAATCTCCACATTTATGCCCAGATAATAAAACTCCAGCGAGGAAATGTTACCTGAGATCACTAATCAAGTGTTCCTCCCAAGCTACCAATTCCACCAGCATTTATTGTACACATATTGTGTGCCACATATGATTAAGGGTTGTGATACACAGGAAAAGAAGACAAATTCCTGCTTTTGAGAACTTTAAGGGTAGTATAAAAGAGAAACAATTTTGATTCAATGTTTCTTTGTTTCAGTTGGTACAAAATCTAGGGACTATTTTTCTTTTTAGAATACAGTGTATTCTTAATCTTTTGATCCCAAAGAGACCAAAAAAAAGAAAAAAAAATCATTCAAGGGGCTTCATTCTCATTGTCCTGCTCATTAAATACAATGACAAAAAATACACAGCCATTTTCTGTGTAGCCAACAGTCCCCAGCGGTGTGGACAATGAGGCATCCCTGGGTCTGTATTTTTTCCTAAAGCCCACAGCCTAGTTTCTGTAAGGACAACTGGATGACTGTTGCAACAGTGAGGTAGGGGAGGGTATGCTGACTCCTGGGACACAGTGAGAGTCCATTGCAGTGTCAAATCACAAATAATTTTTGTTTTATTAGGGAAATACAGGACAAAGATTTCCCAGGTTGTATACAGAAACTAATGGAAAAGAACAAAGACTTTCACACCATGACCCTTTAAACAGGAATTTGTCAAGCATTCATTATTCTTAAATACAGAATCCTGACCTTTTTAGAAGTGCTCTCAAAATAGCCAATCAGCAATTTGCTTCAAACCATTTGCTTCCCATAAGAAGAAAAACAACCTTCACTTGAGGCTGAAAGAAAAATTTAATCCTTCTCGCTCTTGGAGATTTTCACAAATGGTCCTAAAACCAGATAGAAATGCACATAAGGAAGTGTCAGTATAAGTAGAATGCGGAATTCCACAAGAGCCATCCAGGTGATTTCTGATCTGGACCCTACCAAGAGAAAGAGCCTGTGCCTTGAAGATGGGTAGAAAGGCAGACTTTCAGAGGAAAGAGCGTGAGAAAAGAAAGACATCAAGGAGAGTGGTATGTGGGAGGTTAGAAATCAACAACCTCATTTTAAAGATGTGAAAAGTGCGACATGAGAAAATATTCACAAAATGTCACAAAATCAGTGCCTAGTGAGTAGCAAGGTGGATGCAGAGCCCAGATGTTCTCACTTCCTGGCCTATCATGCTTCTTCTCACCACGTCTGCCTCTGAGTTCACAGTCTTCTGGGCTGAGGCGCTGGGCCTTGGGGAGATCGCCAAGAAGCAAGGGAGACAGACGCGCATAAGGACGTACCTACAATATTCTTCTATATTTTGCAATACTTTACTGGTGTCTAAAACAACCTTTTTACAGAAAGCAGGCTTGTTTTGTTTTTTGAGTCTTTTTTTTTTTTTTTTGACAAGTTTGATTACAGCAAGAGAAAATGCTGAATTTCCAATATGCAAATGAAATTAAAGGCCACCCGGGGATGAAAGAGCCCTACAGAAACGTTTTATTGACTGCTGCAAATTTACCCAAATAACAACTATTTTAAAAAATATATTTAAATAAATTGAGTTGCAGCCTCCTTTGTTCTTCCCCTTAGGAGTCACAAGTTTTCACCTCTAATTTCATATTATTGTCACGTGGTGCATTGCACATTATTTATAGATGGAATATCAAATGAACGTGGTTACACTAAGAAACTAAGATTCGATTAATCACAAAATGTATGGATATTAGCCATTTGCCTTTAAAGTGCTTATTTTTGGTGGGTGTAAACAGGGAGTAGAATTTAATTTTCTTGGCCAGTGTTAGCAGAAAATATCTAAAATATTTGATGTCCTTGCCACAGTTTATCCTGAAATGTTTGTCCAATTATAGCCTTTCTCCCCACAAGGAAATCTAAAATAATGAGGGCTTCTGGGACATACGTTGGCATTAGGGAGATTGTATTTTTAAAGGACAGGAAATTAGGTGGCTTAGAACTGTTTTTCTAGCATTGTGGTCCTAGCTTGACTAGATTAGAAATCTCTAAATAGGTAACAAACTTATTAAGTCCCCTTGCATGTTGTCTAAAATGGGCTGAAGTCATTTCCATGTAAATTTAAAATTTTAATCCAATTAAGATCTGATTAGCTCCAGTAGTGGTTGGTATCATGAATTCATGGGTCTCCCAGACCCCTTTTCTTGCTCAAAATGCAAGGTTGTGACATTCAATCAAGGAAACTGGCTTTGTCCATGAAATTCAAAGATCAACAAGAGAGCAACCTCAGCATCCCAATGAGAGTTAAGGGAAAAAATAAGATGTCAGGGTCCTGATATCACTTCACATCCCCTTTCAGTCCCCACGTATCGGTCCCTCTCCAGAAGCCCTGGGAAAACTCCCCAAGCCAAGGGTGTGTACAGGAAGCTGTCCCCATAGTTGTTGTGAATCTGAGCTTTAGAACCAAGCAAATGTGTGTCTGATACTTGGCTTGACCCTTGTGAGCCACAGGAAATAGTATGAGGAACTTGAAAATATCTCAGTGCTATCATCTGTAAAATAAAGAGAATATTGCCTACCTCCCAGTCCCCTTGAAAGGATTAAGTGATACTATAAAGTTTTGAACACATGGCAATTGTTCAATTATAGCTGGTTTTCTTACAAAGCATGAGAATGCAAAATAAGTCAGGTTTTTGGAATGTTTCTATGTGCCATGGGCCATGCTAGATGACTTAAAAGTTTTAACATTGTGACCCTTAGACTGTATACTCAGTGCTGAAGCCAGGATGCAGACTGAAGAAGTCTGGCTTCTGAATGTGAGCACATAACCACAAAGATCTGCAATGGACTCTCGACCAAGTAGATGACCAAGTACAATGACCCAGGAGATTCTGTGTCTCCATTTCCCTGTTAACAAACATGAGGACTTAAGAAAGGCCAGCTTGTCCCAAAGCTCCTGAGCTCCCCTTACACGTCTAGGTAGAACTGCCATGGAAATAAGCTGGCTGACAATAGTCTTTCACACCTCCCCTTTGGGCCTGTTACCAACCTGCCAGATATTCGTGGAATTCTAATCAGCATCTTAAAAAAAAAAAAAAAAAGATAAAACTGCAGACACTGTCGGTATCTGAACAATTTCTAAGCCAAACAGTAAGTGCTTATGACTAAACAAAATGCAGTAACAGTTAATGCTATTATACTTCCCTAATTCAAAGATAATGTGAAATCAGTTCAGTAAGACCAAAGTACAGAGTGTAAGTGGATGAATCCATACGAATTCATCTCACCACCATTGAGATGACGGTCTCTGAAACTCATTGAAATCTCTAGACTTCCCCTCCCGATTCTCCTGACCAAGATGGGAGTTTAGGCTGACAACTCTTATTGTCAATCTTTAAGACATATCTTGAATCAGTTAATTTCTCAACAGAGATTTCAATAACTCTACCCTCTAAACTGGAGGTCAGCAAGTTCTCTCTGGAAAGGGCCAGATAGTCAATACTGTAGGCTCTGAAGGCATTACAGTCTACACAGCAGCATTCAACTCCACCACAGAGAACAAAAAGAGTCAAGGACAACGTGTAAACACATGAGTGTGACTGTGCCTCAATGCAGCTTTATTCTCAATAAGTGAGTGACGGGCTAGATTTGGCCCAGAGTTCATAATCTGCAAACCCCTGGAGTAAACCACAGTCAACTTTCATCTCTTTCAGATACTGCGCTTGTTTCTTCCCTCTGAGCCTTTTCCAATTCATTCTAAATAAGTATGCTGCTTCCTTGCTTAAAATACTCCAGTGCATTCTTACTGTACTTGGATCAGAAACTAAATTTCTTGGCATGGCGTTCAAGACCCACAGTTCAGGAGTGACCCCCCCCCCCCCATTGAGTGTTATCTCTTCTCTTGCTCACTTCAGTTCACTGGCTTTGTTTCTGTTGCTTTTTAACATGCCACCTCAGGGCCTTTGCACACCCTTCTCTTCTGAGTTCTCTTCCCCATTCTGCTCCCCCGAGCTCCTAATCCAAATTAGATCATGTCCCATATTTCTCATAGTAAATCTATACTCTTCTTTCAGAGCGGCTAAGTAATTAATAATTAAACATAGATTTATGTGAAGATAATGCTTAATAGCTGTCTGCCTGCCAGACTTAGGTCCACGAGGGAAGGCATCAGTCATACTTGTTTTCTTTATTACATTCTCCTGAGGTACAGTGGGTGCTCAAGATTTGCACGCCAACTGAATGAACACATTGTTTATCTCTTAGCGTTCAAAGAACTTTATGAAATTCAATTCTCTTTCCTCTTTGGAAGAGTAAACATAGTCTGGGGCAGTAGGATTGTTTTTCCCTATATTATTACAGATGGAGAAACAAGCCCAGCTACGACCATGCAAGACATCAGGAGGTGTTTGATTATGAGTCCAAGAATGCTTCCTCAGCTTAGCAATTCCCAGAGACACTTAGAAGTCCCATGAGTTCATGTTTGAGGAATGACCGTGTAATTTCAACCTTGCCCTGGCTCATGTCTTTGGAAACCATCCAGTAAAATTTCAAAGGCCACTACCCTTTGTGCTGAGCTGATGCTTATTCTGGGAGCCCCTCTGATGCCATAACTACCTTCATCTGCAGTGTTGACCCAGCGTAAGACTCGTGCATTTACTGTGTGCTAATTTTTAAAAGTTTACAGAGCTGGGCTCCTCTGCAGATTTTCAAGAAGACACTTATGGTTCTAAGCACCTTCCGTAGAATCATTAGGCAACAAATTTGCTTGAAAATTTCTTTCATTTTGTCTCAGTGGAGATGAAATACGGTCACTTGCTGGGGAGGAAAAGAACAATAAAAGGAGAGTGAAATCTCCCTAAGTGCTCCCTAAAAACAAGAAAATCTGATATGCAGCCTGTGTGCTGATACAATTATGAGGCTTCTGGCTCTGAGCTATAACAGATGGGAGTTTTTCTCTCTTTGGTGATAAGGTGAATGGTTTCCCCCAGGGATGTGTGGGGAAAGCTGCTGAGTTGGCAGTGTTGGCACCAAGCAGCTGGCTGCTGACAGGATTATGGGTTGAGATTGGCATTAGGGGAGAAGGGGTCCCTAGTATGGGAGGGAGTAGAAAGCAGAAACTGCCCCCTCTCCCTTATCCATGCAAAGCTGGGACTTGAAGCAGTTCGTTCTGAACAGTGAATGGAGCTTCTAAGAGATGCCAAAGAAGAGTATCCGTCCATTCATTCATTTATCTGTCCATTCACTCAACAGCCATTGATTGAGTACCTGACTTGTGGCAGCTATTGTGATGGCTGCCAAGATATGAAGACAAGGAGAAATTCATCGTTTCTACCCTCAGGAAGTTCTCAGCTAAGTGAGGGAGTAAAAACACTGAAGAAATTAGCTTGATGAAGTGTTATTGTGAGAAAGATTCCATAGCAGGGGTGACTAGACAAATATTTGGAAAATCAATATTTCCTATGAGGACATAAGGACTGGAGAAAGAAAGTAACTAGGATTTGGTTAGAGAATGCAGTGAGGAGGCCCTCTGTAGTCTCTTTTCCCCCCTCCCCTGGACCCCTGCTGAACTCATGCCCCTCTGCGTCACTGGTTCCTGTTTCTGGTCTTGGCACATGGTGTACCTTCAGCCTGGATTTGCCTTCCTTCTCCTGTGAGTGCTCCTAAAATCCTGGAGCACTTTTTAGAGTGCCTTGACCAGTTTAAACCCTACCTTGAAGGCCCTGGGAAACGTTATGGGATTTTAAGCAGAACAGTTACATGATCACATGTGCTCTTCAGGAAGTCCACGTTGCTATTTTGTTAGGAGACAGATGAAGTGACCCGCCCAGACGTCCTGAGGACTTAAACCACAGCAGAAATCGTTGTCAGGGAGAGAAGAGCCTGGGCGTGAAACATGTTAAGGGGATGAACACAAAGATAGTCCCTGATTGGCTGAGAATGTCTTTCCTTTTCCTGTGCGTCCTTTGGTTGGTCGTGTAGAACGGGTGTAAGGGCACAGCATCACAGAGAGTGAGGGGAGAGGCAGAGGTTGGAGAAAGTTACTGACTGGCTGTGGGCTGGTGATGCTGGCCTGGGCTTGCATGTTAGAGGTGCACAACTGACCTCCTCACGGGCATATTAGGGGGTGGTATACAGATTTGGAGCTCAAGAGACAGAGGTAAGGACTTTTCTCAGTCAGGATGAACTGGATTATGAAGTGTTAAAAATCTTTCTTTTTTCACTGTACCATGGCTTGTGGGGTCTTAGTTCCCCAACCAGGGGTGGAACCTGGACCCTAAGAATGAGAGCACTAAGTCCTCATCAATGGGCCGCTGGGGAGCTCCCAACAAAGGCTTCGTTCTTCCTCACTGGAACATCTACTGCAGGTCTGTGGCCGGTCCTTGGCTCATTGTAGCCACTTGTGGGCCAGGAAGCCACCCTTTCAAAAGGTGTTAGCTATTAAGCCTGGGAGAACAGAGACGTCTTAAAGGTCTTGCCCTGGCACTTAAATGTTTGCCTGGGAAGTGACATGTGACACTTTTGCAAAGAAGTAGTCAGTGGCTGCACCCACATACCGGAAGCCAGGAGTGCATTCCTTTGAAGGGAGGGAGAGCTGGAAATAGTTGGCAAGAGCAGTAATGACCATTACAGGGCCAAACATGAAGATCTGAGGATGATTCACACGTAGATGGCAGTAACGCCGTGACTATCTTGGTTCTTTCATCAGTTGCTTCTTATGCAAAGTGTGCCATAAAAATCAGTAGCCAACCCAAACTACTATTGAATGATACTGTCAGTTTGAGTGGTGAAGAGAAAGAAGAGCTTGTCCTTGTCTGATCTGGGGGGCAAAAGTAAGGCCCCCCAGGGATAATCCAGGGAAAGACTGCATTCAGTCTGAAAAAAGAGGGCCACATACGAGTCCTGGGAAAGTGCCTACATTTAGAGTATGTGGTATAGAGGAGATCAAATCACAAAGAGAGGACATGTAGATGTGGTCAAAAACTGCCAGGAAAACCAGAGTGGCATTTCAAAAGAGAAAGACGATATCATTTCAACAAAGGAATGAAAACCCAGGAAGTGTTTCAGTAGTGACTGACAAATCTTTTAGACAGTAGCTGGGCTGTCTTAATATGACGGAAGATGCATATCCTTTTCCTTCATTAAAAAATTAACATATTAGGCAAGAGTCATCAATTCTCAGAGCCGACAGAGTCCTCAGAGGTCATCCAGTTTACTCTCCCACCAAATGTCGAAACTTTCACAATGATCCATGACAAAGCTCTATCCTAACCTGAAATCTTTCCCTTTGTAACCCCTGGGCTTCCCAGGTGGCATACTGGTAAAGAATCCTCCTGCCAGTGCAGGATTGCAGAAGATGCAGGTTCAATCCTTGGGTCAGGAAGTTCCCCTGGAGAAGGAAATGGCAACCCACTCCAACATTCTTGCCTGGAGAATCCCATGGACAGAGGAGCCTGGTGGGCTACATTCCAGGAGGTCACAAAGAGTCAGATGTGACGGAGCGCGCACACACACACACACACACACACACACACACACACCACACACCATGGCCTTACTTTTGCCCCCCAGATCAGACAAGGACAAGCTCTTCTTTCTGTTCACCACTCAAACTGACAGTATCACTCAATAGTAGTTTGGGTTGGCTACCAATTTTTTTTTTTTTTTCCTCAGCTTCAAATCTTGGAGCCTTTCACTCTTGAGCACCTATTGTACGGTTTTATTTATTTATTTATTTTATTTTTTTTACTTTATTTTAATTTACAATACTGTATTGGTTTTGCCATACATTGACATGAATCCACCATGGGTATACATGCGTTCCCAAACATGAACCCCCCTCCCACCTCCCTCCCCATAACATCTCTCTGGGTCATCACCGTGCACCAGCCCCAAGCATGCTGTATCCTGCGTCGGACATAGACTGGCGATTCGATTCTTACATGATAGTATACATGTTACAATGCCATTCTCCCAATGGCTACCGATTTTTATGGCACACTTTGCATAAGAAGCAACTGATAAAAGGACCAAGATAGTCAGAATTTAGCTGTTCAGATTTCCAGTTGGAAAGTGAGTCCAAACCACATTTTCCTTTTTGATGTAGTATGAAAGATGAGGAGTAGGGCATGAGAGTCAAGGTGAGATAATATAGTTTACAACATTTAAAGATCGCTAATGTAGAAAAATGCATGCGATATCTGACTTCTAACTCTGTGACCTTGGTAAGTCACTTAATCTCTCTGAGCAAGAATTTGTGTGTCAATGAAATGGATGCCTGAGGTGTATACCCTACAGGGTTGGCTGAAGTGCAACGCACATCTTAAACACAGGAAACTGGAAAAGGTAGATTAGGGAAGATGATTTATAAGCTTCAGCACGGGCAGACATCAACTGCACAGCCTAAGAAACAATTTGAACTTGAAGGTTAATAGCTGTGATTCAAGGAAACTCCCCTGTATTTATTGCTACACTAATGTTGCACAAGAACAACAACCACCAAGCTCCCAAGTGTACAGTGACAAACATTTATTTTAGCTCAATAAGCTGGGAATCTGATGAGGGTTCTTCTGGTCTGGTTAGCCTCATTTTAGCTTGACTTAATCAGGTGTCTGCAGTCCACTGGCTGGTCAGCTGGGGAAGGGCTAGCCTGGGATAGCCTCATGGGGGACAATTATCTTCTCTGTGGTCTCTCATCCTCTAGCAGGCTAGCCTGGGCTTATTCGGAGGTGTCCACAGGTGCCCAAGAGAAGGCCTCCTGAAGCTTAGGCACATATTGGCACATCCATCACCCTTGCCGCGTTGTTTTGTCCAGAGAAGGCCGAGCCCAAGAGAAAGAAAACTTGACTTCAGTTATTAATGGCAAATACACAGGGAGGCATGGAGCACTTGGTCCATTTTTGTAATCAGCATATAGTAACCAACAGGCAGGATGAGGAAGTTGGTCAAGTTGATAAGGAAGGGGATAGGAATGAAGGTAAGTCAGGTAAGGCCTGAGAGCAAGTGCAAGGTCAGGAAGAACAACAGACCGGGGAAGACACTTCCAAGCGGCGGAATTGGGACAGCATCAAGGAACCCTCCCACCTCCAGACGGAGGGGACCAAAACCACTCGATCTGCAGGCTTTCAGAACTGCTGTGACCGGTGCCTGGCTGTTTGCCGCTGTCATTCCGCTTTTCAAACGGAGCTATTTGTTATAGCCACCCTATTCTTATTCACAATTGTATCTTTGGTTTGTGGAGAAACAATTTGTTTATTTTGTTTGCTTGTGTTAACTTCATTGTTGTTGCTGTTGTTTTAATTCTGTGGGCTCCGGCCTGCAGGAAACTGCATTCCGATTGCGGGGAGGATATAAATAAAAGACCAAAGATTTAATTAAAAGCAGACGGTGAATGGTAGATTGCAAAACTAGCTGCAATTCTTTATCCCTCCTTGGATTCATGTCCTCGGCAATGTGACCTTCAAAGGTCTTTCAGTCAACAAGTGGAATCAATTTCTCTACAGTTTCAGTCTGGACTGGTTTTTTTTAATTTGCTTTGGTCAATTGTATACACAAAGGAGATGCTGAATGAGTTCTCGGCCTAGACCTCAAGAGCCCTTGCCTAATTCCACTTTCTTTTGGCTTTCCTGCTTAGACCACACAAATGAACCTCACTGGAATGCTTGATAATGAAAGACCTGTGGTTCAGCCATTCCCAGCGCCTCATCTGACAGCTGGATGTGTTAGAGGTTATCCTAGACTAGCTAGTCCACAGTCCATCTATCAGGTGACCAAAGAGGTGTGTGTAAGCCCAGCTGAGATAAGCAAGCCTGCAACAAATTAGAAAAACCATTCAGCTGACCTGCAAACCCATGAGAAGCAATAAATGCTTAACTGTCTAAGCTTCTGAGTTGTTCAAGTGTGTGTTTGTTACTCAGCAATATCTAACTGATACACCTTCTATTTGTATCCCATCATGTGGAAAATGTCTCTTCCCAGTAGCAGAGCATCACCTCTGAAGAGTAAGAAGACACAGCAAAGAAAAATATTCTGGCCCTGTCCCCTCTGCCGTCTCCACACACGCTGACACCTTATTTGTGGTTGTCTCTTTCTAAAATAGGGCTTCCCTGGTGGCTCAGTGGCAAAGAGTTCCCCTGCTAATGCAGGAGACGCAGGTTCAGTCCCTGGGCCGGGAAGATCGTCTGAAGAAGGACATGGCAACCCACTCCAGTATTCTTACCTGGAGAATCCCACGGACAGAGGAGACTGGAGGGCTACAGTCCCTGGGACTGCAAGAGTCAGACACAGTTTAGTGGCTAAACAACCAGTTTTGAAATAGTGCTAAGCGCACATCATTCTTTCAAGCCACTGCTTTGTACACCCCTCGCCTCCTTCTCTCCATGTCTCTTTCTGTCTCTGAGTTTCTCCGGATCAGTCTCTCTCAATCACTGACTGTCCTTCTCCCATCAGCGCTAGAGATGTGTCTAATAGAGTGAGAAAACAAATGGAAAACTGTCAGCTTTCAAAATGGGGAAATATGATCATTCTGTCACTTCCTTTTCTTTTGCTAGACAGAGAGTGACAAATCACTATCTGAAGAATTCTGAGGAAACTGAAGCACCATGCAGGAGGGCTCTCGCTGATGAAAACGGGGGTTATTCTGCCGTTTTGGTACTTGAAATGGCTACATTTGGCTGCACTGGGGCCCCGTTGCGGCACACGGGATTTATTATCCCGTGCAGGATCTTTTGTTGTGGGGTGTGGACTCCCTAGTTGTGGCCTGTGGGCTCAGTTGTCATGGTGAGCAAGCTCCAGAGCCCACACGTGCACTTCAGTAGCTGAGTCATGCAGTCTCAGCTCCTCCGCTGCGTGCAGGACGTCAGCGCCCCGACCAGGAATCAAACCCACGTCCCCTGCACTGCGAGGCGGAGTTCCAACTGCTGGACCACCAGGAAAGTCCCTTGGTACTTGTTTTTCAAGAAAAAGCCAAAAAAAGAACTTGTGAAAACTCTGACACAGTGCGCAGAAGCAGCTATTCTTTATTCTCAGTGATGACAGTTCGGTGCTTGGAGTGTAAAGCTTTGGATATAGAGAGAAAACAATGGCAATACATACCTACAGAAATTAAGAAATTTAGTGAGATTGTGTGAAGGAAGAGGCATAGGTTGGTGGAATCAGAATTACTAGCTTCAACCCGTCTTCCACGGCATGACCTCTCTCCACTTGCTTTGGTTGTGTGATTATGGCCTGCTTACTTCTGCTCAATGTCCTAATCATAAAATAGATGCAGTTCATACAGTTAAAACAGGGAAATGTCCTGCTGTTTAAATGACACAACATAGGTGAAATGTTGTAGCAAACATAGATTCCCTTCCTGCCTTAACTCTCTGAGGTAGCCAGTGTCTGGAATTCAGGCTTTGGGTTCCCTGTATAATTTCAAAACAATGCTTTACTTAGTCTGAATCCAAAAAAATGCAGGCGTCACGAGAGAAAGCGCACATGGTTTGTGTCTCATTTTCATCACTAAGCTTGGGCTCAAGATCTGTGCTCAGCACAACTGCTATGTAGAAGAATAGATGCTCTTGGTCTCAAAGAAGTAATTTGTTAAGAGCCAAGATTGTGTGTGTGCGTAGTCGCTCAGTTGTGTATGACTTCTTTGCAACCCCATGAACTGTAGCCCACAAGGCTCCTCTGTCCATGGAATTTTCCAGGCGAGAAGACGAGTGGGTTGCCATTTCTTTCTCTAAGGAGTCTTCCCAACCCAGAGCCTAA
Source organism: Capra hircus (assembly GCF_001704415.2). NCBI lineage: Eukaryota > Metazoa > Chordata > Mammalia > Artiodactyla > Bovidae > Capra > Capra hircus. The sequence continues at coordinate 73,246,688 of NC_030823.1, read as the reverse complement.
ACCCCCGTCTCCTGCATCCTGCATTGGCAGGCGGATTCTTTATCGCCGAGCCACCTGGTAAGCGCTAGCAGCCAAGCTAGGAGGTCATTACGTAGTCGGTGTCATCAAGTAGGCAGTTTGTTTATGCAAGGTCCACTTGTTGCAGCTCTTCCAAGGAGGAGGAAACCAGAGCCCAGCAGATCAGTCAGGAAGGTTATAGGAATCTACAGCTCACTCTTGAAGGACGACAAGGGCAGAGGCGGGCACGCAGGGTACCAAGTGAGACAAGGATGTGTTAGACATGGCACTATGTGATTTAAATGTATACGATGTCTCATCTAGTATTCACAGCCTAAGAAGATGTATCATTTTCCTTGTTTTGAAGACAGAGGTTAAGACACTGATCCACAGTCACACAGTAAATAATTATCAGATGGGAAACCAAATCTCTGACACCAGAGATCATGTACTTCTCACTGAACCCTACTTCCTACCCAGGGGCAAAAATGAACATGCTGCGTCATGCGACGGTGAGGCAGCTCACCCAAATGCAAGGAGAGAATGTGTGTAGAGAAGCGTGAGAGGCAATGCTGGACAGGGAGGGTGACGCGGTTATGGTTTGGGTGGTCTGGAAAGGACCACAGTATTTCAGAACGATTCGTTTGGAATAAGGGGGCATTAGTGATTTTTATCAACTTGACGCTAGCATTAAAGATGGTTACGTTCATCTTCCTAAGGAAAGGCCCTCATTTTGCCAGCCCTGGGGTGGAGGAAAACTATTAAGAAAGCTTTTGTAGCACATATTTTTCCCTCTGCCTGCAGTTTTTCTCACTATAATACAGCCAAGAAGCATTGGGTTTCTAGAAAAATCCCTGAGCCTATCAGTGGACCTAAACACAGATATAAGTGTACTCTTTCCTTTTAGCTTTCTTTGTGTGGGCTCCTGCAGAAGAATAAAAGGAAGGCAAATAGGGAAATAGAGCGGTATTTTTGTTTAGTCTATCAGACTGTGTTCTAAAAGCTCTTTCCACTTTATCCTCTTGGAGCATATGCATGAAACTCTCTCTCATGAATATTTGAATGATCTTTACTTTTTTCTGTCATTTCTTGAGTCTCAACTACAATGGGGATCAGAATGTGACCTTCCCAAGGCAGATACTTCTGGGGGCCTCTGTCAAAATGTGTGCATGGGACTGAGTTGCTGAAAAGTCATGGTAACTACTGGGACTTCTTGTCCTTTATTTTCAGCCCTGAGAAGTCCATTTGATGCTAATTCCAGAGGAGTATCTTTATGGAAAAGAGAGATATGACTGGAGGAAGTCAGATGGAGAATATGTCTGTTTTAGCTTTTTAATATTTCTGTATCTATGGAAAATGCAGGGATATAGGCAATGAGGTTAAAAACCCCAAGTAAGAGGGCTATGGCTTGTTTATTTTCTCAGAGACAAACTGGTATAGTTCCATTAAGTTTCTTCAAGCTCAGAGTTTGATTATCTAAGAGTCTGATCGTCTATCTGGCATTCTTATCCCATTATCTTGATTTCTTCTTCTTTATAGCGCTTATCATCACACGACATTCCACTTTGTACTTACTTGTTTATTTATTGAATGGATGCCTCATTAAAATATGTCTAATGATGGCAAGGGCTTCACTTCTCATATTTACTATTAAATTCTTAGTACCTGGAAACAGTACCTGGTACCAAATAGGTGCTCAAATATCTGTTGAACAAATGAAGGTGATCGTTGTATTCATCATTTAATTCATACTTATGGACTTACTACCATGGGTAGGCCCTGCGTTAGAACTAAAACAGTGCAGTACGGGATACAGACATGTGATCAGATACAGTCCCAAAGGTGCAGTGATGGAAGAATATGTAGGAAATTGTGGGAATACTGAGAATGAAGTCCCTAACCAGAGGAACTACTCGACCCAAACTTTTAAGGATGAATAGAATAGAATGAATGAATAGAATTTGATAGATTAAATAGAATTTGATTTGGTTAAAAATCAATGAGCTGTATTTCCCTAACTCCTCAGTGGGATTGAGGGCGCTCAGGGGACTAGCGTACTAGCAGCCGGAAGTGTTAGAAAACCAAAAGCACATATATATACATATTTTTTTTTAAACATAAATTCAGTTAGTTTTTTTTATATATAAAAAAGCTACTTTACGGACCATTAAATGAATATGCCAGAAGCAGATATTAAAGACAGGATGGGATCAAAGGAATTCCATAAGAACAAGATGGAGTGGTGGAGGGAAGGGAAAAAAGCAGGGCTGTAGGATAGCTATGCAGAACAGGCCCCAGCTAAGTCTTCCTATTCCCCTTAATGGACCAGCCCTACCTCCAGATGACCTTCTCAGTTCAATTCAGTCGCTCAGTCGTGTCCGACTCTTTGCGACCCCATGAATCGCAGCCCGCCAGTCCTCCCTGTCCATCACCATCTCCCAGAGTTGACTCAGACTCACGTCCATTGAGTCAGTGATGCCATCCAGCCATCTCATCCTCTGTCATCCCCTTCTTCTCCTGCCCCCAATCCCTCCCAGTATCAGAGTCTTTTCCAATGAGTCAACTCTTCACATGAGGTGGCCAAAGTACTGGAGTTTCAGCTTCAGCATCAGTCCTTCCAAAGAAATCCCAGGGTTGATCTCCTTCAGAATGGACTGGTTGGATCTCCTTGCAGTCCAAGGGACTCTCAAGAGTCTTCTCCAACAACACAGTTCAAAAGCATCAATTGTTCGGGGCTCAACTTTCTTCACAGTCCAAGTCTCACATCCATATATGACCACTGGAAAAACCATAGCCTTGACTAGACAGACCTTTGTTGGCAAAGTAATGTCCCTGCTTTTCAATATGCTATCTAGGTTGGTCATAACTTTCCTTCCAAGTAGGAAGCATCTTTTAATTTCAGGGCTGCAGTCACCATCTGCAGTGATTTTAGAGCCCAAAAAATAAAGTCTGACACTATTTTCACTGTTTCCCCATCATTTCCCATGAAGTGATGGGACCAGATGCCATGATCTTCGTTTTCTGAATGTTGAGCTTTAAGCCAACTTTTTCACTCTCCTCTTTCACTTTCATCAAGAGGCTTTAGCCTGAAGAGATACCCCACGTCCAGGGTAAGAGAAACCCAAATAAGACGTAGGTGTTGCGAGAGGGCATCAGAGGGTAGACACACTGAAACCATAATCACAGAAAACTAGTCAATCTGATCACATGGACCACAGCCTTGTCTAGCTCAATGAAACTAAGCCATGCCATGTGGGGCCACCCAAGACGGGTGGGTCATGGTGGAGAGGTCTGACAGAATATGGTCCACTGGAGAAGGGAATGGCAAACCACTTCAGTATTCTTGCCTTGAGAACCCCATGAACAGTATGAAAAGGCAAAATGATAGGATACTGAAAGAGGAACTCCCCAGGTCAGTAGGTGCCCAATATGCTACGGGAGATCAGTGGAGAAATAACTCCAGAAAGAATGAAGGGATGAAGCCAAAGCAACAGCAATACCCAGTTGTGGATGTGACTGGTGATAGAAGTAAGGTCCGATGCTGTAAAGAGCAATATTGCATAGGAACCTGGAATGTCAGGTCCATGAATCAAGGCAAATTGGATAACCTTCTAAGCAAGCCCTAACATTAATGCCTGTTCTACACAGCTTGCTACTTTCATTCTCTGTGGATGTAAGAATTAATGTGAGGGAAGATGAGACAGAATAAGAGAAACCAAGGAAGAAGAAGGTGTGTACAAAGGATATGAAACAGAGAGGAAAAGCAATCTTTACAAAGGAACAGGGGAAGGACATGGAAAGTTGGAAATGAAAGAAGGAAACGAACTTTCCAACCCTTATTAGGTCTGAGTGCTGGTGGTTGTTTTAAGTGGTCCCTTTGGATAGGTAATCACGTTGAACGTTTCACTTCTGGTTTGTTTCTATTTATAAACCATAAAGTCAAGCTCAGATTTCTGCTAGAAAAGCACTTTTAGAAGGCAGTGAGATCTTATCTTTCATTTTGTATAGATCAGTTTTTCAGCTTCTTGAAGTATTTATGGTTTTAATACATAACCATAAATGCCCCCTAAACAAGGGATATTGCACCTTACGATTACTATTATTGCTTTATTGCTTATCACAGCCATAAATTAGTGACATCCTCCGGCACTGCTGAAAGAGCCCTGAACTAGGTTACAGCATGAGCACACAAGAACCTATTAAAGCTGGGCTGTTTCTTGTAAGTCTTTATAGTTTTCAAGCATTCTCCATAAGTGTTTCAATTAAAGAACTCCTTGCATGTTCAGTAATAGCCCTCCTGTTTGAGATGGGATACTAGTATCAGAAAAGAAAAGCAAAATTATAAGAAGAGAAATTAGAAAACATTAAAAATGAAATGCCTATACAAATAAGAGCAGGGGTTTAAATTATGCAGATTAAAGTCATTTAAATTGTTTATCTGATGCGAGTTGATGTTTATATACATATCCTATATCTGTATCGTCTATTGCTAAGCTTAGGTCTAGGTCTGTGTTTGCATATTTTCTTCCGCTAATGAGTTTTTAGTGCCATCTATGATATTTCTAATAATTGGTCATGTGGGCAAGAATTCCATTAAAGATATCAAAGATGGCATGAAAAATTCTTTGGGAGAACAAAGATGTTGACCTAGACAAAAAGCTTGACGTTTAAGAGATGCAGATAATAGTGATAGTGATAAACCAGCATTTTGGAGGTAAATACCACATTAATATAATTAGGATTACAACTCGAAAGCAGTAGAGTAGAAAAAATTTTGAGTCAAGAAATCTGCCTTAGATCTACTAGAATAGATCTTTGTAAATAACCTCAACTTTCAGTTCTGGGTTCTTTGGCCATCAATGAGTTGACACAATTAGATAATGTGAGGTATTCATTTTAAATATGTCCTGATTAGCTGCTAGGCCTTGTAGCAAATTTTTAAAAATTAATCATATTGCTTACCCTCAAGGAGCTTACAGATTATTTTAGATAGAAAAATATACATTGGGCATTTATATATTTATTTATTTTTCATTTAATATTTATTTACCTTTTACCATTTTAATTGAATATAGTTAATTTACAATGTTATGCTAGTTTCATTTGTACAGCAAAGTCATTCAGTTTCATATATATGCATGAATATATATATTCTTTGTCATAATAGATTTTTGATATTGAATATGGTTTCCTGAGCTACATAGTAGGTCCTTGGTGTTTATCTGTTTTATATATAGTAGTTTATATATGGACTTCCTAGGTGGCACCCGTGGTAAGGAAACACCTACCAATGCTGGAAACGCTGAAGAGTTGATGCTTTTGAACTGTGGTGCTGGAGAAGACTCTTGAGAGTCCCTTGGACAGCCACGAGATGAAACCAGTCAATCCTAAAGGAAATAAATCCTGAATATTCACTGGAAGGACTAGTACTGAATCTTCAATATTCTGGCCACCTGATGCAGAGAGCCAACTTACTGGAAAAGACCCTGATGCTGGGAAAGATTGAAGGCAAGAGGAAAAGGTGGCGGCAGAGGATGAGATGATTGGATGGCATCACTGACTCAATGGGCATGAGTTTGAGCATTGTCTCTGGGAGACAGTGAAGGACAGGTAAGCCTTACGTGCTGCAGTTCATGGCTTCGCAAAGGGTCTGACACAACTTAGCCACTGAATAACAACAACTATTGTAGTGACGTTTTATTCTAATTTCATTTTCAGATTATTCCTTCCTAGTGTGTGGAAATGCAATTAATTTTTATAGATTGATCTATATTCTGAGCTTGATTATTAAGTTCTAAGAGTTTTTTGTGGATTCCTTAACAATTTCTGTGTACAATATAATGTCATCTGCTAATAGAGATAGAATTTAACTCTTTTCAATCTGACTGTCTTCCTTCCTTCCTCCTTCCATCCTTCTCTTCCTTCTTTCCTACCTTCCTGATTTCCTTTTTTTCTTTCTTTCTTTCTTTCTCTACTTTTCTCATTGTTTAGGTAGAGATACCAGTACTACATTGAATAGAAGTGGCAAGAGTGATCATCTTCGACTTGTTCCTGATTTTAGGGAGGAAAGTATTCAATATTTTACCTTTAAGTGTGATGTTATAGTTATGAATTTTTTTGTAGATGCCTTTTATCAGGTTGATAAACCATTCCTAGCTTATTGAGCTCCTTTCACTTTATGCTATCTCCATGTTATTTTTTTTTTTTGGTTTAATGTTATTATGGTTTAGTCCATCAACAAAAGTTATAGTCATAACATGTTTTGAGATAATACATTTTTCCTTGGGTTTCTGGTTTTGAGACAATACCCTTAAGATTCCTAGAAGCTTTCTATTTTGATAGAAATTATCTGTGAGCCATGACCTTAAGATTATTGGAGCAATGTATTTTGGGGGTTTGAGATAACACCTTAACTATTTCTGAAGTTTGAACATAAATCTTTCTAGTCACAATATTGGTTTCCTCTTCGTATGAAGCTCTGTATTTGACCTTTCTGATGCAACTCTAAGACTTGACCTTTGCCTGGAAACCATTTCTTAATTTTAGCATCATTTTCCATTTGGGGAGATGAGTAATGAGAAATGGCTTTAGTTTTCAAACCTAGTAAATCCTGGTTCTTTTATATTTAACAGCTCTTCAGCTTATTGCTTTCCTATTGTATATAAGCAGCTAGAAGAATCTGAGTGAAACCTTTAACACCTGCCTGGGAACCTCCTTGGCTAGATCATGCAATTCATTGGGTGAAATATATGTTCCCTATGTTGTCATCAGTAATAATGTTACTGTTTTCTGTCACTTCATAATAAAGGTGACCTTTCCTCAAGCTTCAGATAGCATTCTCCTCAATATTTTAAAGCCCTCAGAGACAGCCTCCTTAGGACCATCCAGTCTCAACTAACGGATTCGTCAAAGGCGGTTCAGATTCTTCCCTCTCTTTGGTCCCAAAGCCTCTTTAGGTCTTTGTTACAACAGGTCTCCACTTCCGATACCATATCCGCTCTAGGTATTATGATTGCACCACAAGCTGCTCTGAATCTTAGGAGCTTAAACAATGACAGAGTTTGTTTTACTCATGAATCTGCAATTGGAGATTCTGCTCAGCAGGATAACTCGCCTCCACCTTGCAGCAGCTGAACCACTTGAGCAGTGAGAACTGGAGTCATCTGAAGGCTTGTTCACTCATATATTTGAAGTTGGTATTGATGCTCAGCTGGAATCTTAGCCGAGCATGTGAACCAGAACACATCCAGGCCCCTCTCCTGGCTTGGGCTTCCTCACAGCCTGATGGCTTGGACCCAAGGGCAAGCACATGAAGGTGGGGTGGGGAGAGAAAGAGAGAAAGCAAGGCAAGGAGCCCTGGCACCTGTTCTAAGGTAGAAGAAGTCACACAATGTTATTTCTACTACATTCTATCCAAGTGTGCCCTGAGGAAAGGGAAGGGAGAGAGTCTTTACCTTGTGAGGAGGGTGGCAAGGTCTGCAAGAGCATATTGGATGGAAACATTGCTGTGAACATTTCTGATAATTAGAATCACCCACAGGAATCAACTTGTCTTCTTTATGGAAATGTTGTATCACAATTATCTTTGAAAACAGTAGAGCTACCTATGAATTCACGGGTAAGGTAAAACGTGAATTTACCATATGTATTTAACAATTGTTTTTTTCCCTCCTTTTAATACTCAGGTCACTTATTAGAACCTGGGCTGGGCTGAGTTGCTTTATCTTCAATTTCTTTCCAATTATCCCCAACTTGCCTCTCATTTCTGTTTTTGTGCCATTTCTATAGGTCTCTCATACAGAAGCAATAAATTAGACAGAAGTAATTCACTAAATCAATCAGAAATTGTCGAGGTTTGGGGTACTGAATAACACTGTTCAGTGCCTTATGGTTTTTGGGTTTTTTTTAAACTATAGATGCAGGCCTTTGAACAAATGTTCTTGCTCTCACAGGGAGCTAAGAATGAGCCGTGCATGTCTCTGTAGACAAAGGACAGAGCTATGGCTCTATTTCTTCAGTTCGACTTAACCCCCAGCATCGGGATTCATCGGCATGCATCCGCATTATGGTGTCTGCCCATGGTCAGCGTCTCAAGAACCAAGTGCCAGTGGGAAGAAAAGCAGTCTGCAGTAACTGGTGGGCATTAATCAAGGCCGCTCTGGGCTGCCTCCAGAAGAACACATGTCTAATGGTCACACAGAGAGAAGAGAGGAGAAATCATTCTGGTTGATGCTATTCTGGCCTCTGTCAAGGGATGAAGAGATGGACTCACCGTGCTTTGAAATGTAATGCAAACTTAGAAACCAGGATGATAGACAGAATAAAAGAGAGAGGCTAATGTTTCCTTCCTTAGAAACTCCCTAAAATAGCCAACTTCCCATTCAGCAGACCAGGTCAATAAAGTCGTATTTCTTGCTGTTTTTCTTTTCATAACGATGTCATCAGCATTAATGCTACCATCCCCACTGAAAGTGAAAGGCATCCCTTGGCAGTAGTCCTGCGGCATCCTGACTCTTGAGCACCAAAGTTGGCACCAGCCAGAGTGGAGAAGCAGTAAGCATAGGAGTCATCACTCCACAGAAAGCTAAAGAAGTCTCCAGATGCCAGTCACACAGGTAACACAGGCAAAGGAGGAAAGCTCAGAATCAGCATGGACAGAGGCCAAATGGCTCCAGGCTGGGTGTCCAAGCCCTTGAGGAAAGATAGGCTCAGGGCCTGACCATGGGACCAGATCCTATAGTGTCTCATCCTATTTGGATTAGCAGAATGATGTGGGTGGCTGGATGGGAAGGGAGAAGATTAAACTGGGAGTTAGGAAACTTGGTATCTACTCATGACTCCACCACTAACTCAAGACCACGTTTGTGCCTGTGTCAAATGGGGAGGTTGTTTCTTATGCTCTTTGAATTACCCTCCAGCTCTGATATTTCCTTCTCCCACATAATATATTTCTCCCATATGTCCTTGCTCATAGAGAGTGCATGTTAGCTGTTACCCAGGCTCACTAGCTAAAGCGAGACAGCCCAGGATTTGTATCTTGTGCTAAACAGTTTCTTTAGGATCCTTTAGGGATTCTGATCTTACCACCAGAAACAGACTTCTTACAAACCTTTCTGCAAGCAGGATAATGTTAGCATCGTGCATGTGTGCCAGGCTGTCTCAGTCGTGTCCGAATCTTTGCGACCCCATGGACTGTAGCCCACCAGGCCCCTCTGTCCTTGGGATTCTCCAGCCAAGAACACTGGAGTGGGTTGCTTGTAAGTAATTCACAGGCATCCCTAAGCAGAAAGAGGACAGCTTGGTTTTTCATAGCAAAATGCCTCATGGAGAGTGCTTGCTAAAGTAGTTGCTGGCTGAAGGGTTTGGGAACTGGGGTATGCCTGCCCTGGAAGAGATAGGAATGTTTTGGAAAAGGACCACATTTGGTGTAAGGATTTGGAGATTTTGCCTCCCCTCCAGTGCTTGTGTATCCTTTTCATTAAGTTCCTTCCCATCCTCAGTGAATAAAATGTGTGAAATCATAGAGGAAATAATAGATCCATTCTTCCCTAAGCCCAGTTTTGGTCCAAGCCATTTAGTTATCTTGAGCATGTCACTCACCATTGTGCATCTAACAAGTTCATCTGTAAAATGGGACTGTCTTCCTCACAAAGTGAGGTCTCAATTTTATTAAATAAATCTTACATGTGATATTCTTTGCAAATAAATACTGTAAAACATGTTTGTAAAATACTGTTAGTGCAGGATTATCAGACTTCCTGGAAACTCTTGCAGTAGTTTGGAATAGCTTCTTCTTCTTCTTCTTCTTCTTTTTTTTTTTCTTTTTCAGGTACAGATGGAGAGATTCAAAGTCAGAGATTTTTGGCTTCCAAAGCAACCAAGCACTTAGGACTGAGCGGTAGGAAGCGGCACCACAGAGGGAACAGCAAAGGTAGGGGCAACCCACAGAGCCTAGCCTTTTCAGAGGAAATAATGAGCCATTCAGTTACTGTTCTGTGGACTTGAAAAAAAAAGAGAAAATTTGGAAAATGTTAGTTCAACCACTGCTATCTAAAAATGCTCACTGCTCAACTTGCCTGCTGCAAATTAAGCCACCAAATAATGGAGAGATGCTGCAGATGTTGGAATCAAGAATGTTTTAAAGATCATCAGCCTCCTTGGCATCTAATCACATTTTAAAATAAAAGCGAAGCTTCTAACCCAGCCCCAGAACCCTGGGCCTTTCTTTCTTCAAGGGCTTGGACACCTAGCCTGGAGCCGTTTGGCCTCTGTCCATGCCCGATTTTGAACTTTCCTCCTTCTGCTTTGGTCCTTATATCCCAGCAGGTGAAAAGTGGTGGGTTTGGCTAGCTTGGGTTTTAATAAGTCTCCCCAAATGCACCAAGCATGGGAACAACTTAATGATCAAAGACAGGAATTGGATTCAATGAGCGTTTCGGGAGTGTTTACCGCGTACTTAGTCTCCTCCCAGCAGTGTGCTGATTTAGTGAGGACACCCAAGAAGGTGCGGTGACTTTTGTTACAAAGAACTATGAGATTTTCAGAGTAGGATAATGAATTTCTCAAAAGTCCCCAGCAAGACGTCTTGAACTCAGACATCTGTGTCTCTGGCTACGCCCACCTGTTTTCCTACTTTTGTTCATCTTTGAAAATGGCACTGGCATTATGGATACTTTGTCTAAGACTTCCGTGTCTGGTTTAGACTGCCCATTTCCCTTCCCGTCTTAGCCCATCTTGCTCTTGCTTCCCAGCAGTTTTCTGCTTTCTTTGCTGCTCCACAGCGTTCTGCTTTCGTCCCTGATGGACTCTCTCCGCACTTCTGTTTGATGCTTCTGACCAGGGGCTGTGTTCCATCCTCGGTCCAGTTCAGTCTGGTCATCCACAGGACGGGGGCTTCTTTACTCCTCGGTTCTGTGACGTCAGCTCCCTCCTGGTAGGCTGGTCCATGGTGAGTGGGATAATGTCCAGTACCCTAGGAGGAAGTGAAAGCTTGACTCATAACTACCTGGTCATGGGATTTTCTTTAAAGAAAATAATTTAGCACTACATATTGAGACCTTCAAATGACCAAACCCTTTACCCTAGACATTTCTCATGTAAGAATCCACTTTAGTACATTCTCTGTTAAACTAGGTAACCATTTACTGGTAAAAATTTATTGGTGAAAATATTCAAGTATGGTGAGAAAAACTTTTCAAAATACAATGTAGATTTTAATAATGTACTCCATAAATGTTTGCTTAATGAAGAATAGCATCAAAGCTTAAAAGAGATTAGATGTCCATACCTGATTTTGTACTTTCCAGTCTTCTATTGAAACATCTTTTTAAGAGGCAGAAAACAGTCAGAACACCAGAAACCAATTAAATTATTCAATGATGCCATTCAAACTAATGTGAATTTCTTGGAGGAAATATTCCTGACTCTGGTGTGTCTGGGCAGGACAAAAAGTCTATTCAGACACATAAAATGAAATGACCCATCAAAAGCAAATGAGAATAGATTTACAGCTATTCATGCATTTTGCCTTTACATTCAAGATGTGGAGTCTGAGCCACAGTCAAACAACTTGGTGGTCTTTCTTCCACCGTAGAGCTTCCCTGGTGGCTCAGGCAGTAAAGAATCTGCCTGCAGTGCCGGAGACCTGAGTTAGATCCAGGAGTTGGGAGATCCCCTGGAGGAGGGAATGGCTACCCACTCCATTATTCTTGCCTGGAGAATTCCATGGATAGAGGAGAAGTGACTTTTGAGACTCATAATGATACTGCCTCTGTTGAAACCCTTTCTCTCATCAGTACTTATTTTGCTTCTGAAACTATCTGGAAGTCTCCAACGTTCAGCAACGCAAAATGGCTGAAGATAGAAGAGGAGTTTATGAACTGTGGCAGACAAAATATATTCTCATATATGTAATCAGATGTGGGAACCCATGAAAGGGGTTAGAGGATAGAAGAACTGCAAGTACCATGAAGTTAGTTGGAATATTAATGTAATTTTTTTTAAACAAACATAAGTGTCAAAGTAAAAGCTATCTAGAGAGAGTAAGGTATAACAAAAATAATATCTAGTTTTGTAACTTTATGTTACGTTATAAAGGTTGTGTAATGTTGAGTTGAAGGAAATAAAGTTATATTGAATTTATTTTACATTAAGATAAATTCATTTTTTGGTCAATAACGCATTAAGATGAATTATAATTTTGGAAGATTATAATGATAAAGTGGCAAAATTTGGCAATTCAAAAATATGAGAAGAGACACAGATGTTAAATAATATAATTAGCTTTTTAAAATTAGGAACTTTAATGACTTGTAAACCAGACCTTAAAATTAATCCATATTTCCAAATATCCATGGAGCATTACCAAAGTTGGCCATATGCTACTTTAAAAAGAATGCTAATAAATTACAAGGGACTATTAACAAAAGTTCTTCTAGCATTTTTTTTCCCTCTTTTCAGTCCCCATAGCCAAACTACTCAAATAAAATCATGCCTACTGATGGTATATTTAAACTCAGTGTATGTATATCATCCCATTTTAACACCCATTTTGATTCCCACCATCAGTGGTTTTAGAGTTTGGGGCATGGACCCAGCTTTGCTAAATAGACTGTATCTGAATATCAAGATTCCACTTAGGTAGCAGAAAGCAGGAAAGAGTCTTGCTCCCAACTTAACACAAGAAAAAGATGAATAATTTACAAAAATCACAAGCTTTCTTGAACCCTAATGAGAGTTCAGGTTGAAGAATAACCAACTAGTCTGAAATACAAGGAAAGAGAAGACATTTCTCAGCAGATATAAGCACTGGCTAACCCGGACCAGAGCAGGGGAGTGAGCTGGCACTACCAGGAAAAGAGATTTCAACAAATGGTAAATGTTAACAAAATGTTCAACAAATTGGTAAAAGGAGTGACAGTATAGAGCCACAGTCACACAGGAAGCTTGACACCGTTTTAAGCCTCTTCTTCATCAGCTTTATTTTAGAAATTTTGGGAGTCAGATTATCAGGCCTCAGAAAGAAGCCTTAGGTTGCAGCCTTATGGGAGGGGAATAACCATTGCTAAGGTGGGCATGAAGCCCTATTCAATACTTAATACTTAGAGAGGGTGGCAAATAATACTTAATACTAAGAGAGAGTGGCAAATTGCAGCTTCTTCAAAGCACAGGTGAATACTTGTTTTATCGAAGAGAAGAAAATAGAAAAAGCCCTCTACCTCTATGGGAAAGGCAGGAAAACATTCTAGCTCCACATCATTACAGATCTAATCCTGCAGCATAGAAATGTCACCTAGGAAGTCCACCCATGGGACCCAGGAACTCTGGGTTTGCCCAAGACTGAAGCTGAATCTGCATATCTGAGGTTATTGATATTTCTCCTGGCAATCTTGATTCCAGCTTGTGTTTCTTCCAGTCCAGCGTTTCTCATGATGTACTCTGCATATAAGTTAAATAAGCAGGGTGACAATATACAGCCTTGACGTACTCCTTTTCCTATTTGGAATTAGTCTGTTGTTCCATGTCCAGTTCTAACTGTTGCTTCCTGACCTACATACAGATTTCTCAACAGGCAGGTCAGATGGTCTGGTACTCCCATCTCTTTTAGAATTTTCCACAGTTTATTGTGATCCACACAGTCAAAGGCTTTAGCATAGTCAATAAAGCAGAAATAGATGTTTTTCTGGAACTCTCTTCCTTTTTCGATGATCCAGCGAATGTTGGCAATTTGATCTCTGGTTCCTCTGCCTTTTCTAAAACCAGCTTGAACATCAGGAAGTTCACGGTTCACGTATACTCATTGGAAAAGACTCTGATGCTGGGAGGGATTGGGGGCAGGAGGAGAAGGCGACGACAGAGGATGAGATGGCTGGATGGCATCACTGACTCGATGGAGGTGAGTCTGAGTGAACTCCGGGAGTTAGTGATGGACAGGGAGGCCTGGTGTGCTGCAATTCCTGGGATGGCAAAGAGTTGGACATGACTGAGCGACTGAGCTGAACTGACCTGAAGCTGAATCAGAACCACAAAGACATTCCCTCTGGCCCCTACAGTCAGACTGGTAAGCATCATATAGTTACAAGTAACAGCAGTTTGCTGCTTGGGATCAAAAGTATGAAGAAACTTCTCTGAGGTACAAGTTCACAGGGAAAACATAGTTGAATATGATAATCATTTTTAAAAATCCACCATCAACAAAGACCCCACCCTGTGCAAAAGGTAAGTGGCAGATGAACTTGAACTCAGTGTTTTATTGAGGGTAACTTTCACAACAAAACCCAAATCCTAACTAGCTCAGCACTTGACCACCTTGACTCAACATCCCACACTAAAAGTCTAACGGAAAATTATGTCCATTTCCAGATATATTCTTTACTTGAATCTCAACTGTCTTGTATTCCATGTTTGACTTTTAACCTCAAATTACAAGAAACACAAAAAGGAACACACACAATACTGTCAAGAATCAGAGCAATCAACAAAATCACATACAGATATGACCCATATGAAGGATATATCAGACAAAGGACTTAAAGATAATTCTGAATAATAAGTTAATGTATCTATTGGAAATGGGACAACATGTGTAATATAAAAAGATCAGAGAATGTTAGTAGAGATACGAAAACTAACAGAGTCAATTGAAAATGCTGAAAATAATTATAGGAAAACACATGATAAATAAGTAATAACTTCTACAGGCTTATTAGTACTCCTGGCACAGCTGGAAAAATGTCAACCTAAAGACAGACCGATAAAAATTACCCAAACTGAAACATAAAAACACAAGCACACACACAGCATGAAAAGCTGTGGAACAGTATCCAACAGTCTGACATACGTGCAGTTTGGTTTCTAGAAGGAAAAGAGAGGGAGAGAAGTAACAGAAGATAGAAGAAATATTTCAAAATATAATGGCTGAGAATTTTCCAAAAGTAATGACAGACATCAAACCATAGCACCTTTAGTGCAGAGTGGGGGAAAGAACATTTTACATATAGAAGAACAGGGATAAGAATTACAGCAGACATCTCATTAGATTACATAGTTGAGCAGCATCTTTAAAATGCTACATGTAAAAATAAAATAAAATAAAATAAAATGCTACATGTAGCAAGGGACTGTCAACACAGGATTCTATAGCCAGTAAAAATATCTTTTGAAATTGAAAGGGGAAAAATTTTTTTCAGGCAAACAAAAAATAAGAAAATGAATTACGGGTAGTTGTGTATTATAAGAAATGCTAGATGAATTCTTTCAGATAGAATGAATAAAATATCAGTAATCTATACAAAGAAATGAAGATTACTAGAAACTAAAAATGAAGCTAGTGAAATTTATTACATGTGAATTATATCTCAGTGTAAAGAAATACATCATTATTGGCGATATCAATTATTACTGATTCTTGCCTAAAAGATTTTTTTGTGGCAGCTGCCAAATGGTAATTTCTGGTATTTTGTAATTTATCCTGTATTTATTAGCTCGAATTTGCTGCAAGGAAGAGATTAACTTCCTGCCTGCTTTTCTTCCTCCCTCTCTTCTTTCATCTCTCCTCTCTTTCTTTCCTTCCTTTTCTTGTTTATTTTAGTATGAACTCATGGATTCATGTTTTATTCTGTGAGGTATAACCCATTTTCATCATTTTAACATAATTGCTAAATTCACCAGATTTGACCAATTAGAGACCAGCTAGGCTGCTTCTTTTGGCACGTGCCTGTCATCATTCTGTATTAGTCAGGGTTCTCCAGAGAAACAGACCAATAGCATGTGTGTGCTTGTATGTATGTGCATGTGTGTGTGAGAGTATATAGAGATCTATATCTGCGTGTGTGCATTTGTGTGTGTGTGTGTGTGTGTGTAGACAAACACAGAGCAAGTGTGTAAATGAGCACATTAGTGCAGCTAGATTTATTTTAAGGAATTGGCTTACACCTTTACGGATTCTGTCCGGAGTCTGCAGGGTAGGTCAGCTGACTGGGGCCTCAGAGGAAAGCTGACACTGCAGTTCAAGTTCAAACATTGTCCACTGCAGACTCTCTTCTTCCAGAGAGGTCAGTCTGTTTCTATTGAGACCTTCATCTGGCTGGATGAGACCTGTCCACATTATGGAGGGTAGTTTGCTTTACTCAAAGGTTACTGATTTAAGTGTTGTGTGTGTGTTAGTCGCTCAGTTGTGTCCGACTCTTTGTGACCCCATAGACTGCAGCCCACCAGGCTCCTCTGTCCATGAGATTTCCAGGGAAGGTTACTGGAGTGGGTTGCCATTTCTTTCTCCAGGGGATCTTCCCAACCCAGGGATCAAACCTGGGTCTCCTGCACTGCAGGCAGATCCTTTACCAACTGAGCTACAAGGGAAGCCGATTTAAGTGTTAATCTCATCTAAAAATTGTCTTCACAAAAATATCTAGAGTCATGTATGACCAAACACCTGTGTATTGTGGCCTGGCTAAGCTGACTGATGGAGTCAGCCATCACGTATTCAGTGACTACTCTAGCACGTTTTGAAACAAAAAGAAGTTCTGGGTTTATACTTCCCTGCCTCTTCCCTGTTATTAGCCATTTCTCCAATAGAATAATATTTTGATCAAGATTTCAGTGATGGATGTGTTCATTGGCACTAGGTGTCATTGCTTGTAGGCCCTCCTAGCAGAAAGAGTCAGTAAATATTTATGCGTATACAAAAATACACATACATACAGAGGAAACACGCACACATGCACACCCATAAAGAGATAAAGTGATATTGTAATAAGGTTTACAGTGAGGGAATCTGGGTAAAGGGTGGACTAAAATTCTCTGGAATTTTTTAAAACTTCAAATTTAGAAGTTAGAATTTTAAAATTAGAAGTGAGAATGTAAACTATGAATACATAAGTGGTGCCCTCTGCTATTCTTTTCTGTATGGCAAAGCGGTGAGGTGGCATATTCCCCTTCTCACTCTGATAACCACGTGCTCTTCCACATCGGGTCAGTCTCAGTATCCATCTCCTTTCCTTCCCTCTTTCCCATGGACCACTGGAGAAACAGCAGTCAGTGATTTTAAACGGCTTTACAAACTCATGCCAGGCCACTCCAACAGACCAGATCTAAATGTACATATAGCATCCTGACAAGTCTGTGCTTTCAGCTGCTCAGCCATTCATTCTCAGCATTCCTAGATGCTACCTAGAAGGGTTTTTAAGAAATACTGATGCTCAATCCAATATCCATATTTAAAACTGAGTGGTCAGAATAGACCCCAGTCATTGGTGTTTTGTAAAAGCTCTACCTGGGATTCATTTGTGCACCCAGCATTGTCTACCATTCCTGTGAAATATCATAAAAATTACACATCACCAAAGCCTCCAATCCCCCTCCCTGGGGGGATTATCCATCATCCCCCCAAACCACAAGCCATACTACGCTATCCTTCTGACAGCGTGATCAATCTCCTATCTCTCTCTCTGCTCTCCCAAGATTTCCAGTGTCCCTTGTGAAACCTATGCCTTTATTGATTGTCTTTTCTATATCCCTTACCTCTTTGGTTCTTCATCTTGCAAACTTCATCAAAACAAAACAAAACAAAACAAAAATGCTCGTGGGACAAGTGTGTTCTTGTTCTCCAGAATTTCAAAAAATTTCTTCCTCCTCCGAATTTCAGGCCATCAGACCTCACTGCCTGCCACGCTTCCTTGGTACTGTCATTCCCTATTCCTTGAGGTTTCCAGTAATCAATCCTATTTTTTCCTTTTCATCTTGTCCGTACTGCCATTGTTGGTGGCGTCAGTGTCTATGCTGCGTCTCTATATGCTATCACTTTTATTCTCGCCTTCTAGCCCTCATCAGTTCAGTTCAGTTCAGTCGCTCAGTTGTGTCCGACTCTTTGCGACCCCATGAACCGCCGCACGCCAGGCCTCCCTGGCCCTCACCAACTCCCGGAGTCCACCCAAAGCCATGTCCATCTGGTCGGTGATGCCATCCAATCATCTCATCCTCTGTCATCCCCTTCTCCTCCTGCCTGCAATCTTTCCCAACATCGGGGTCTTTTCAAATGAGTCAGCTCTTTGCATCAATGTTAGACTTCAATTCTATTTTCACGCTTAAAGCCATGTCCTAGTATCCAGTGGACTTCGGAAGTGTAACCCTTGTGCAACAGTGGAAGACCAACTTTGTATATCAACGTTCCTTGCACCAGCTCTCTACCATCAGCATACTTCCAAATGAAAACCCTATTCCCCTCTAAAGCCACATTCAAGGAAGATTAAGATTAAGAGAGCTTGCACCACATTCCAGCTAGCAAGATATTCAGCCCTTACTGGGAAAACATTTTCTGCCCTGAGGGGCCCTTGCATATGTAAGCCCTTGTCAGGGTGAATACATTTACCTGGCTTCATATTGTTCTTTTCTCTCCCGAAAACAGACCCAGTGTTCGCCAAAGCTCATCTATCTATTTTTCTGCACTTTCAGATTTTGATTCAGAATGTTCCATTCTCTTTCCATTTCCCCAGTATTTATCTTATACTGCTGTTTACTATCATTTTAACCTGTCCTTTATCAGGAAACATTTGTTAAACACAACCATTTATTCTAGTGAGAAATAAGCTAAGATTTCTTATGTGATAAATGTATCATTTCTCATTTTTTTTCCCACTGAGAATAGGATAAGAGTGATACAGCCTTCAACCTACTTAGATTAAAAGAAAAATTATATTTTGGAAATACGAAAAATGTACTATCAAAATTGTGAGGCTGTAATATATTCACAATGGGATATATTACAGTTATTGAAGTATTTACAATCAGAATTGAACCAGGAGTCAAATATTTGAATTCCACCTTAACTTCACCATTAATTAATTATGTGATTTTGGGCAAACCACTAGGCAAGCCTCAGTTTCCTATCTGAAAAACAGGAAAAGTCATAGCTCTTCTTATTTTCTTATAAAAATATGGGATGGAGGGAAATGTTCTTGCAGAGACTTGATTAAATAATGTCCAAGACAGTGGCTGGAAAACAGTCAAGTGTTATTTAAATGCTGCTGCTGCTGCTAAGTCGCTTCAGTCGTGTCCGACTCTGTGCGACCCCATAGACAGCAACCCACCAGGCTCCCCCGTCCCCGGGATTCTCCAGGCAAGAACACTGTAGTGGGTTGCCATTTCCTTCTCCAATGCATGAAAGTGAAGTCACTCAGTCGTGTCTGACTCTTCACGACCCCATGGGCGGCAGCCTACTAGGCTCCTCCGTCCATGGGACTTTCCAGGCAAAATAGAGGGTCTTAAATGTGCTTTTGTTGGCATTGTTTTTTTTAAACAGAAACCTGGGGAATCATTAGTGGATAACGCTGCTCAGAGTTGTAGCGTGGACCCAGGTTTGTTTTTTTCTTTTTCTTTGTCTCCTCTGATACCAGGATTCCAGAGGACAGAGGAGCACAGTATATGAGAGGCCCTCCTTCCTCCTGTTTCCTTGGCACCACCTGCAACCACAGATCACACAGTAATGCTACATGAGTGCTGTGTCCCCAG
This sequence comes from Capra hircus, assembly GCF_001704415.2. Classification (NCBI taxonomy): domain Eukaryota; kingdom Metazoa; phylum Chordata; class Mammalia; order Artiodactyla; family Bovidae; genus Capra; species Capra hircus. Next base: position 73,227,188 of record NC_030823.1, on the reverse strand, counting down.
GAAAACTGCAGAGCCCGTAGGAGTCCCATCCCCAGCTTCCTGAAGCCTAACCGACTTTTGTGTAAACAATCTTCCTCTCTGACTATTAAACATAATAGCACAAACAAACCAAATCTGGAACTGATTTAAAGGATAAAATCCTTCAACCAACCAACTAGCTGTCTTCACAGTACCTAAAGATATTCTGGATTAAAATGATTTATATTACAGTTCTCCCACTCAATTAGCCCTGTTTGCTTGTAGTTATCACCTAATAAAAGTCAAAAGCAAGGGATTTCCTCATGCTATTTTCACTTTCAGCCCAGCAGGAAAAGACATCTTTCAGGCAGGAAGCTACAATTCTGTAGTAGCTGCTCCGGGTAATGTTACTCTAATATGTTTTAACTCAGAGAGGTTAGCTATCTTATGTTAAAAAAAAATGTTATAAGAAGATATTTAAGAAGTCCATAAATTAGTGTTCATTGAGGCACTAAAGATGCTAATTTTTAAGAAGAAAATAATGCGTGGCATTCTGCTAGAATTCTATATGACCATTTTACTGCATCAGAGTCGTGGAGATAAAAAGAGCTGTTGCTTTCATTGACTCTAACTCTCATTTATGAAGGAAAATACACTCGCATGTCTTTTACCAGAGGAGATGTAATTGTTATTCATGTTGAAAAAGAGGTTTATTAGCAATTTTATCATCGAGATTCAGATAGAAATAAAGACATTTGGGTTATTACAAGATATTAATTATGAACGCCAGCCAACAGCAGCAGCAAGTTTCTTTATGGTGTAAGGTACAGAGTTACCTGCTGATTTGCTGGATGCCTATAAGTGCAGCAGTTTGGGTCTGAATTCACAACTTTCGTCACTTGAATAAATACTGATAGCACGTTCAGATTATGCTGATGTTTTCTAAGTAACTTATTTTCTTTGAGGGAGCCATAAGCAACTTTCTCTAATTGTAACCTATTTTATGAAGTTTGTTGTTTTGCTTTGGTTTTCCTCCAAAGTGACAAAAGGATTTTTGAGTGTCTATTCACATTTATTCACTCAGTCATCATTTACCGAGGGACTCCTCTGTCTTAGGAAAGTGAAAGTCGCTCAGTATGTCCGACTCTTTGTGACCCCATGGAGTATACAGTCCATGGAATTCTCCAGGCCAGAATACAGGAGTGGGATAGCCTTTCCCTTCTCCAGGGAATCTTCCCAACCCGGGGGTCGAACCCAGGCCTCCTGCGTTGCAGGCAGATTCTTTAGCAGCTGAGCCACAAGGGAAGCCCATGATAGGCTGTGCTTAAATGTGCCCGTGTTAGGGAAGCCTGTGTTAGGGATTGTGCTTAAATCTAGGGATAAATTTACAAATAAGAGAGACCCAATTTTTGTTCTTGTAGGGCAGGAAAGACAGACAAGTTACTTGTTACATACTGTGTAGCTTAAGATCTGGACAGGCAGAACTTCAAGGAGCATTAGAAAGGACCTCAGACACAGGTTTAGGGGATCAGAAAAGGTTTTGACGGGAATCTACATCTAAGCTGACTCATAAAGGATAAGTGATACTTGGCCTGGTAAGAGGGAGCGAGAAAAGTATTCTAGGTAGACATAAAAATGTGAAAGAAAGTCCGGAGCCAGAGAGAACTACGCAGAGGGTAGCTTAGGTGCTGAAGTGCAGTGTGGTTGCAATGGCAATTTTGAAGGCTGAGAGCAGTAGGAGTTGCTCTTGCAAGGGAGTGCCCATCCTATTTGGTGTTTATGCTTCCTCCTAGGAGTTGGAAGGATTTCACACAAGGAAATGAAGTGATCAGTTTAGCTGCAGTGTGGGACATAGTTTGGAATGTGTTCAAACTGGAAGTAGTCAGGAGGTTATTGCCGCAGCCCAGATGCAAGTGGTAAATTCTGTGGCATAAAAGCTGATGGCTTTTATTTCTGAGTTGAGGACAGAGTAGCTGAGAACGAGATAAAAGGAGAGGCACCGTTCAAAGGCTTGAGACTTGTAGAGAAAAATGCTGACTAGGGAAACAGGATGCCTGTTGTTCAGCAAGGATGGGCCCATTGGTGATGAAGGATGTAAATGTATAGGGGTGCCATCCGCACGGCTGCGTGATTTTCCCCATAAGACTCCAGCGCACGTGTGTGACACATTGCTGGCGGGCAGCTGAAGTGGTCTGTCAAGACACTGGATGAAGAATCAACAGTGGCACCCAAACCGGGTAAGAAACTAAGAGAGTACAAAAGGGGGAGGCGGAAACAGTGAGGTATGAAGACGCAAGGCCTAAGATCAAACATCACAGGACCAAAAGGAGGACAAGCCAAAGGGCAGCAAAGATGCGCAAGGCATCGTTCTAACACAAAGAGTAACATGTTGTTGGTGAAGAAAATATTGCTAGAAACAAACTAGATGGAGAAACTTTTAAATTTTGAATCTTCTCGGAAAGAATTCTGTTTGTGTTTTAAACCTACTGTAAGTGAGAAGTTTTCAGAATGAAAAGGATGTGATCCACCTTTATATAGACATTTCCTTTTTCTCTGCCTTGATTTCTGTCTCTTGTCTCTTAAACACTAAAGTTTATGACCTCTCCAGGGGCAGGGCTGGTAGTAGAAAGAAAGACAGAGGAACAGGAAAAGCCTTACCAGACGGTACTACGGAAAGATGGCATCCGGCCTTTCTAGGCTTGGCAAATACATCTATTTACTGACTGATTTCTTCTATGGAGTAGCCTGGAAGTGGTTCTCTCACTCAGCATCCTCGTCAAATGCCTCTCTTCTTTTGTTAATTAGGATTTCCCTCTCAGCATCCAGAAGCACTCTTTCAGCCTAGGACTGTAGGGATCTCATTACGCCTTTGGGCATCTCCTAGGCAGTGTTGCGTATCGCTTATGCGGCCACGTCTAGTTTGTAAATAATGCACCGTTTGGGTGGCCTATGATGGCGTGAGAGTGTTCCTCTCAAATCTCTCTTTAGAAACCCCCTGTGCAGAGCACAGCTGAGCCGACGCAACTCTGGGTCCGTGAACACATGTCATCCTCGGTCACACTGTCTGCTCTCCCTTTCCCCAGTAACTGAGCGTGCAGGGGGCGTAGGAAACACTCAGCACTGCCTGACACAGGGCTCTTCCAACGGGCGCCTTTAGCTCGAGGACTCTCCTTCAGTCTACCCGCGACTTCCTCAGAAGCAGGCAGCGGCCTGAGGCTCTTCCTGCTTAACGCTTCCTGCTCTCTCATTTCACAGGCATGAGATCTCCCTAGATCGTGGTGGAAGGTTCTTCTCCGACTTCTCTCAGTCCCTTTTCCTTTCCCCTTCACAGGAGTTCCCCCAATAGCGGTCTTACACGTTTGATCCCACCGTGCAGCTGGTTTTTCAAGCACCAGAGGGGCATAGGTACTGGTAGCTGCTACTAGAGGCACCCCCATCCAGCCTCTTACCTTTTAGAATTCACAGGTGTGCGTGCAGTCCATCATGGGAACACAAGCCATAGTAAGCTTCCAAATGGTCTTCTGTCTTAACCATAACTGAGATTTGTTTCAATCAGGGATGGAAAGACACAGAAACATGAAAATGACTGTCATGAAAGAAGAAGTCGGCTATATTCATAGATTGCTAGACCGGAGACACATTACGCCAGGCAGCGCCACGTGGGAAAGCGCCAAGGTCAATCAGGGGGCGGAAGGAATGGGGGAGGAAGACTGGGACCAGAGTCCTTTTTGGTGACTTCTGCTGGAATGAATGATCCGGGCCAAGCAAGCAGGCTTCTTATCAGCTAGTCTGAGAATAAGTGGGTTCTGGAGTAGAAGGGATTCCCCCTAGCTATCTGCCACCTGCCCTGCGGTGATTAGGGCAGAGCAATGGTAGCCCAAAATGTGAGAGCCGGATCAAGGAGGCAATTGAGCTTACGAGCTCTAGATTATTTGGTTTATATATGAAAAGCACATTGCTGGGTAAGCTGTTTATTATCATTGGGAATTAGCTAACTCTGAGAGGCCAGTCCCTTCAGTGTCAGCAAGAAGCCAACATGTCAAAGAATCAAAATAATAAAATAAGAAGACATAATAAATATATCTTCTTTGATGTTCTCATTTGCTCGGAGGCAGGGAATAGGTACTTCCCCATACCTACTCCATTGTGCAGGGGGTGTGGAGTGGGGCGAGCCCTTCAGCTGATGCTCTCAATCTCTTTTAGAAACTGAAGATGTGGGTAATAAAATTTATTACTTGAAAATATGTGGGGTTTTTTTTTTTTCCACGAAACAGACTTTTGGCTAGCTTCTATGCAAATCCTATAGAGGTGGTTTGGAATCTCTCTTCTGTCTTGAGACAAACTTCTTAGAGTTCCATTTTTATATCCTGTTACCATAGGCTTCCCTGGTGGCTCAGATGGTAAAGCGTCTGCCTACAATGTGGGAGACCTGGGTTCAATCCCTGGGTTGGGAAGATCTGGAGAAGGAAATGGTTACCCACTCCAGTATTCTCGCCTGGATGGAAGAGCCTGTTAGGGTGCAGTCCATGGGGTTGCAGGGTCGGACACGACTGAGATACTTCACTTCACTTTCACCATAGACTTACTCATGGGTTCCTTAGATCAGAAAAGCCATTTTCCATTCCTTCATGTGAAAATCTTGCATATTTTCAACTTAAAACATCATCAAAATATCATCATACTTGCAGAGTTTTCTTTGCTCCACCCAATAGTTTCACCCCTCTGTGAATCTTCAGAGATCTTTACTTCTAACATTCAAGCTGACATCACCTTCTCTTTGGACACTTATCCTTTGCTTGCTTGATTTGTATTTTGACTTTCTATTAAATCAAAATACTTGCTATAATATAATTGCAACAAGTCATCTGCTGGGAGCTGAAGGAACATGTTTGTCATGGAAATTCAGGGCATAACCACAGGGAGTTGGAATCCCAAGGCCGCCTTCTGAGGTCTTAGGAGAAATGACAGTGGGATCTTTGGATATGAGGCTCAAAATCCAAGACACTGAGATTCAGGTTCTGGCAAAAAGTTTAAAGATATAGGATATTTTGACTGATAAAAAGAAAATGAGCAAGAATGAAATAAAGACAAAAAATAAAGATTTGATGACAAGTATTCCAAAGCAGAGATAATACAACAGAAAAAAAAAAAAAATCATTGTTTTAAAGTGAAAAGAATAACAGAGCTTCCATAAAGCCAAAATGATAATTTTAGACTTATCCTAAAAGAGTGTAAAAAATTGATTTATAAATATTAATACAAATTAAGATTATATGATATAGGCATAGTGATGGAAAGCATCAGTCAATGCAATAGAATTAGGACCCCAGAAAGAGATCTAAATCTATCTGCGACCTTGTCACATGATTGGAGATGTATCCAAAATTAGTTAGAATCAAAATAATGTTGAAACAGTTATAGTTTCATATGGAAAAGAAAACAAAATTATACTTCCACACCAAACAAAGTCAAAAACACTCCAAATGGCTAAAAGACCTAAATATGAAAAACAATCCTTCCAAAATTATTAGAATACAATATAGAAAAAAATAATTAAGTCTTGAAGTAGGAAAGCATATTTTTGTAAACTATTTTTTAAAAAAGGAAATCTTTAATATGTAAAATTTCTGTAGAACAGAAGGCACCATAAACAAAATTAAGATATGTCACATACTGGGAGAAGAGACTTACAGCAAATATAACAGGCACAATATTAATATCCAAACTATAAAAGAATTCTTAAAAATCAATTTAGAAAAGACAAATAGAAAAACAAATGAAAGATGCAAAAAGAAAATTCACAGAAGATGAAACCCATGGTGGCAACAAATATGAAAAAATACTCTACCTCAGTTTAATCAGGAAAATGCAAACAACAACAAGCTACTCTTCAACCTCATCATAGACCCGGAAGTCAGACAGTGTCAACCTTTGGCAGGGAAGAGATGACATAAGAATGCTTTCACACTGCTGGTGAGTAAATAAATTGGCACAACTATTTTGAAGAGCAATTTGGTAATATCTAGTAAAATTGTTTATATATATGACCTATGACCTGGCAATTCCACTTCCAAAAATATGCCCTAGAGAAATTCTCCTTCATATGCAAATATCTTCCAAGATATTCAGAGAAG